>NC_143045.1:5000-332000 GCF_057628025.1 Oncorhynchus mykiss
TCCGCTTCCCCTGATTTCAACCCTAAACCCTAAACCCTAACCCTAACCCCTAACCCTAACCCCTACCCTAACCAACCCTAACCCCAACCCCTAACCCCTAACCCACCCCTCTAACACTAACCCTAAAATTGATAGCTTATACACTAACATGAATACAGCAACTGGAGTACAGACAGTTAGAAATATTTTCCATGCACACCCAGATAGCAATAGATCAGACAATTAAATATTACAATTATTAGAAATCAGCCTCACACACAATGACTTTATATTTAATGATAAGCACTACTTACAGGTGGAGGGAACAGCTAGGGGCAAGAAATTTGCCACGGCATATGCAAACTTTTACATTGCTGAATGGGAGAGAGAGGCATTGGCCAAGTGCCCACATCAACCTACAATCTATTACAGACTTCTAGATGACATTATAGCCTCACGATATCCAACTATTCACTGAATTAATTAGCATTCTCAACAGTCACCACTCACTAAAGTTTATTTCAAACCAACAGATACACATGCTTTACTCCACAAACACAGTTATCACCCCAAACATACATTTAGAGGCATCGTTAAATCACAATTTATACAGTTTCATAGGATTTCCTCCTGCAAACAGGACCTGGGAAAAGCAATTCAAACATTATTTTAGGCACTCAGACAGAGAGGTTACTCTAAACAATATCTCAGAACCATAAAAAACAGCACCTTGGGGGCCCTCTCTCCCATTCAACCTACACACTCACATAACACAAGTCTGTCAATCACTCTTTTGGACCCCAACCTCCATTATAGAGGTTCCAGAGACATTTCCAAATCCTCCGCTTCCCCTGATTTCAACCCTAAACCCTAAACCCTAACCCTAACCCCTACCCTAACCCTAACCAACCCTAACCCCAACCCCAAACCCTAACCCCTAACCCACCCCTCTAACACTAACCCTAAAATTGATAGCTTATACACTAACATGAATACAGCAACTGGAGTACAGACAGTTAGAAATATTTTCCATGCACACCCAGATAGCAATAGATCAGACAATTAAATATTACAATTATTAGAAATCAGCCTCACACACAATGACTTTATATTTAATGATAAGCACTACTTACAGGTGGAGGGAACAGCTAGGGGCAAGAAATTTGCCACGGCATATGCAAACTTTTACATTGCTGAATGGGAGAGAGAGGCATTGGCCAAGTGCCCACATCAACCTACAATCTATTACAGACTTCTAGATGACATTATAGCCTCACGATATCCAACTATTCACTGAATTAATTAGCATTCTCAACAGTCACCACTCACTAAAGTTTATTTCAAACCAACAGATACACATGCTTTACTCCACAAACACAGTTATCACCCCAAACATACATTTAGAGGCATCGTTAAATCACAAATTATACAGTTTCATAGGATTTCCTCCTGCAAACAGGACCTGGGAAAAGCAATTCAAACATTATTTTAGGCACTCAGACAGAGAGGTTACTCTAAACAATATCTCAGAACCATAAAAAACAGCACCTTGGGGGCCCTCTCTCCCATTCAACCTACACACTCACATAACACAAGTCTGTCAATCACTCTTTTGGACCCCAACCTCCATTATAGAGGTTCCAGAGACATTTCCAAATCCTCCGCTTCCCCTGATTTCAACCCTGACCACAACCCTAACCTTAACCCTTACCCTAATTCGGGTTCGTATCCTGCTCCTGTCCATAACCATAATCCAACCACTAACGCTAACCAAAACCCCACCGCTAACCCTACCCCTAATCCTAATCATAACCCTCCTAGAACAGATTTTGAAATTGACCCCCCTCGGAACCACAATCTTCTTTCCTCCTCTCATTCCCCTTCTGAGCAGCAGACAATCCTCATCCCCCTAGTTACTACATTCTCACATAGGATCAGACCGTTACATCAGGTGTTCAAACACAATTTTTCCATCAACCAACAGGCATACACACCCCTCCAGCCGTATAGAATAATCTCAGCATTTAGGAGGAATAAGAGCCTCAAAGACATCCTCATCCAAGCTAAATACAGTACCAAGCCCCCAACCACCAAAATGACCCACTTCAGACCAAGAAAATGCATTTCAAACTCATACAGCAAGACCTCCACTCCAGTTTTAGACTCCATTTCACTCTACACTCCAAATGTCATATGTGTATAATCACTTGCACATTTGACAAAAAACACTACATTGGGGAAACCCAGTATACAATAGAAAATAGACTTAAACAGCATTCTATACAATATCAAACGGGCCCATTTACACACAGAACTAGTGACTCATTTCCAGGATCACCCCATCACTTACCTCAATATATCAGGATTACAGTCGTGTTCTGGGTGGACCAGTTACACCAACTTGCAGCGGAGGACACAAATCACTGGAAACAACAAAAAAAAAAGTTTCAGGACCCGTATCTCCCATTCCCCAAGTGGACGCAAACACGGCAAAAATCTACCGCATACACAGGATCCCAAATGGACAAAAACGCGATGGTAAGCGGGACAAAGTAGTAAGCCACCACAAGACCTCAAAACTCACAATTTCCATTTTCGAAAGATAAAGTTCATTATAAACATACCAGCTGCGTGCTTGCAGACGCGATAAAGACACGCAGGTTAAAATATCAAAACAAAATATGTGACCAATGGCATTAAATTGGGGACAGGCCGAAAAGCTTGAAACATGTATGGCAATTTAGCGAGTTAACCCGCTAGCTAATTTGTCCTGTGATATAAACATTGCGTTATTTTTTTTACCTGAATTACACAAATTCCTCTACTCCGACAATTAATCCACACATAAAACGGTCAACTGAATCGTTTCTAGTCATCCCTCCATCTTCATCTTTGAATTTATATGGTAATTGTCATCATCACAAATCAGTTCTTCAATCAACCACGTGAGTGAGGAGATATCACGTGCATAGAAAGAAATCCCAGGGGGGACACGACCCCCTATCCTTGGAAAAATATGATTTCCCCCCCCAATATATCACTGTAAACATATCTATGTAATTTCAATAATATGAATGAACGCAATGAAAGCACTTATGCTGATGATAGACACTTAATAGCGCGTTTTTAAGTTTCAAAAGATTGCGACCCCCGCCCTTTGCCTCACAATGGTTTGATCCACTGCAGGTCATTAGTTTTGTTGGAAGCGACGACCAGCAGCTAACTAACTACCAGCAAACCATCGCTAGCGGTCTTCAGCGCGGAAAGCTCTCGCCAGTTCGAACAACGCGACTCTAACCAGAGCATAGCGGACCTATTATTATTTATTTTTTTATCCCCGGATTACCAGCGGATTCCCACCGCAAACGGAACATTTTCAGCTGGGTCTTCACAACTAGCTAACTGCAACCCCGGATGATTACTCCTGGCTAGCGTTTCCATCCATTTAGCTTTGAAGCTAGCCCGGCCAGAGCCCATGTGCTACCACCGAAGCATACTCCTGGGCTACAATATCCGGACCCACGACCGGTCTATCGATGTCACCGCATGAAGAGGTATAAACAAACTCACCCCATCGCGACGTCCCCAAAGGCTAACTTTCTAGCCCTTGCTATCTCCTTGCTTGCTAATTCGGCCTGCTAACTGCTAGCTTGTTTAGCCCCGGTCCGCTAACTACCTTGTTAAGCCCCGGCCTACTAACTGTTAGCTTGTTAGCACAGGCCTGCTAACCGTCTGACTCAACGCGTCCCAACCACTCACCGGACCAAATATTTACTTTAGAACACATTCAAGAACCTCCAGAAGCTAACTAGCTACAAGCTATTTAGTCATTGTTAGCCACTGCTAGCGGCCTTTACCTTCTGCACAGCCAGCCAGTTTTCTTAACCTGGATAATACTCGCCAGTCATGCTTCTCTGCCCCGCCCACCGCTGGCCCCTGGACACTGATCACGTGGCTACATAGCTGATGCATGCTGGACTGTCCATCAATCACGGTACTCCATTTTGCTTGTTTATGTTTTATCTCTCGGCCCCAGCCGCACTCACGTGGTAATTTCGCTTAATTTGCAAAGAAATCCACATTAAGGACTATAAATGTGATGAAATATGACATTAACACCTTTAGCCAACCGCATTTTTTTTTTACTACAGAGGCTACCCGAACTGTGTAATTTAACAACATCTGTAGATCGCTAGCTACTGTAGCTATAGTATGCTGCATGCTGTGGGCAGGCAAGTTAGCATTGTCTATCAAATATTTTTCTGACAGAAATGGATAATATTCGATGTGTATGTATATATATATATAGCAAAGAAATGAAAATAATCAACTAGTAAAATGTGGTGATTTATGACAATAACTCGTCTAGCCAACCGAATTGTTTGACTACAGGAGTTACCCGAACTGTGTAATTTAACAACATCTGTAAATCGCTAGCTACTGTAAACAAGGTTTACAAAAACGCAAAAGTTTATTTGACTGCTAACAACCCTATAAAACCTTAGCTAACATCTATATCAACTCAAACTTGGAATTGTATACTGTTTAATTGTCTATTTATCTTCGTTTTTTGATGGCATGCGTCTGAAGTGTATGTAGTTGGATGCATTGTATGATATGTGACAACATGATTGTCATTGGGGCAAACGTGGCTTTCTATGATTTTAACTAAACTGAATTTAACTGCATATGAGCTAATAATCAACCTAACCCGGCACCCCCCTCCACACCACTGATATCGTTCTATACCCCCCCCCCCCTCACTGCTGTCCTCCTCCTAGCAGACTTATCAAGCAAACGTAAGTTCCTTTATATGTATCTAATACTGTTATGCTGTTACTTGTCACTGCACTCCTCAGTCATGATAATAGTATTTTTCTTGCCTCCTAAGATGGAAAATCCTACTTTCCGGTTCACGCCTTCACAGGAGTTGGTCCTCAAGGCCACACCGCAGGCAGTTAAAGTGGCCGCTGACGGCCCCCCTGCTTCTGGTGCCCAGGGCCCTCCTGTGAGGGCTAAGAAGTGGGAGGAAGTGGAAGCAGAGGCTCGAGCCCGTGTCGTCTCCTAGGGAGGTGACCCCGTTGCAGAGATGGTCGTCCTAAGCCGGTGCACGGTTCAGTTCGGCAAGTACCGGGGTCAGATCTTCAAGTGGATGATGGAGAACGACGTGGGCTACATGATGCACCTGGTAACGGTGCATCAGAAGGAGAGGGAGCGAGAGCGCAGTGTTTCCCAGCATCCCCTGATGGCCAACAAGGACGCCTTGACTCGCACGCCTATCCGGCCTTCGCTGAGATGGTCAGGTTCAACCGGGCACATGAGGAAGCTAAAGTCCTGTCCTCCCAGCCAGGTGAGTTTGTTTAATTCTTCTCATTGTATGTAAGATGTAACTCTTTTGCTCTGACAGTTAATTGGTTCACGTGCTGATTTCAGGCCAGGAGGGCAAGGCCCTTGTCGGCATTGGGAAGTACAAGTGGGACACGCTGCAGGACCTGTATGAGGCTACGGGTGCAGACAGGATAAAGTAAGGGGCGAGCGTCTTTTGTGTTTTCTATGTTCATGTCAGTGTTTTTTATGCACCATTTTACATCTGAAATGTTCCCTCTGCTGTGTCTCACACAGATATGTCAGGAGCACGAGGACGCAGACACCCCGTTATCCTGGGAGTGCGATGGCAGCCTTGATTGATTACATTCAGCGCAGAGACCAGGAGGGGGTAGCTGCTGTGGCCGGGCACGCCGCAGCCAACACCATCCCCGCCAGTAACACCCGGCCCAACAGTGCGGCTTACGTAAGTGTTACATATCTTAAAGGAAAATATAATTCTACTTGTTCCACACAGTTGGAAATGGTGACATATTTGCTGTTTTGTTTTCAAAGGCCTCTTGGTCCTGCGATCTCTGCGTTCCTTTCAAGGCGCTCTCTCGCCCCAGGTGAACTGCAGGCGAAGATGAAGAAACTCATTGCTTCTCAGCCTGCAGTTCAAGGTGAGTGTCTAGTTTCACATGTAAGATAAAAATAAAAATGTTTCGATAAGCTGTGTAGCTCACAATCCTTTCTCTCTCCACGTGATATAGGGGTGTCTTTCCCTCGACCAGCACTGCCACCAACCGATATATCAGACGCAGAGCTGGTCAAAGCAGCTGCTGACATAGACACATGTATGTTTTTACATCACTATTAATTGACATAGGACATTTGATAATTATTCAGTTCAAGTTTTTGCTGACATCTATTAGTGTTTTAAATATTTTTCCCTATCATCAGCCCAAGGAAATGTATTGGTAAGAGTCATCTGGGTTTTAGAGGAGAGTCACTGCATGTATGCACTATTAATTATCTTACCTTGCCACTGTAGCTGTCATCCTGTATGTTGTGGCTGTCATCCTGTCATCATGTAGCTGTCATCCTGTATGACTTTCTATTTTCCATTTTAATCACTAATTTCATGTAAGTTTTACACTCAAACTTGACCAACACTCATTTAATTATTTTGTTACATCCTATCACTGATTGATATTCATCTGGGCATGTTGGAATTGTGCTATTAACTTTCTCTGTTCATTCATGGAAGCATTTATTCATTCATTTAACCTATTTATTTCTGTGTCACTGCAAAAGCCGTATCCCTACAGCTCCACCCATCGCTCCCTCGGCCTCTGCCTCCAAATGACCGAGCCCCGGTCCCTGCCCCGGTTCCTGACCCGGCCCCTGCTCCTGCCCTACTAGGGCGGAGCGAAGAGGAGGATTTGCCCCGGCAGTCCTTCCTGCCTCCAAGGCCCGCCTCAGAAAGTGCTGAGGTAAATTCATCAACTGTAATTACTCCACATTGTTAAGATATTAAACATTGGACACAGTTGTCTTGTCTCCTGCATACTCTCTCCCTGTCTGTTTCTCTGAAACATTACCATCCCTTCTCCCCCATCACTCTCTCCTCTCACTCAGCTGCTGCTTCCAGAGAGTTGGCGTTCATCTCTCACCAAGGAGCAGCAGCAGTGGATCGGCCGCACGCTGTTCACCAGGAACAGCTTTGGGAGGTCGACACTCACCACTGACCTGGTCACGTGGTGGAACCCTCCCCAACCACGGCCGATCTACAATCAGCCACCCGCATCCCCCGACCCCTTCTTCGCATGTCAGCTGTTCCTTTGGATGCCCGTACGTATATGGGCATACAAGCTGGCATGTCCCCAGTCTGGGTGCAGAGGCACACTGTGCAAGGCTGGGCTCTACAAGACCATCCGGAGGGTCTTGGACATCGACCGCTGGTATCTCATGGCCACTGAGTACCTGGAATGCGGCCGGTGTAAGAAGAAGGTCGCGGGGAGGTCACGGGACCTTGTCAGTCAGCTGGACGCTCGGCATCGCTGCCAGTTTCCAGCAATATTGACATACAAGTAAGTTCACAAGGTTTTGTTAGTTAGTAATGAAGTTAAATGAATGCATGTCATTCATATGCTTTCTCTCACTCTCACACTCACTCTCACTCACTCTCTCGGCTGTCCTGTGACCTGCGGGTTGTGAGGATGCTGAGGTCGCGCACTTTGGGGACCAGTGAGTCACAGACCTACAGCAAGCTGTGTGAAAGTCACAGCGAGTCCTTGATGCGTAGTTGTATACGGTACCTCGGGGAGTGCAAGCAGTTTCTGGCATTGGGCGGCAGTTCACTGATCCACCGGAGATGCCCCCGGTGCCCTCACCCGTCTGGCTTCTGACAGTCTACAGCCATGACGTGCTATCGCGGCTGGACGAGGTGAAGGCCAGGGTCACCTCCGTCTTTGGGTCCATCTTAAAGATGGACTCTACCAAGAAGGTGAGTTTTCACTTAAAAATGTGAAGATGAGTCATGTCTTTATTTATTTTTATATCTATATTTAAATAATGTCTTTACCTTTCTGTCTTTGTGTGTTTGTCTCCAGGTGACTAAAAAGCTTGCGGGTACCGCTGCAGACACAGCCGCCTGGGTTACCAACGTCGGTAACGAGCATGGGCAGGTCCTCGTCAGTGTCCTCACTGCCGGTGAGGGTGAGGGCCTGCTCCCCATGGCGGCTGGTCTCATGGAACGGTACCGGCTCGCCGGGGTGGCGCCCCCCCCAGCTCATGTACGTGGACCGAGACTGCTGCTCCAGCTTTGGCGGATCAAAGACAGCTGCCATGTACAATGACTGGGACCAGCTGGTGGTTCGGCTGGACATCTGACACCTGATGCGGCGGTTCGCGTCAGGTGTCACCTCTGAGAGCCACCAGCTCTACGGTCCCTTCATGCGGCAGCTGTCAGCCTGCATCTTTGAGTGGGATGCAGGCGATGTCTGCCGACTGCTGGAGGCCAAGAGGTCTGAGCTGGAGGGGAAGCACGGGATGGTCGGCCTCACCGAGGCAGAGGTTTCGAGGAAGATCGGCAGGAAGGAGATTGCTGTCGGCGTCGTACGCGTGGAGCCGCGGAGACCGAAGTCCTTCTCCTCGAGACCTTCAACAGCGAGAAGGGGGTCGACACCCTGGGCATCCCGTTGCTGGACTCCATCCGCATCCAGGCGATCTGGAAAGAGCAGAGGCGCCACCTCCACTGCATACAGGACCCACCCGGTGTACAGCTGTACACCGAGACCGGCAAAATCACCAAGGGCGGCGTGATGTTGCCGGTTTATCGCTGCGCACGGGGCTCCACATCCTTGGAGTCATTCCATCTCCACCTCAACCGGTTCATCCCAGGTAATTGTCATTGTGGAGCTTAAAGTAATGCTTATTGTTTAATGTTAACAGCAACAGCTCTCCCACCCTAATCGTGCATTGTTCTCTCAGGTACCAGGGCAAATGCAATGCATTTCCAGGCATTCCTGTTGGATGGACTGATGAGGTGGAACGAGGACCGTGCGCAGGCAGCAGTGGAGGGGAAGAACAGGAAGCCCCTGCTCTCCTACAGTGGCTACCTGCAGCACATCCTTAACCTTAGCAGCAAAAGGGTGCTTGGCAAGGAACAGGTTAAGGACTACACCAAGCCTAGCGAGTACACAGGTAAGTCAAGTAAGAGAATGAACATTTACATCAGTTGCATTAATTACATCCCATTAACACTTCTCTACTCTGCTTTTTATTTTATAGGGGAACTCCTCGGAGTGGAGTACCTGTACTCGCAGACTGGCAGAGTGCTGCAGGATGTCAGCGGGGACCCTGACCTTCCGGAAGAGCAGCTGTCGAGCAGCTCGACGAGGGCTTTCAGGAGGAGGATGTAGACCAGACAGTCCACATCCCTCATGTCCCTCGTGTGAGCGCCCCGTCCTCCAGCTCGGCGGCACCTCTGTCAGGGGAACCCGCTGACGCACCCAGGTCTGGGCCATCCAGTCCCACCGCCCCTGAAGACGGAAGCTCTCCTGAGGCCCCTGGTCGACACAGTTCTCCTCACCCTGACCACTCCTCTGATTCAGAGGTAATTATACTTGACCTTTTGTGTTGGTAAAAAAAATACATGCTATTGCAACAATTCAGAGACTGGCGGATTAATACTTTTCTGTGGTTGATCATTGTTTATTTGCAAGCAAAAATATATAACCGTGAGCTTGCAGTTCCTACAACTTCCACACGATGTCGCCAATAACGTCATTTTCGTTGACAAAAATCCTTTGTGTAATGACAAATACGTTTTTGTAAACAAATGACGTTATTGGCTACATCGTGTGGAAGTTGTAGGAACTGCAAGCTCACGGTTATATATTTTTGCTTGCAATAAACAATGATCAACCACAGAAAAGTATTAATCCGCCAGTGTAATGACAAATCATTACACAAAGGATTTTTGTCAGCACAAATGACGTTATTGGCGACATCGTGTGGAAGTTGTAGGAACTGCAAGCTCACGGTTATATATTTTTGCTTGCAATAAACAATTCAGAGACTGGCGGATTAATACTTTTCTGTGGTTGATCATTGTTTATTGCAAGCATCCTTAACCTTAGCAGCAAAAGGGTGCTTGGCAAGGAACAGGTTAAGGACTACACCAAGCCTAGCGAGTACACAGTTAAGTCAAGTAAGAGAATGAACATTTACATCAGTTGCATTAATTACATCCCATTAACACTTCTCTACTCTGCTTTTTATTTTATAGGGGAACTCCTCGGAGTGGAGTACCTGTACTCGCAGACTGGCAGAGTGCTGCAGGATGTCAGCGGGGACCCTGACCTTCCGGAAGAGCAGCTGTCGAGCAGCTCGACGAGGGCTTTCAGGAGGAGGATGTAGACCAGACAGTCCACATCCCTCATGTCCCTCGTGTGAGCGCCCCGTCCTCCAGCTCGGCGGCACCTCTGTCAGGGGAACCCGCTGACGCACCCAGGTCTGGGCCATCCAGTCCCACCGCCCCTGAAGACGGAAGCTCTCCTGAGGCCCCTGGTCGACACAGTTCTCCTCACCCTGACCACTCCTCTGATTCAGAGGTAATTATACTTGACCTTTTGTGTTGGTAAAAAAAATACATGCTATTGCAACAATTCAGAGACTGGCGGATTAATACTTTTCTGTGGTTGATCATTGTTTATTTGCAAGCAAAAATATATAACCGTGAGCTTGCAGTTCCTACAACTTCCACACGATGTCGCCAATAACGTCATTTTCGTTGACAAAAATCCTTTGTGTAATGACAAATACGTTTTTGTAAACAAATGACGTTATTGGCTACATCGTGTGGAAGTTGTAGGAACTGCAAGCTCACGGTTATATATTTTTGCTTGCAATAAACAATTCAGAGACTGGCGGATTAATACTTTTCTGTGGTTGATCATTGTTTATTGCAAGCATCCTTAACCTTAGCAGCAAAAGGGTGCTTGGCAAGGAACAGGTTAAGGACTACACCAAGCCTAGCGAGTACACAGTTAAGTCAAGTAAGAGAATGAACATTTACATCAGTTGCATTAATTACATCCCATTAACACTTCTCTACTCTGCTTTTTATTTTATAGGGGAACTCCTCGGAGTGGAGTACCTGTACTCGCAGACTGGCAGAGTGCTGCAGGATGTCAGCGGGGACCCTGACCTTCCGGAAGAGCAGCTGTCGAGCAGCTCGACGAGGGCTTTCAGGAGGAGGATGTAGACCAGACAGTCCACATCCCTCATGTCCCTCGTGTGAGCGCCCCGTCCTCCAGCTCGGCGGCACCTCTGTCAGGGGAACCCGCTGACGCACCCAGGTCTGGGCCATCCAGTCCCACCGCCCCTGAAGACGGAAGCTCTCCTGAGGCCCCTGGTCGACACAGTTCTCCTCACCCTGACCACTCCTCTGATTCAGAGGTAATTATACTTGACCTTTTGTGTTGGTAAAAAAAATACATGCTATTGCAACAATTCAGAGACTGGCGGATTAATACTTTTCTGTGGTTGATCATTGTTTATTTGCAAGCAAAAATATATAACCGTGAGCTTGCAGTTCCTACAACTTCCACACGATGTCGCCAATAACGTCATTTTCGTTGACAAAAATCCTTTGTGTAATGACAAATACGTTTTTGTAAACAAATGACGTTATTGGCTACATCGTGTGGAAGTTGTAGGAACTGCAAGCTCACGGTTATATATTTTTGCTTGCAATAAACAATGATCAACCACAGAAAAGTATTAATCCGCCAGTGTAATGACAAATCATTACACAAAGGATTTTTGTCAGCACAAATGACGTTATTGGCGACATCGTGTGGAAGTTGTAGGAACTGCAAGCTCACGGTTATATATTTTTGCTTGCAATAAACAATTCAGAGACTGGCGGATTAATACTTTTCTGTGGTTGATCATTGTTTATTGCAAGCATCCTTAACCTTAGCAGCAAAAGGGTGCTTGGCAAGGAACAGGTTAAGGACTACACCAAGCCTAGCGAGTACACAGTTAAGTCAAGTAAGAGAATGAACATTTACATCAGTTGCATTAATTACATCCCATTAACACTTCTCTACTCTGCTTTTTATTTTATAGGGGAACTCCTCGGAGTGGAGTACCTGTACTCGCAGACTGGCAGAGTGCTGCAGGATGTCAGCGGGGACCCTGACCTTCCGGAAGAGCAGCTGTCGAGCAGCTCGACGAGGGCTTTCAGGAGGAGGATGTAGACCAGACAGTCCACATCCCTCATGTCCCTCGTGTGAGCGCCCCGTCCTCCAGCTCGGCGGCACCTCTGTCAGGGGAACCCGCTGACGCACCCAGGTCTGGGCCATCCAGTCCCACCGCCCCTGAAGACGGAAGCTCTCCTGAGGCCCCTGGTCGACACAGTTCTCCTCACCCTGACCACTCCTCTGATTCAGAGGTAATTATACTTGACCTTTTGTGTTGGTAAAAAAAATACATGCTATTGCAACAATTCAGAGACTGGCGGATTAATACTTTTCTGTGGTTGATCATTGTTTATTTGCAAGCAAAAATATATAACCGTGAGCTTGCAGTTCCTACAACTTCCACACGATGTCGCCAATAACGTCATTTTCGTTGACAAAAATCCTTTGTGTAATGACAAATACGTTTTTGTAAACAAATGACGTTATTGGCTACATCGTGTGGAAGTTGTAGGAACTGCAAGCTCACGGTTATATATTTTTGCTTGCAATAAACAATGATCAACCACAGAAAAGTATTAATCCGCCAGTGTAATGACAAATCATTACACAAAGGATTTTTGTCAGCACAAATGACGTTATTGGCGACATCGTGTGGAAGTTGTAGGAACTGCAAGCTCACGGTTATATATTTTTGCTTGCAATAAACAATTCAGAGACTGGCGGATTAATACTTTTCTGTGGTTGATCATTGTTTATTGCAAGCATCCTTAACCTTAGCAGCAAAAGGGTGCTTGGCAAGGAACAGGTTAAGGACTACACCAAGCCTAGCGAGTACACAGTTAAGTCAAGTAAGAGAATGAACATTTACATCAGTTGCATTAATTACATCCCATTAACACTTCTCTACTCTGCTTTTTATTTTATAGGGGAACTCCTCGGAGTGGAGTACCTGTACTCGCAGACTGGCAGAGTGCTGCAGGATGTCAGCGGGGACCCTGACCTTCCGGAAGAGCAGCTGTCGAGCAGCTCGACGAGGGCTTTCAGGAGGAGGATGTAGACCAGACAGTCCACATCCCTCATGTCCCTCGTGTGAGCGCCCCGTCCTCCAGCTCGGCGGCACCTCTGTCAGGGGAACCCGCTGACGCACCCAGGTCTGGGCCATCCAGTCCCACCGCCCCTGAAGACGGAAGCTCTCCTGAGGCCCCTGGTCGACACAGTTCTCCTCACCCTGACCACTCCTCTGATTCAGAGGTAATTATACTTGACCTTTTGTGTTGGTAAAAAAAATACATGCTATTGCAACAATTCAGAGACTGGCGGATTAATACTTTTCTGTGGTTGATCATTGTTTATTTGCAAGCAAAAATATATAACCGTGAGCTTGCAGTTCCTACAACTTCCACACGATGTCGCCAATAACGTCATTTTCGTTGACAAAAATCCTTTGTGTAATGACAAATACGTTTTTGTAAACAAATGACGTTATTGGCTACATCGTGTGGAAGTTGTAGGAACTGCAAGCTCACGGTTATATATTTTTGCTTGCAATAAACAATGATCAACCACAGAAAAGTATTAATCCGCCAGTGTAATGACAAATCATTACACAAAGGATTTTTGTCAGCACAAATGACGTTATTGGCGACATCGTGTGGAAGTTGTAGGAACTGCAAGCTCACGGTTATATATTTTTGCTTGCAATAAACAATTCAGAGACTGGCGGATTAATACTTTTCTGTGGTTGATCATTGTTTATTGCAAGCATCCTTAACCTTAGCAGCAAAAGGGTGCTTGGCAAGGAACAGGTTAAGGACTACACCAAGCCTAGCGAGTACACAGTTAAGTCAAGTAAGAGAATGAACATTTACATCAGTTGCATTAATTACATCCCATTAACACTTCTCTACTCTGCTTTTTATTTTATAGGGGAACTCCTCGGAGTGGAGTACCTGTACTCGCAGACTGGCAGAGTGCTGCAGGATGTCAGCGGGGACCCTGACCTTCCGGAAGAGCAGCTCGACGAGGAGGACGTAACTATTTTATTTTCCTGCCTCTACATTAAATGCATATGAACGTGGTGTCCATATGGCCCCTAGGTGTCCATGGACGATGTAGTTTGGTCCTATACGGTTTGAATGGAATAGAGGAGATTTCACGTTGTAACTTTTATGTTGCAGTTTTTGTACATGAGTTGTTGTATTTTGGTACTGTCAACACAAAGCACCTAGCAATGTATTGGGGATGTGTGTTTTACCTTGCTCCTGTGTAGAAAGAACAACTTGTCAGATGCATTGGAGACTGATGTGTTCCTGTCCTGTCTTTTCACAATACTATTGCAGATCAACATAAAGCCTAAAATACAGCCGTGGTGTCGCTCTTCATTTCTTGGTTTTCCTGTGGTATAAGAAACCTGCTACTCTTTGGCATATGATTGTTGTCAATAAGTGTGTTAGCTAGCATACACCGATGTAATTGTCACTTAAGCCAGTTGAGTATAAGTTGTCAGTTGTCTTCGACAACCATCAATATCGTTAAGCCCTGCACAACTAACGTGCTGTTTCCCATTTAACAACAGCAACAGAAATAAGAGTTGCTCAACTGGGAAAAATGGCTGATGTGATTTACCCGGATCACTGGATGCGTGTGAGTTTGGGTGAGTGTAACCGATGTGAAATGGCCAGCATCGCCTAATGTAAATAATGTGTGTACAATGTTTTAAACATAACTGTTCAAACTAGATGATAGTAGGTACACTTGTGGACAATTTTCAGCAGGTTGCAGCAATTGAACTAAATAACCACTTTTCAACAAGACAACGTCTAAAATCGTGTTTGGTTGCACTGGAAGTACATTTTATACAGAACTGTTCAAACTAGATGATAGTAGGTACACTTGTGGACAATTTTCAGCAAATTGCAGCAATTGAACTACAGAAATAACCACTTTCCCAAAAACAAGGTCTAAAATCGTGTTTGGTTGCACTGGAAGTACATTTTATACAGAACTGTTCAAACTAGATGATAGTAGGTACACTTGTGGACAATTTTCAGCAAATTGCAGCAATTGAACTACAGAAATAACCACTTTTCCACAAAACAAGGTCTAAAATCTTGTTTGTTGCACTGGAAGTACATTTTATACAGAACTGTTCAAACTAGATGATAGTAGGTACACTTGTGGACAATTTTCAGCAAATTGCAGCAATTGAACTACAGAAATAACCACTTTTCCTCAAAACAAGGTCTAAAATCGTGTTTGGTTGCACTGGAAGTACATTTTATACAGAACTGTTCAAACTAGATGATAGTAGGTACACTTGTGGACAATTTTCAGCAAATTGCAGCAATTGAACTACAGAAATAACCACTTTTCCTCAAAACAAGGTCTAAAATCGTGTTTGGTTGCACTGGAAGTACATTTTATACAGAACTGTTCAAACTAGATGATAGTAGGTACACTTGTGGACAATTTTCAGCAAATTGCAGCAATTGAACTACAGAAATAACCACTTTTCCTCAAAACAAGGTCTAAAATCGTGTTTGGTTGCACTGGAAGTACATTTTATACAGAACTGTTCAAACTAGATGATAGTAGGTACACTTGTGGACAATTTTCAGCAAATTGCAGCACTTGAACTACAGAAATAACCACTTTTCCACAAAACAAGGTCTAAAATCGTGTTTGGTTGCACTGGAAGTACATTTTATACAGAACTGTTCAAACTAGATGATAGTAGGTACACTTGTGGACAATTTTCAGCAAATTGCAGCACTTGAACTACAGAAATAACCACTTTTCCACAAAACAAGGTCTAAAATCGTGTTTGGTTGCACTGGAAGTACATTTTATACAGAACTGTTCAAACTAGATGATAGTAGGTACACTTGTGGACAATTTTCAGCAAATTGCAGCAATTGAACTACAGAAATAACCACTTTTCCACAAAACAAGGTCTAAAATCGTGTTTGGTTGCACTGGAAGTACATTTTATATACAGAACTGTTCAAACTAGATGATAGTAGGTACACTTGTGGACAATTTTCAGCAAATTGCAGCAATTGAACTACAGAAATAACCACTTTTCCACAAAACAAGGTCTAAAATCGTGTTTGGTTGCACTGGAAGTACATTTTATATACAGAACTGTTCAAACTAGATGATAGTAGGTACACTTGTGGACAATTTTCAGCAAATTGCAGCAATTGAACTACAGAAATAACCACTTTTCCACAAAACAAGGTCTAAAATCGTGTTTGGTTGCACTGGAAGTACATTTTATATACAGAACTGTTCAAACTAGATGATAGTAGGTACACTTGTGGACAATTTTCAGCAAATTGCAGCAATTGAACTACAGAAATAACCACTTTTCCTCAAAACAAGGTCTAAAATCGTGTTTGGTTGCACTGGAAGTACATTTTATACAGAACTGTTCAAACTAGATGATAGTAGGTACACTTGTGGACAATTTTCAGCAAATTGCAGCAATTGAACTACAGAAATAACCACTTTTCCTCAAAACAAGGTCTAAAATCGTGTTTGGTTGCACTGGAAGTACATTTTATACAGAACTGTTCAAACTAGATGATAGTAGGTACACTTGTGGACAATTTTCAGCAAATTGCAGCACTTGAACTACAGAAATAACCACTTTTCCACAAAACAAGGTCTAAAATCGTGTTTGGTTGCACTGGAAGTACATTTTATACAGAACTGTTCAAACTAGATGATAGTAGGTACACTTGTGGACAATTTTCAGCAAATTGCAGCACTTGAACTACAGAAATAACCACTTTTCCACAAAACAAGGTCTAAAATCGTGTTTGGTTGCACTGGAAGTACATTTTATACAGAACTGTTCAAACTAGATGATAGTAGGTACACTTGTGGACAATTTTCAGCAAATTGCAGCAATTGAACTACAGAAATAACCACTTTTCCACAAAACAAGGTCTAAAATCGTGTTTGGTTGCACTGGAAGTACATTTTATATACAGAACTGTTCAAACTAGATGATAGTAGGTACACTTGTGGACAATTTTCAGCAAATTGCAGCAATTGAACTACAGAAATAACCACTTTTCCACAAAACAAGGTCTAAAATCGTGTTTGGTTGCACTGGAAGTACATTTTATATACAGAACTGTTCAAACTAGATGATAGTAGGTACACTTGTGGACAATTTTCAGCAAATTGCAGCAATTGAACTACAGAAATAACCACTTTTCCACAAAACAAGGTCTAAAATCGTGTTTGGTTGCACTGGAAGTACATTTTATATACAGAACTGTTCAAACTAGATGATAGTAGGTACACTTGTGGACAATTTTCAGCAAATTGCAGCAATTGAACTACAGAAATAACCACTTTTCCTCAAAACAAGGTCTAAAATCGTGTTTGGTTGCACTGGAAGTACATTTTATACAGAACTGTTCAAACTAGATGATAGTAGGTACACTTGTGGACAATTTTCAGCAAATTGCAGCAATTGAACTACAGAAATAACCACTTTTCCTCAAAACAAGGTCTAAAATCGTGTTTGGTTGCACTGGAAGTACATTTTATACAGAACTGTTCAAACTAGATGATAGTAGGTACACTTGTGGACAATTTTCAGCAAATTGCAGCAATTGAACTACAGAAATAACCACTTTTCCACAAAACAAGGTCTAAAATCTTGTTTGTTGCACTGGAAGTACATTTTATATACAGAACTGTTCAAACTAGATGATAGTAGGTACACTTGTGGACAATTTTCAGCAAATTGCAGCAATTGAACTACAGAAATAACCACTTTTCCACAAAACAAGGTCTAAAATCGTGTTTGGTTGCACTGGAAGTACATTTTATACAGAACTGTTCAAACTAGATGATAGTAGGTACACTTGTGGACAATTTTCAGCAAATTGCAGCAATTGAACTACAGAAATAACCACTTTTCCACAAAACAAGGTCTAAAATCGTGTTTGGTTGCACTGGAAGTACATTTTATATACAGAACTGTTCAAACTAGATGATAGTAGGTACACTTGTGGACAATTTTCAGCAAATTGCAGCAATTGAACTACAGAAATAACCACTTTTCCACAAAACAAGGTCTAAAATCGTGTTTGGTTGCACTGGAAGTACATTTTATATACAGAACTGTTCAAACTAGATGATAGTAGGTACACTTGTGGACAATTTTCAGCAAATTGCAGCAATTGAACTACAGAAATAACCACTTTTCCACAAAACAAGGTCTAAAATCGTGTTTGGTTGCACTGGAAGTACATTTTATATACAGAACTGTTCAAACTAGATGATAGTAGGTACACTTGTGGACAATTTTCAGCAAATTGCAGCAATTGAACTACAGAAATAACCACTTTTCCACAAAACAAGGTCTAAAATCGTGTTTGGTTGCACTGGAAGTACATTTTATATACAGAACTGTTCAAACTAGATGATAGTAGGTACACTTGTGGACAATTTTCAGCAAATTGCAGCAATTGAACTACAGAAATAACCACTTTTCCACAAAACAAGGTCTAAAATCGTGTTTGGTTGCACTGGAAGTACATTTTATATACAGAACTGTTCAAACTAGATGATAGTAGGTACACTTGTGGACAATTTTCAGCAAATTGCAGCAATTGAACTACAGAAATAACCACTTTTCCACAAAACAAGGTCTAAAATCGTGTTTGGTTGCACTGGAAGTACATTTTATATACAGAACTGTTCAAACTAGATGATAGTAGGTACACTTGTGGACAATTTTCAGCAAATTGCAGCAATTGAACTACAGAAATAACCACTTTTCCTCAAAACAAGGTCTAAAATCGTGTTTGGTTGCACTGGAAGTACATTTTATACAGAACTGTTCAAACTAGATGATAGTAGGTACACTTGTGGACAATTTTCAGCAAATTGCAGCAATTGAACTACAGAAATAACCACTTTTCCTCAAAACAAGGTCTAAAATCGTGTTTGGTTGCACTGGAAGTACATTTTATACAGAACTGTTCAAACTAGATGATAGTAGGTACACTTGTGGACAATTTTCAGCAAATTGCAGCAATTGAACTACAGAAATAACCACTTTCCCAAAAACAAGGTCTAAAATCGTGTTTGGTTGCACTGGAAGTACATTTTATACAGA
Organism: Oncorhynchus mykiss; assembly: GCF_057628025.1. NCBI lineage: Eukaryota > Metazoa > Chordata > Actinopteri > Salmoniformes > Salmonidae > Oncorhynchus > Oncorhynchus mykiss. Next base: position 24,144 of record NC_143045.1, read on the forward strand.
ACTGTTCAAACTAGATGATAGTAGGTACACTTGTGGACAATTTTCAGCAAATTGCAGCAATTGAACTACAGAAATAACCACTTTTCCACAAAACAAGGTCTAAAATCTTGTTTGTTGCACTGGAAGTACATTTTATACAGAACTGTTCAAACTAGATGATAGTAGGTACACTTGTGGACAATTTTCAGCAAATTGCAGCAATTGAACTACAGAAATAACCACTTTTCCACAAAACAAGGTCTAAAATCGTGTTTGGTTGCACTGGAAGTACATTTTATACAGAACTGTTCAAACTAGATGATAGTAGGTACACTTGTGGACAATTTTCAGCAAATTGCAGCACTTGAACTACAGAAATAACCACTTTTCCACAAAACAAGGTCTAAAATCGTGTTTGGTTGCACTGGAAGTACATTTTATACAGAACTGTTCAAACTAGATGATAGTAGGTACACTTGTGGACAATTTTCAGCAAATTGCAGCAATTGAACTACAGAAATAACCACTTTTCCACAAAACAAGGTCTAAAATCGTGTTTGGTTGCACTGGAAGTACATTTTATATACAGAACTGTTCAAACTAGATGATAGTAGGTACACTTGTGGACAATTTTCAGCAAATTGCAGCAATTGAACTACAGAAATAACCACTTTTCCACAAAACAAGGTCTAAAATCGTGTTTGGTTGCACTGGAAGTACATTTTATATACAGAACTGTTCAAACTAGATGATAGTAGGTACACTTGTGGACAATTTTCAGCAAATTGCAGCAATTGAACTACAGAAATAACCACTTTTCCTCAAAACAAGGTCTAAAATCGTGTTTGGTTGCACTGGAAGTACATTTTATACAGAACTGTTCAAACTAGATGATAGTAGGTACACTTGTGGACAATTTTCAGCAAATTGCAGCACTTGAACTACAGAAATAACCACTTTTCCACAAAACAAGGTCTAAAATCGTGTTTGGTTGCACTGGAAGTACATTTTATATACAGAACTGTTCAAACTAGATGATAGTAGGTACACTTGTGGACAATTTTCAGCAAATTGCAGCAATTGAACTACAGAAATAACCACTTTTCCTCAAAACAAGGTCTAAAATCGTGTTTGGTTGCACTGGAAGTACATTTTATACAGAACTGTTCAAACTAGATGATAGTAGGTACACTTGTGGACAATTTTCAGCAAATTGCAGCAATTGAACTACAGAAATAACCACTTTTCCACAAAACAAGGTCTAAAATCTTGTTTGTTGCACTGGAAGTACATTTTATATACAGAACTGTTCAAACTAGATGATAGTAGGTACACTTGTGGACAATTTTCAGCAAATTGCAGCAATTGAACTACAGAAATAACCACTTTTCCACAAAACAAGGTGTAAAATCGTGTTTGGTTGCACTGGAAGTACATTTTATACAGAACTGTTCAAACTAGATGATAGTAGGTACACTTGTGGACAATTTTCAGCAAATTGCAGCAATTGAACTACAGAAATAACCACTTTTCCTCAAAACAAGGTCTAAAATCGTGTTTGGTTGCACTGGAAGTACATTTTACACAGAACTTTTCAAACTAGATGATAGTAGGTACACTTGTGGACAATTTTCAGCAAATTGCAGCACTTGAACTACAGAAATAACCACTTTTCCACAAAACAAGGTCTAAAATCGTGTTTGGTTGCACTGGAAGTACATTTTATATACAGAACTGTTCAAACTAGATGATAGTAGGTACACTTGTGGACAATTTTCAGCAAATTGCAGCAATTGAACTACAGAAATAACCACTTTTCCACAAAACAAGGTCTAAAATCGTGTTTGGTTGCACTGGAAGTACATTTTATATACAGAACTGTTCAAACTAGATGATAGTAGGTACACTTGTGGACAATTTTCAGCAAATTGCAGCAATTGAACTACAGAAATAACCACTTTTCCACAAAACAAGGTCTAAAATCGTGTTTGGTTGCACTGGAAGTACATTTTATATACAGAACTGTTCAAACTAGATGATAGTAGGTACACTTGTGGACAATTTTCAGCAAATTGCAGCAATTGAACTACAGAAATAACCACTTTTCCTCAAAACAAGGTCTAAAATCGTGTTTGGTTGCACTGGAAGTACATTTTATACAGAACTGTTCAAACTAGATGATAGTAGGTACACTTGTGGACAATTTTCAGCAAATTGCAGCACTTGAACTACAGAAATAACCACTTTTCCACAAAACAAGGTCTAAAATCGTGTTTGGTTGCACTGGAAGTACATTTTATATACAGAACTGTTCAAACTAGATGATAGTAGGTACACTTGTGGACAATTTTCAGCAAATTGCAGCAATTGAACTACAGAAATAACCACTTTTCCTCAAAACAAGGTCTAAAATCGTGTTTGGTTGCACTGGAAGTACATTTTATACAGAACTGTTCAAACTAGATGATAGTAGGTACACTTGTGGACAATTTTCAGCAAATTGCAGCAATTGAACTACAGAAATAACCACTTTTCCACAAAACAAGGTCTAAAATCTTGTTTGTTGCACTGGAAGTACATTTTATATACAGAACTGTTCAAACTAGATGATAGTAGGTACACTTGTGGACAATTTTCAGCAAATTGCAGCAATTGAACTACAGAAATAACCACTTTTCCTCAAAACAAGGTCTAAAATCGTGTTTGGTTGCACTGGAAGTACATTTTATACAGAACTGTTCAAACTAGATGATAGTAGGTACACTTGTGGACAATTTTCAGCAAATTGCAGCAATTGAACTACAGAAATAACCACTTTTCCTCAAAACAAGGTCTAAAATCGTGTTTGGTTGCACTGGAAGTACATTTTATACAGAACTGTTCAAACTAGATGATAGTAGGTACACTTGTGGACAAATTTCAGCAAATTGCAGCAATTGAACTACAGAAATAACCACTTTTCCACAAAACAAGGTCTAAAATCTTGTTTGTTGCACTGGAAGTACATTTTATATACAGAACTGTTCAAACTAGATGATAGTAGGTACACTTGTGGACAATTTTCAGCAAATTGCAGCAATTGAACTACAGAAATAACCACTTTTCCACAAAACAAGGTGTAAAATCGTGTTTGGTTGCACTGGAAGTACATTTTATACAGAACTGTTCAAACTAGATGATAGTAGGTACACTTGTGGACAATTTTCAGCAAATTGCAGCAATTGAACTACAGAAATAACCACTTTTCCTCAAAACAAGGTCTAAAATCGTGTTTGGTTGCACTGGAAGTACATTTTACACAGAACTTTTCAAACTAGATGATAGTAGGTACACTTGTGGACAATTTTCAGCAAATTGCAGCACTTGAACTACAGAAATAACCACTTTTCCACAAAACAAGGTCTAAAATCGTGTTTGGTTGCACTGGAAGTACATTTTATACAGAACTGTTCAAACTAGATGATAGTAGGTACACTTGTGGACAATTTTCAGCAAATTGCAGCAATTGAACTACAGAAATGACCACTTTTCCACAAAACAAGGTCTAAAATCGTGTTTGGTTGCACTGGAAGTACATTTTATATACAGAACTGTTCAAACTAGATGATAGTAGGTACACTTGTGGACAATTTTCAGCAAATTGCAGCAATTGAACTACAGAAATAACCACTTTTCCTCAAAACAAGGTCTAAAATCGTGTTTGGTTGCACTGGAAGTACATTTTATACAGAACTGTTCAAACTAGATGATAGTAGGTACACTTGTGGACAATTTTCAGCAAATTGCAGCAATTGAACTACAGAAATAACCACTTTTCCTCAAAACAAGGTCTAAAATCGTGTTTGGTTGCACTGGAAGTACATTTTATACAGAACTGTTCAAACTAGATGATAGTAGGTACACTTGTGGACAATTTTCAGCAAATTGCAGCAATTGAACTACAGAAATAACCACTTTTCCACAAAACAAGGTCTAAAATCTTGTTTGTTGCACTGGAAGTACATTTTATATACAGAACTGTTCAAACTAGATGATAGTAGGTACACTTGTGGACAATTTTCAGCAAATTGCAGCAATTGAACTACAGAAATAACCACTTTTCCACAAAACAAGGTCTAAAATCGTGTTTGGTTGCACTGGAAGTACATTTTATACAGAACTGTTCAAACTAGATGATAGTAGGTACACTTGTGGACAATTTTCAGCAAATTGCAGCAATTGAACTACAGAAATAACCACTTTTCCACAAAACAAGGTCTAAAATCGTGTTTGGTTGCACTGGAAGTACATTTTATACAGAACTGTTCAAACTAGATGATAGTAGGTACACTTGTGGACAATTTTCAGCAAATTGCAGCAATTGAACTACAGAAATAACCACTTTTCCACAAAACAAGGTGTAAAATCGTGTTTGGTTGCACTGGAAGTACATTTTATACAGAACTGTTCAACCTAGATGATAGTAGGTACACTTGTGGACAATTTTCAGCAAATTGCAGCAATTGAACTACAGAAATAACCACTTTTCCTCAAAACAAGGTCTAAAATCGTGTTTGGTTGCACTGGAAGTACATTTTATACAGAACTGTTCAAACTAGATGATAGTAGGTACACTTGTGGACAATTTTCAGCAAATTGCAGCAATTGAACTACAGAAATAACCACTTTCCCAAAAACAAGGTCTAAAATCGTGTTTGGTTGCACTGGAAGTACATTTTATACAGAACTGTTCAAACTAGATGATAGTAGGTACACTTGTGGACAATTTTCAGCAAATTGCAGCAATTGAACTACAGAAATAACCACTTTTCCACAAAACAAGGTCTAAAATCGTGTTTGGTTGCACTGGAAGTACATTTTATATACAGAACTGTTCAAACTAGATGATAGTAGGTACACTTGTGGACAATTTTCAGCAAATTGCAGCAATTGAACTACAGAAATAACCACTTTTCCACAAAACAAGGTCTAAAATCGTGTTTGGTTGCACTGGAAGTACATTTTATATACAGAACTGTTCAAACTAGATGATAGTAGGTACACTTGTGGACAATTTTCAGCAAATTGCAGCAATTGAACTACAGAAATAACCACTTTTCCACAAAACAAGGTCTAAAATCGTGTTTGGTTGCACTGGAAGTACATTTTATATACAGAACTGTTCAAACTAGATGATAGTAGGTACACTTGTGGACAATTTTCAGCAAATTGCAGCAATTGAACTACAGAAATAACCACTTTTCCTCAAAACAAGGTCTAAAATCGTGTTTGGTTGCACTGGAAGTACATTTTATATACAGAACTGTTCAAACTAGATGATAGTAGGTACACTTGTGGACAATTTTCAGCAAATTGCAGCAATTGAACTACAGAAATAACCACTTTTCCTCAAAACAAGGTCTAAAATCGTGTTTGGTTGCACTGGAAGTACATTTTATATACAGAACTGTTCAAACTAGATGATAGTAGGTACACTTGTGGACAATTTTCAGCAAATTGCAGCAATTGAACTACAGAAATAACCACTTTTCCACAAAACAAGGTCTAAAATCGTGTTTGGTTGCACTGGAAGTACATTTTATATACAGAACTGTTCAAACTAGATGATAGTAGGTACACTTGTGGACAATTTTCAGCAAATTGCAGCAATTGAACTACAGAAATAACCACTTTTCCTCAAAACAAGGTCTAAAATCGTGTTTGGTTGCACTGGAAGTACATTTTATATACAGAACTGTTCAAACTAGATGATAGTAGGTACACTTGTGGACAATTTTCAGCAAATTGCAGCAATTGAACTACAGAAATAACCACTTTTCCTCAAAACAAGGTCTAAAATCGTGTTTGGTTGCACTGGAAGTACATTTTATACAGAACTGTTCAAACTAGATGATAGTAGGTACACTTGTGGACAATTTTCAGCAAATTGCAGCAATTGAACTACAGAAATAACCACTTTTCCTCAAAACAAGGTCTAAAATCGTGTTTGGTTGCACTGGAAGTACATTTTATACAGAACTGTTCAAACTAGATGATAGTAGGTACACTTGTGGACAATTTTCAGCAAATTGCAGCAATTGAACTACAGAAATAACCACTTTTCCTCAAAACAAGGTCTAAAATCGTGTTTGGTTGCACTGGAAGTACATTTTATATACAGAACTGTTCAAACTAGATGATAGTAGGTACACTTGTGGACAATTTTCAGCAAATTGCAGCAATTGAACTACAGAAATAACCACTTTTCCACAAAACAAGGTCTAAAATCGTGTTTGGTTGCACTGGAAGTACATTTTATATACAGAACTGTTCAAACTAGATGATAGTAGGTACACTTGTGGACAATTTTCAGCAAATTGCAGCAATTGAACTACAGAAATAACCACTTTTCCTCAAAACAAGGTCTAAAATCGTGTTTGGTTGCACTGGAAGTACATTTTATATACAGAACTGTTCAAACTAGATGATAGTAGGTACACTTGTGGACAATTTTCAGCAAATTGCAGCAATTGAACTACAGAAATAACCACTTTTCCTCAAAACAAGGTCTAAAATCGTGTTTGGTTGCACTGGAAGTACATTTTATACAGAACTGTTCAAACTAGATGATAGTAGGTACACTTGTGGACAATTTTCAGCAAATTGCAGCAATTGAACTACAGAAATAACCACTTTTCCACAAAACAAGGTCTAAAATCTTGTTTGTTGCACTGGAAGTACATTTTATATACAGAACTGTTCAAACTAGATGATAGTAGGTACACTTGTGGACAATTTTCAGCAAATTGCAGCAATTGAACTACAGAAATAACCACTTTTCCACAAAACAAGGTCTAAAATCGTGTTTGGTTGCACTGGAAGTACATTTTATACAGAACTGTTCAAACTAGATGATAGTAGGTACACTTGTGGACAATTTTCAGCAAATTGCAGCAATTGAACTACAGAAATAACCACTTTTCCACAAAACAAGGTCTAAAATCGTGTTTGGTTGCACTGGAAGTACATTTTATATACAGAACTGTTCAAACTAGATGATAGTAGGTACACTTGTGGACAATTTTCAGCAAATTGCAGCAATTGAACTACAGAAATAACCACTTTTCCACAAAACAAGGTCTAAAATCGTGTTTGGTTGCACTGGAAGTACATTTTATATACAGAACTGTTCAAACTAGATGATAGTAGGTACACTTGTGGACAATTTTCAGCAAATTGCAGCAATTGAACTACAGAAATAACCACTTTTCCACAAAACAAGGTGTAAAATCGTGTTTGGTTGCACTGGAAGTACATTTTATACAGAACTGTTCAACCTAGATGATAGTAGGTACACTTGTGGACAATTTTCAGCAAATTGCAGCAATTGAACTACAGAAATAACCACTTTTCCTCAAAACAAGGTCTAAAATCGTGTTTGGTTGCACTGGAAGTACATTTTATACAGAACTGTTCAAACTAGATGATAGTAGGTACACTTGTGGACAATTTTCAGCAAATTGCAGCAATTGAACTACAGAAATAACCACTTTCCCAAAAACAAGGTCTAAAATCGTGTTTGGTTGCACTGGAAGTACATTTTATACAGAACTGTTCAAACTAGATGATAGTAGGTACACTTGTGGACAATTTTCAGCAAATTGCAGCAATTGAACTACAGAAATAACCACTTTTCCACAAAACAAGGTCTAAAATCGTGTTTGGTTGCACTGGAAGTACATTTTATACAGAACTGTTCAAACTAGATGATAGTAGGTACACTTGTGGACAATTTTCAGCAAATTGCAGCAATTGAACTACAGAAATAACCACTTTTCCACAAAACAAGGTCTAAAATCGTGTTTGGTTGCACTGGAAGTACATTTTATATACAGAACTGTTCAAACTAGATGATAGTAGGTACACTTGTGGACAATTTTCAGCAAATTGCAGCAATTGAACTACAGAAATAACCACTTTTCCACAAAACAAGGTCTAAAATCGTGTTTGGTTGCACTGGAAGTACATTTTATATACAGAACTGTTCAAACTAGATGATAGTAGGTACACTTGTGGACAATTTTCAGCAAATTGCAGCAATTGAACTACAGAAATAACCACTTTTCCACAAAACAAGGTCTAAAATCGTGTTTGGTTGCACTGGAAGTACATTTTATATACAGAACTGTTCAAACTAGATGATAGTAGGTACACTTGTGGACAATTTTCAGCAAATTGCAGCAATTGAACTACAGAAATAACCACTTTTCCACAAAACAAGGTCTAAAATCGTGTTTGGTTGCACTGGAAGTACATTTTATATACAGAACTGTTCAAACTAGATGATAGTAGGTACACTTGTGGACAATTTTCAGCAAATTGCAGCAATTGAACTACAGAAATAACCACTTTTCCTCAAAACAAGGTCTAAAATCGTGTTTGGTTGCACTGGAAGTACATTTTATATACAGAACTGTTCAAACTAGATGATAGTAGGTACACTTGTGGACAATTTTCAGCAAATTGCAGCAATTGAACTACAGAAATAACCACTTTTCCTCAAAACAAGGTCTAAAATCGTGTTTGGTTGCACTGGAAGTACATTTTATACAGAACTGTTCAAACTAGATGATAGTAGGTACACTTGTGGACAATTTTCAGCAAATTGCAGCAATTGAACTACAGAAATAACCACTTTTCCTCAAAACAAGGTCTAAAATCGTGTTTGGTTGCACTGGAAGTACATTTTATACAGAACTGTTCAAACTAGATGATAGTAGGTACACTTGTGGACAATTTTCAGCAAATTGCAGCAATTGAACTACAGAAATAACCACTTTTCCTCAAAACAAGGTCTAAAATCGTGTTTGGTTGCACTGGAAGTACATTTTATACAGAACTGTTCAAACTAGATGATAGTAGGTACACTTGTGGACAATTTTCAGCAAATTGCAGCAATTGAACTACAGAAATAACCACTTTTCCACAAAACAAGGTCTAAAATCTTGTTTGTTGCACTGGAAGTACATTTTATATACAGAACTGTTCAAACTAGATGATAGTAGGTACACTTGTGGACAATTTTCAGCAAATTGCAGCAATTGAACTACAGAAATAACCACTTTTCCACAAAACAAGGTCTAAAATCGTGTTTGGTTGCACTGGAAGTACATTTTATACAGAACTGTTCAAACTAGATGATAGTAGGTACACTTGTGGACAATTTTCAGCAAATTGCAGCAATTGAACTACAGAAATAACCACTTTTCCACAAAACAAGGTCTAAAATCGTGTTTGGTTGCACTGGAAGTACATTTTATATACAGAACTGTTCAAACTAGATGATAGTAGGTACACTTGATAGTAGGTACACTTGTGGACAATTTTCAGCAAATTGCAGCAATTGAACTACAGAAATAACCACTTTTCCACAAAACAAGGTCTAAAATCGTGTTTGGTTGCACTGGAAGTACATTTTATATACAGAACTGTTCAAACTAGATGATAGTAGGTACACTTGTGGACAATTTTCAGCAAATTGCAGCAATTGAACTACAGAAATAACCACTTTTCCACAAAACAAGGTGTAAAATCGTGTTTGGTTGCACTGGAAGTACATTTTATACAGAACTGTTCAACCTAGATGATAGTAGGTACACTTGTGGACAATTTTCAGCAAATTGCAGCAATTGAACTACAGAAATAACCACTTTTCCTCAAAACAAGGTCTAAAATCGTGTTTGGTTGCACTGGAAGTACATTTTATACAGAACTGTTCAAACTAGATGATAGTAGGTACACTTGTGGACAATTTTCAGCAAATTGCAGCAATTGAACTACAGAAATAACCACTTTTCCACAAAACAAGGTCTAAAATCGTGTTTGGTTGCACTGGAAGTACATTTTATACAGAACTGTTCAAACTAGATGATAGTAGGTACACTTGTGGACAATTTTCAGCAAATTGCAGCAATTGAACTACAGAAATAACCACTTTTCCACAAAACAAGGTCTAAAATCGTGTTTGGTTGCACTGGAAGTACATTTTATACAGAACTGTTCAAACTAGATGATAGTAGGTACACTTGTGGACAATTTTCAGCAAATTGCAGCAATTGAACTTCAGAAATAACCACTTTTCCTCAAAACAAGGTCTAAAATCGTGTTTGGTTGCACTGGAAGTACATTTTATACAGAACTGTTCAAACTAGATGATAGTAGGTACACTTGTGGACAATTTTCAGCAAATTGCAGCAATTGAACTACAGAAATAACCACTTTTCCACAAAACAAGGTCTAAAATCGTGTTTGGTTGCACTGGAAGTACATTTTATACAGAACTGTTCAAACTAGATGATAGTAGGTACACTTTTGGACAATTTTCAGCAAATTGCAGCAATTGAACTACAGAAATAACCACTTTTCCACAAAACAAGGTCTAAAATCGTGTTTGGTTGCACTGGAAGTACATTTTATACAGAACTGTTCAAACTAGATGATAGTAGGTACACTTGTGGACAATTTTCAGCAAATTGCAGCAATTGAACTACAGAAATAACCACTTTTCCACAAAACAAGGTCTAAAATCGTGTTTGGTTGCACTGGAAGTACATTTTATATACAGAACTGTTCAAACTAGATGATAGTAGGTACACTTGTGGACAATTTTCAGCAAATTGCAGCAATTGAACTACAGAAATAACCACTTTTCCACAAAACAAGGTCTAAAATCGTGTTTGGTTGCACTGGAATTACATTTTATACAGAACTGTTCAAACTAGATGATAGTAGGTACACTTGTGGACAATTTTCAGCAAATTGCAGCAATTGAACTACAGAAATAACCACTTTTCCACAAAACAAGGTCTAAAATCGTGTTTGGTTGCACTGGAAGTACATTTTATACAGAACTGTTCAAACTAGATGATAGTAGGTACACTTGTGGACAATTTTCAGCAAATTGCAGCAATTGAACTACAGAAATAACCACTTTTCCACAAAACAAGGTCTAAAATCGTGTTTGGTTGCACTGGAAGTACATTTTATACAGAACTGTTCAAACTAGATGATAGTAGGTACACTTGTGGACAATTTTCAGCAAATTGCAGCAATTGAACTACAGAAATAACCACTTTTCCACAAAACAAGGTCTAAAATCGTGTTTGGTTGCACTGGAAGTACATTTTATACAGAACTGTTCAAACTAGATGATAGTAGGTACACTTGTGGACAATTTTCAGCAAATTGCAGCAATTGAACTACAGAAATAACCACTTTTCCACAAAACAAGGTCTAAAATCGTGTTTGGTTGCACTGGAAGTACATTTTATACAGAACTGTTCAAACTAGATGATAGTAGGTACACTTGTGGACAATTTTCAGCAAATTGCAGCAATTGAACTACAGAAATAACCACTTTTCCACAAAACAAGGTCTAAAATCGTGTTTGGTTGCACTGGAAGTACATTTTATACAGAACTGTTCAAACTAGATGATAGTAGGTACACTTGTGGACAATTTTCAGCAAATTGCAGCAATTGAACTTCAGAAATAACCACTTTTCCTCAAAACAAGGTCTAAAATCGTGTTTGGTTGCACTGGAAGTACATTTTATACAGAACTGTTCAAACTAGATGATAGTAGGTACACTTGTGGACAATTTTCAGCAAATTGCAGCAATTGAACTACAGAAATAACCACTTTTCCACAAAACAAGGTCTAAAATCGTGTTTGGTTGCACTGGAAGTACATTTTATACAGAACTGTTCAAACTAGATGATAGTAGGTACACTTTTGGACAATTTTCAGCAAATTGCAGCAATTGAACTACAGAAATAACCACTTTTCCACAAAACAAGGTCTAAAATCGTGTTTGGTTGCACTGGAAGTACATTTTATACAGAACTGTTCAAACTAGATGATAGTAGGTACACTTGTGGACAATTTTCAGCAAATTGCAGCAATTGAACTACAGAAATAACCACTTTTCCACAAAACAAGGTCTAAAATCGTGTTTGGTTGCACTGGAAGTACATTTTATATACAGAACTGTTCAAACTAGATGATAGTAGGTACACTTGTGGACAATTTTCAGCAAATTGCAGCAATTGAACTACAGAAATAACCACTTTTCCACAAAACAAGGTCTAAAATCGTGTTTGGTTGCACTGGAAGTACATTTTATATACAGAACTGTTCAAACTAGATGATAGTAGGTACACTTGTGGACAATTTTCAGCAAATTGCAGCAATTGAACTACAGAAATAACCACTTTTCCACAAAACAAGGTCTAAAATCGTGTTTGGTTGCACTGGAAGTACATTTTATACAGAACTGTTCAAACTAGATGATAGTAGGTACACTTGTGGACAATTTTCAGCAAATTGCAGCAATTGAACTACAGAAATAACCACTTTTCCACAAAACAAGGTCTAAAATCGTGTTTGGTTGCACTGGAAGTACATTTTATACAGAACTGTTCAAACTAGATGATAGTAGGTACACTTGTGGACAATTTTCAGCAAATTGCAGCAATTGAACTACAGAAATAACCACTTTTCCACAAAACAAGGTCTAAAATCGTGTTTGGTTGCACTGGAAGTACATTTTATACAGAACTGTTCAAACTAGATGATAGTAGGTACACTTGTGGACAATTTTCAGCAAATTGCAGCAATTGAACTTCAGAAATAACCACTTTTCCTCAAAACAAGGTCTAAAATCGTGTTTGGTTGCACTGGAAGTACATTTTATACAGAACTGTTCAAACTAGATGATAGTAGGTACACTTGTGGACAATTTTCAGCAAATTGCAGCAATTGAACTACAGAAATAACCACTTTTCCACAAAACAAGGTCTAAAATCGTGTTTGGTTGCACTGGAAGTACATTTTACATACAGAACTGTTCAAACTAGATGATAGTAGGTACACTTGTGGACAATTTTCAGCAAATTGCAGCAATTGAACTACAGAAATAACCACTTTTCCACAAAACAAGGTCTAAAATCGTGTTTGGTTGCACTGGAAGTACATTTTATACAGAACTGTTCAAACTAGATGATAGTAGGTACACTTGTGGACAATTTTCAGCAAATTGCAGCAATTGAACTTCAGAAATAACCACTTTTCCTCAAAACAAGGTCTAAAATCGTGTTTGGTTGCACTGGAAGTACATTTTATACAGAACTGTTCAAACTAGATGATAGTAGGTACACTTGTGGACAATTTTCAGCAAATTGCAGCAATTGAACTACAGAAATAACCACTTTTCCACAAAACAAGGTCTAAAATCGTGTTTGGTTGCACTGGAAGTACATTTTACATACAGAACTGTTCAAACTAGATGATAGTAGGTACACTTGTGGACAATTTTCAGCAAATTGCAGCAATTGAACTACAGAAATAACCACTTTTCCACAAAACAAGGTCTAAAATCGTGTTTGGTTGCACTGGAAGTACATTTTATACAGAACTGTTCAAACTAGATGATAGTAGGTACACTTGTGGACAATTTTCAGCAAATTGCAGCAATTGAACTTCAGAAATAACCACTTTTCCTCAAAACAAGGTCTAAAATCGTGTTTGGTTGCACTGGAAGTACATTTTATACAGAACTGTTCAAACTAGATGATAGTAGGTACACTTGTGGACAATTTTCAGCAAATTGCAGCAATTGAACTACAGAAATAACCACTTTTCCACAAAACAAGGTCTAAAATCGTGTTTGGTTGCACTGGAAGTACATTTTACATACAGAACTGTTCAAACTAGATGATAGTAGGTACACTTGTGGACAATTTTCAGCAAATTGCAGCAATTGAACTACAGAAATAACCACTTTTCCACAAAACAAGGTCTAAAATCGTGTTTGGTTGCACTGGAAGTACATTTTATATACAGAACTGTTCAAACTAGATGATAGTAGGTACACTTGTGGACAATTTTCAGCAAATTGCAGCAATTGAACTACAGAAATAACCACTTTTCCACAAAACAAGGTCTAAAATCGTGTTTGGTTGCACTGGAAGTACATTTTATACAGAACTGTTCAAACTAGATGATAGTAGGTACACTTGTGGACAATTTTCAGCAAATTGCAGCAATTGAACTACAGAAATAACCACTTTTCCACAAAACAAGGTCTAAAATCGTGTTTGGTTGCACTGGAAGTACATTTTATACAGAACTGTTCAAACTAGATGATAGTAGGTACACTTGTGGACAATTTTCAGCAAATTGCAGCAATTGAACTACAGAAATAACCACTTTTCCACAAAACAAGGTCTAAAATCGTGTTTGGTTGCACTGGAAGTACATTTTATACAGAACTGTTCAAACTAGATGATAGTAGGTACACTTGTGGACAATTTTCAGCAAATTGCAGCAATTGAACTTCAGAAATAACCACTTTTCCTCAAAACAAGGTCTAAAATCGTGTTTGGTTGCACTGGAAGTACATTTTATACAGAACTGTTCAAACTAGATGATAGTAGGTACACTTGTGGACAATTTTCAGCAAATTGCAGCAATTGAACTACAGAAATAACCACTTTTCCACAAAACAAGGTCTAAAATCGTGTTTGGTTGCACTGGAAGTACATTTTACATACAGAACTGTTCAAACTAGATGATAGTAGGTACACTTGTGGACAATTTTCAGCAAATTGCAGCAATTGAACTACAGAAATAACCACTTTTCCACAAAACAAGGTCTAAAATCGTGTTTGGTTGCACTGGAAGTACATTTTATACAGAACTGTTCAAACTAGATGATAGTAGGTACACTTGTGGACAATTTTCAGCAAATTGCAGCAATTGAACTTCAGAAATAACCACTTTTCCTCAAAACAAGGTCTAAAATCGTGTTTGGTTGCACTGGAAGTACATTTTATACAGAACTGTTCAAACTAGATGATAGTAGGTACACTTGTGGACAATTTTCAGCAAATTGCAGCAATTGAACTACAGAAATAACCACTTTTCCACAAAACAAGGTCTAAAATCGTGTTTGGTTGCACTGGAAGTACATTTTACATACAGAACTGTTCAAACTAGATGATAGTAGGTACACTTGTGGACAATTTTCAGCAAATTGCAGCAATTGAACTACAGAAATAACCACTTTTCCACAAAACAAGGTCTAAAATCGTGTTTGGTTGCACTGGAAGTACATTTTATACAGAACTGTTCAAACTAGATGATAGTAGGTACACTTGTGGACAATTTTCAGCAAATTGCAGCAATTGAACTTCAGAAATAACCACTTTTCCTCAAAACAAGGTCTAAAATCGTGTTTGGTTGCACTGGAAGTACATTTTATACAGAACTGTTCAAACTAGATGATAGTAGGTACACTTGTGGACAATTTTCAGCAAATTGCAGCAATTGAACTACAGAAATAACCACTTTTCCACAAAACAAGGTCTAAAATCGTGTTTGGTTGCACTGGAAGTACATTTTACATACAGAACTGTTCAAACTAGATGATAGTAGGTACACTTGTGGACAATTTTCAGCAAATTGCAGCAATTGAACTACAGAAATAACCACTTTTCCACAAAACAAGGTCTAAAATCGTGTTTGGTTGCACTGGAAGTACATTTTATATACAGAACTGTTCAAACTAGATGATAGTAGGTACACAAGGTTTTCTTAGCAGCAATTGAACTACAGAAATAACCACTTTTCCATAAAACAAGGTCTAAAAATCGTGTTTAATTTTTTTTAATTATTTTTTTTAATTATTTTTTTTCTTCTCGATTTTTTTTTACGGATTATTTTTTTGCAATATTTGTGTTTTCTCGGAATATCTCGGTGTCTTTTTTTTTTTAATTTTTTTTTTTCGGATTATTTTTTTTCTTCTGATTTTTTTTTAATCAATTTTTTTATTATTTTTTTTTATTATTTTTTTTCTTCGCGATTTTTTTTTAGATTTTTTTTTTCTGACTATTTTTTCCCGATTTTTTCCGATTTTTCATTTTTTTTTTTTGTTTCGTTTTTTCCAGATTTTTTCCGATTTTCCGAAAAAAAAAAAAAAAAAAAAATCTGATTTTTCTTTTTACATTTTTTTTCTTCTGATAATTTTTTTTTTTTTTTTTTTTTCCTGAATTCCTCCCAAAAAAATTTTCGGATTATTTTTTTTCTTTTGATTTTTTTTTTATAATTTTTTTTTTATTATAATTTTTTATTATTTTTTTTCTTCCCGATATTTTTTTATGGATTATTTTTCCCGATTTTTTATTTTATTTTATTTTTTCAAATTTTTTTTTTTTTTTTTTTTTTAACATTTTTTTTTTCTGATAATTTTTTTTTTATTATTATTTTTTTTATTTTATTTTTTTATTATTATTTTTTTTTATTTTTTTTTTTACGGATTATTTTTTTGCAATCAATATTTGTGTTTTTTCGGAATATCTCGGTGTTTTTTTTTCGGATTTAAGAAAAAAAAAAACTTTTTTTTTTACATTTTTTTTTTCTGATTATTTTTTTTCTTCTCGATTTTTTTTTACAGATTATTTTTTTCCGATTTTTTCCGATTTTTCTTTTTTTTTTTGTTTCGTTTTTTCCAGATTTTTTCCGATTTTCCGAAAAAAAAAAAAAAAAAAAAATCTGATTTTTCTTTTTACATTTTTTTTCTTCTGATAATTTTTTTTTTTTTTTTTTTTTCCTGAATTCCTCCCAAAAAAATTTTCGGATTATTTTTTTTCTTTTGATTTTTTTTTTATAATTTTTTTTTTATTATAATTTTTTATTATTTTTTTTCTTCCCGATATTTTTTTATGGATTATTTTTCCCGATTTTTTATTTTATTTTATTTTTTCAAATTTTTTTTTTTTTTTTTTTTTTAACATTTTTTTTTTCTGATAATTTTTTTTTTATTATTATTTTTTTTATTTTTTTTTTTTATTATTATTTTTTTTTATTTTTTTTTTTACGGATTATTTTTTTGCAATCAATATTTGTGTTTTTTCGGAATATCTCGGTGTTTTTTTTTCGGATTTAAGAAAAAAAAAAACTTTTTTTTTTACATTTTTTTTTTCTGATTATTTTTTTTCTTCCCGATTTTTTTTTACAGATTATTTTTTTCCGATTTTTTCCGATTTTTCTTTTTTTTTTTGTTTCGTTTTTTCCAGATTTTTTTCGATTTTCCGAAAAAAAAAAAAATAATAATAATCCGAAAAGAAATCAGAAAAATAAAAATGTAAAAAATCAGAAAATAAAAAATTCGGAAAAATACAAAAAAATTATTTTTTTTTTAAATCTGAAAAATAAAAATAATAATCAAAAAAAAAATATTCAGAAAATAAAAAAAATTGGAAAAAAAAAAATTGGAAAAAAAAAAATAAGGAAAAATAGAAAATTCGAAAAAAAAAATTCTGAAAAAAAAAAAATTGGAAAAATGGAAAAATCGAAGAAAAAAAAAATCTGAAAAAATAAAAAAATCGAAAAAAAAACAATTATTGAAGAAAAAAAAAAAATTGGAAGAAAAAAAAAAATCAGAAAAAAAAAAAATTTGGAAAAAAAAAAAATATTGAAAAAAAAAAAAATGAAAAAAAAAAATATTGAAAAAACAAAAATCATTAAAAAAAAAAAATTTAAAAAAAAAAAAAAATTAGGAAAAATAAACAAATTGGAAAAATAAAAAATTAGGAAAAATAAAAATGAGGAAAAATAAAAAAAATCGAAAAAAAAAAATCAGAAAAAAAAAAATCAGAAGAAATACAATTTTTGGAAAAAATGGAAGAAAAAATAAATGAGGAAAAATAAAAAAATCGAAAAAAATATATATATTGAAGAAAAAAAAAAATTTCAGAAAAATTTTTTGGGAAAAAAAAAAAAATTTGGAAAAAAATATCTAAGGAAAAATAGAAAAATCGAAGAAAAAAAAAATCAGAAAAAAAAAAAATTGGAAAAATAGAAAAATCGAAAAAAAAAAAAGAGGAAAAATAGAAAAATCGAAAAAAAAAAAATTAGGAAAAATAAAAATGAGGAAAAATAAAAAAAATCGAAAAAAAAAAATTGGAAAAAAAAAAATCAGAAAAAAAAAAATCAGAAGAAATACAATTTTTGGAAAAAATGGAAGAAAAATAAAAATGAGGAAAAATAAAAAAATCGAAAAAAAAAAATATTGAAAAAACAAAAATCATTAAAAAAAAAAAAAAAATTAGGAAAAATAAACAAATTGGAAAAATAAAAAATGAGGAAAAATAAAAATGAGGAAAAATAAAAAAAATCGAAAAAAAAAAATCAGAAAAAAAAAAAGAAATCAGAAAAAAAAAAAATCAGAAAAAAAAAAATCAGAAGAAATACAATTTTGGGAAAAAATGGAAGAAAAAAAAAATGAGGAAAAATAAAAAAATCGAAAAAAATATATATATTGAAGAAGAAAAAAAAAATTCAGAAAAAAAATTTTTGGAAAAAAAAAAAAATTTGGAAAAAAATATATAAGGAAAAATAGAAAAATCGAAGAAAAAAAAAAAAGGAAAAATAGAAAAATCGAAAAAAAAAAAATTAGGAAAAATAAAAATTAGGAAAAATAAAAAAAATCGAAAAAATGGAAGAAAAATTTTTTTAGGAAAAATAAATAAATCGAAAAAAAAATAAATATTGAAGAAAAAAAATAAATTCAGAAAAAAAAAAATTTTGGAAAAATTTTGGAAAAAAAAAAAAAAAATTAAAAAATAAAAAAATTGGAAGAAAAAAAAAATTAGGAGAAAAAAAAAAAAATATTGATGAAAAAAAAAAATTTGGAAAAAAAAAATGGAAAAATAAAAAATAAATATTGATGGAAAAAAGAAAAAAATGGAAAAAAATAAATTTTGGAAAAAAAAAAAAATGGAAAAATAAAAAATCATTAAAAAAAAAAATTGGAAGAAAAAAAAAATTAGGAAAAATAAAAATGAGGAAAAAAAAAAAAATCGAAAAAAAAATAAATATTGATGGAAAAAAAAAAAATATTGAAAAAAAAAAAAAAATGGAAAAATAAAAAAATTGGAGAAAAAAAAATCGAAAATAAAAAATAAATATTGAAGGAAAAAAAAAAAAATTGGAAAAAAAAAATGAGGAAAAATAAAAAAAATCGAAAAAAAAAATTCTGAAAAAAAAAAAAAAATTGGAAAAAAAAAAATTCAGAAAAAATGGAAAAAAAAAAAATTGGAAAAATAGAAAAATCGAAAAAAAAAAAAAAGGAAAAATAGAAAAATCGAAAAAAAAAAAATTAGGAAAAATAAAAATGAGGAAAAATAAAAAAAATCGAAAAAAAAAAATTGGAAAAAAAAAAAAAAATTGGAAAAAAAAAAAAAAATCAGAAAAAAAAAAAATCAGAAGAAATACAATTTTTGGAAAAAATGGAAGAAAATTTTTTTTGGGAAAAATAAAAATGAGGAAAAATACAAAAATCATTAAAAAAAAAAAAAAAATTAGGAAAAATAAACAAATTGGAAAAATAAAAAATGAGGAAAAATAAAAATGAGGAAAAATAAAAAAAATCGAAAAAAAAAAATCAGAAAAAAAAAAAGAAATCAGAAAAAAAAAAAATCAGAAAAAAAAAAATCAGAAGAAATACAATTTTGGGAAAAAATGGAAGAAAAAAAAAATGAGGAAAAATAAAAAAATCGAAAAAAATATATATATTGAAGAAGAAAAAAAAAATTCAGAAAAAAAATTTTTGGAAAAAAAAAAAAATTTGGAAAAAAATATATAAGGAAAAATAGAAAAATCGAAGAAAAAAAAAAATTGGAAAAATAGAAAAATCGAAAAAAAAAAAAAAAGGAAAAATCGAAAAATCGAAGAAAAAAAAAATTAGGAAAAATAAAAATTAGGAAAAATAAAAAAAATCGAAAAAATGGAAGAAAAATTTTTTTAGGAAAAATAAAAAAATCGAAAAAAAAATAAATATTGAAGAAAAAAAATAAATTCAGAAAAAAAATAAAAAAATTAAAAAATAAAAAAATTGGAAGAAAAAAAAAATTAGGAGAAAAAAAAATAAATATTGATAAAAAAAAAAATTTGGAAAAAAAAAATGGAAAAATAAAAAAATTGGAGAAAAAAAAATCGAAAATAAAAAATAAATATTGATGGAAAAAAAAAAAATTTTGGAAAAAAAAAAAAAATGGAAAAATAAAAAATCATTAAAAAAAAAAATTGGAAGAAAAAAAAAATTAGGAAAAATAAAAATGAGGAAAAAAAAAAAAATCGAAAAAAAAATAAATATTGATGGAAAAAAAAAAATGGAAAAATAAAAAAATTGGAGAAAAAAAAATCGAAAATAAAAAATAAATATTGAAGGAAAAAAAGAAAAAAATGGAAAAAAAAAAAATGAGGAAAAATAAAAAATCGAAAAAAAAAAATCTGAAAAAAAAAAAAAAAAATTTAAAAACAAAAAAATTGGAAGAAAAAAAAAATTAGGAAAAATAAAAATGAGGAAAAATAAAAAAATCGAAAAAAAAATAAATATTGATGAAAAAAAAAAATGGAAAAAAAAAAAAATTGGAAAAAAAAAATGAGGAAAAATAAAAAAAATCGAAAAAAAAAATTCTGAAAAAAAAAAAAAAATTGGAAAAAAAAAAATTCAGAAAAAATGGAAGAAAAAAAAAATGAGGAAAAATAAAAATGAGGAAAAATAAAAAAATCGGAAAAAAAATAAATTCAGAAAAAAATAAATTTTGAAAAAACAAAAATCGTGAAAAAAAATAAAAAATGGAAAAAAAAAAATAATAATAAAAAAAAAAATTGGAAAAAAATAAATAAGGAAAAATAGAAAAATCGAAAAAAATAAAATTGGAAAAAAAAGAAAAATAAAAATGAGGAAAAATAAAAAAATCAGAAGAAATACAATTTTTGGAAAAAATGGAAGAAAAAAAAAATTTGGAAAAATAAAAATGAGGAAAAATAAAAAAATCGAAAAAAAAATAAATATTGATGAAAAAAAAAAATTAGGAAAAAAAAAATAATAATAAAACAAAATGGAAAAAAAAAAAAATTGGAAAAAAAAAAAATGAGGAAAAATAAAAAAATCGAAAAAAAAATAAATATTGATGGAAAAAAAATATTGAAAAAAAAAAAAACGGAAAAAAAAATATTGGAAAAAAAAAAAAATGGAAAAATAAAAAAATTGGAAAAAAAAAATCGAAAATAAAAAATCAGAAAAAAAAAAAATCAGAAGAAATACAATTTTTGGAAAAAATGGAAGAAAAAAAAAATGAGGAAAAATAAAAATGAGGAAAAATAGAAAAAAAAATAAATATTGGAAAAATTTTGGAAAAGAAAAAAAAAAAATTTTTAAAAAAATAAAAAAATTGGAAGAAAAAAAAAAAAATGAGGAAAAATAAAAAAATCGAAAAAAAAATAAATATTGATGAAAAAAAAAATAATAATAAAAAAATATTTAAAAAAAAAAAAACGAAAAAAAAAAATTTGAAAAAAAAAAAAAATTGAAAAAAAAAAAAAAATGGAAAAAAAAAAAAATCTGAAAAAAAAATAAATATTGAAGAAAAATAAATTCTGGAAAAAAGGAAAAAAATAACCAAACCAGACCAGACCGAACCAGAGCGAACCAGAACGAACCAGACCAGACCAGAACAGACCGAACCAGACCGAACCAGAGCGAACCAGAACGAACCAGACCAGACCAGGCCAGACCGAACCAGACCGAACCAGACCAGACCAGACCGAACCAGACCAGACCAGACCATACCGAACCAGACCAGACCGAACCAGACTGAACCAGACCAGACTGAACCAGACCAGACTGAACCAGACCAGACCGAACCAGACCAGACCGAACCAGACCGAACCAGACCGGACCAGACCGAACCAGAGCGAACCAGACCAGATCAGGCCAGACCGAACCAGACCGAACCAGACCAGACCAGACTGAACCAGACCAGACCGAACCAGACCAGACCGAACCAGACAAGACCAGACCGGACCAGACCAGACCGAACCAGACCAGACCGAACCGAACCAGACCGAACCAGATCGAACCAGACCAGACCGAACCAGACCAGACTAGACCGAACCGAACCAGACCAGACCGAACCAGACCGAACCAGACCAGAACGAACCAGACCAGACCAGACCGAACCAGACGGGACCAGACCAAACCAGACCGAACCAGATCGAACCAGACCAGACCGAACCAGACAAGACCGAACCAGAACAGACCGAACCAGACCGAACCAGGCCAAACCAGACCGAACCAGACCAGACCGAACCAGACCAGACCGAACCAGACCAGACCAGCCGAACCAGACCAGACCAGCCGAACCAGACCAGACCAGGCCAGACCGAACCAGACCAGACCGAACCAGACCGAACCAGAACGAACCAGACCGAACCAGAGCGAACCAGACCAGATCAGGCCAGACCGAACCAGACCGAACCAGACCAGACCAGACTGAACCAGACCAGACCGAACCAGACCAGACCGAACCAGACCGAACCAGACCGGACCAGACCGAACCAGAGCGAACCAGACCAGATCAGGCCAGACCGAACCAGACCGAACCAGACCAGACCAGACTGAACCAGACCAGACCGAACCAGACCAGACCGAACCAGACAAGACCAGACCGGACCAGACCAGACCGAACCAGACCAGACCGAACCGAACCAGACCGAACCAGATCGAACCAGACCAGACCGAACCAGACCAGACTAGACCGAACCGAACCAGACCAGACCGAACCAGACCGAACCAGACCAGAACGAACCAGACCAGACCAGACCGAACCAGACGGGACCAGACCAAACCAGACCGAACCAGATCGAACCAGACCAGACCGAACCAGACAAGACCGAACCAGAACAGACCGAACCAGACCGAACCAGGCCAAACCAGACCGAACCAGACCAGACCGAACCAGACCAGACCGAACCAGACCAGACCAGCCGAACCAGACCAGACCAGCCGAACCAGACCGAACCAGACCAGACCAGGCCAGACCGAACCAGACCAGACCGAACCAGACCGAACCAGAACGAACCAGACCAGACCGGACCAGACCAGACCAGACCGAACCAGACCGGACCAGACCAGACCAGACCGAACCAGACCATACCAGACCAGACCGAACCAGACCAGACCGAACCAGACCGAACCAGAGCGAACCAGACCAGACCAGACCAGACCGAACCAGACCGAACCAGAACGAACCAGACCGAACCAGAACGAACCAGACCAGACCGAACCAGACCGAACCAGAACGAACCAGACCAGACCAGACCGAACCAGACCAGACCAGACCAGACCAAACCGGACCAGACCAGACCGAACCAGACCAGACCGAACCAGACCAGAACAGACCTGGCCAGACCAGACCAGACCATACCGAACCAGACCAGACCAGACCGAACCAGACCAGACCGAACCAGACCAGACCAGAACGAACCAGACCAGACCGGACCAGACCAGACCGAACCAGACCAGACCAGACCAGACCGTACCAGACCGAACCAGACCGAACCAGACCAGACCAGACCAGACCGAACCAGAGCGGACCAGACAAGACCAGACCGAACCAGACCAGACCTGGCCAGACCAGACCAGACCGAACCAGAACGAACCAGACCAGACCAGACCGAACCAGACCGGACCAGACCGAACCGGAGCGAACCAGAACGAACCAGACCAGACCAGACCAGACCAGACCAGAGCGAACCAGACCGAACCAGACCCGAACCAGACCGAACCAGACCCGAACCAGACCAGACCGAACCAGAGCGAACCAGAACGAACCAGACCAGACCGAACCAGACCAGAGCAGACCGAACCAGACCAGACCGAACCAGACCGAACCAGACCAGACCAGACCGAACCAGAGCGAACCAGAACGAACCAGACCAGACCAGACCGGACCAAACCAGACCAGACCGAACCAGACCAGACCGAACCAGAACGAACCAGACCAGACCAGACCAGACCGAACCAGACCAGACCGGACCAGACCGAACCAGAGCGAACCAGACCGAACCAGACCAGACCGAACCAGACCGAACCAGACCAGAACGAACCAGACGAGACCAGACCAGACCAGACCGAACCAGACCAGACCGAACCAGACCAGACCGAACCAGACCAGACCAGACCGAACCAGACCGAACCAGACCAGACCGAACCAGACCAGACCGAACCGAACCAGACCGAACCAGACCAGACCAGACCGAACCAGACCAGACCGAACCAGACCAGACCGAACCAGACCAGACCGAACCAGACTGAACCAGACCAGACTGAACCAGACCAGACCGAACCAGACCAGACCGAACCAGACCGAACCAGACCAGACCAGACCGAACCAGACCGAACCAGACCAGACCGAACCGAACCAGACCAGACCGTACCAGACCAGACCGAACCAGACCGAACCAGACCAGACTAGACCGAACCGAACCAGACCAGACCGAACCAGACCGAACCAGACCAGACCGAACCAGACCAGACCAGACCGGACCAGACCGAACCAGACCGAACCAGACCAGACCGAACCAGACCAGACCAAACCAGACCAGACCGAACCAGACCAGACCAGACCGAACCAGACCAGACCAGACCAGACCGAACCGAACCAGACCGAACCAGACCAGACCATACCGAACCAGACCAGACCAGACCGAACCAGACCAGACCAGACCGAACCAGACCAAACCAGACCAGACTAGACCGAACCGAACCAGACCAGACCGAACCAGACCAGACCGAACCAGACCAGACCAGACCGGACCAGACCGGACCAGACCGAACCAGAGCGAACCAGAGCGAACCAGACCAGACCAGACCGAACCAGACCAGACCAGACCAGACCGAACCAGACCGAACCAGACCAGACCGGACCAGACCAGACCGAACCAGACCAGACCAGACCGAACCAGACCAGAACGAACCAGACCGAACCAGACCAGACCGAACCAGACCAGACCAGACCGAACCAGACCAGACCAGACCATACCAGACCAGACCGAACCAGAGCGAACCAGAGCGAACCAGAACGAACCATACCAGACCAGACCGAACCAGACCAGACTGAACCAGACCGAACCGAACCAGACCGAACCAGACCAGACCAGACCGAACCAGACCAGACCGAACCAGACCGGACCAGACCGAACCAGAGCGAACCAGAACGAACCAGACCAGACCAGGCCAGACCGAACCAGACCAGACCGAACCAGACCAGACCAGACCGAACCAGACCAGACCAGACCGAACCAGACCAGACTGAACCAGACTGAACCAGACCAGACTGAACCAGACCAGACCGAACCAGACCAGACCGAACCAGACCGAACCAGACCGAACAAGACCAGACCAGACCAGACCGAACCAGACCGAACCAGACCGAACCAGACCAGACCGGACCAGATCGAACCAGACCAGATCGAACCAGACCAGACTAGACCGAACCAGACCGAACCAGACCAGACCAGACCGAACCAGACCAGACCGAACCAGACCGGACCAGACGCAACCAGACCGAACCAGATCGAACCAGACCAGACCGAACCAGACCGAACCAGACCAGACCGAACCAGAACAGACCGAACCAGACCGAACCAGACCGAACCAGACCGAACCAGACCAGACCGAACCAGACCAGACCGGACCAGACCAGACCGGACCAGACCGAACCAGAGCGAACCAGAACGAACCAGACCAGACCAGGCCAGACCAGACCGAACCAGAACGAACCAGACCAGACCGGACCAGACCAGACCAGACCGAACCAGACCGAACCAGACCGAACCAGACCAGACTAGACCGAACCAGACCAGACCAGACCAGACCGAAACAGACCAGACCAGACCGAACCAGACCAGACCAGACCGAACCAGACCAAACCAGACCGAACCAGACCAGACCGAACCAGACCAGACCGAACCAGACCAGACCGAACCAGAACGAACCAGACCAGACCGAACCAGACCGGACCAGACCGGACCGGACCAGACCGGACCAGAGCGGACCAGACCAGACTAGACCGAACCAGACCAGACCAGACCAGACCGAAACAGACCAGACCAGACCGAACCAGACCAGACCAGACCGAACCAGACCAAATCGAACCAGACCAGACCGAACCAGACCAGACCGAACCAGACCAGACCGAACCAGACCAGACCAAACCGGACCAGACCGGACCAGACCGGACCGGACCAGACCGGACCAGACCAGACCAGACCAGACCGAACCAGAGCGGACCAGACCAGACCAGACCGAACCAGACCAGACCTGGCCAGACCGAACCAGACCGAACCAGAACGAACCAGACCAGACCAGACCGAACCAGACCGAACCAGACCAGACCTGGCCAGACCGAACCAGACCGAACCAGAATGAACCAGACCAGACCAGACCGAACCAGACCGAACCAGACCAGACCGAACCAGACCGGACCAGACCGAACCGGAGCGAACCAGAACGAACCAGACCAGACCAGACCATACCAGACCGAACCAGACCAGAGCGAACCAGAACGAACCAGACTAGACCAGGCCAGACCACACCGAAGCAGACCAGACCAGACCAGACCGAACCAGAACAAACCAGACCAGACCGAACCAGACCAGACCGAACCAGACCAGACCAGACCGAACCAGACCGAACCAGACCAGACCAGACCGAACCAGACCAGACCAGACCGAACCAGACCAGACCATACCAGACCAGATCATACCGAACCAGACCAGACCGAACCAGACCGAACCAGAGCGAACCAGACCAGACCAGACCAGACCGAACCAGACCAGACCGAACCAGACCAAACCAGACCAGACCATACCGAACCAGACCAGACCGAACCAGACCAGACCGAACCAGACAGAACCAGAACGAACCAGAACGAACCAGACCGAAACGGACCAGACCGGACCAGACCGGACCAGACCGAACCAGACCAGACCGAACCAGACCAGACCAGACCGAACCAGACCAAATCGAACCAGACCACACCGAACCAGACCAGACCGAACCAGACCAGACCGAACCAGACCAGACCGAACCAGACCAGACCGAACCAGACCAGAGCGAACCAGACCGAACCAGACCCGAACCAGACCGAACCAGACCCGAACCAGACCAGACCGAACCAGAGCGAACCAGAACGAACCAGACCAGACCGAACCAGACCAGAGCAGACCGAACCAGACCAGACCGAACCAGACCAGACCGAACCAGACCAGACCAGACCGAACCAGAGCGAACCAGAACGAACCAGACCAGACCAGACCGGACCAGACCAGACCGGACCAGACCGAACCAGAGCGAACCAGACCGAACCAGACCAGACCGAACCAGACCGAACCAGACCAGACCAGAACGAACCAGACGAGACCAGACCAGACCAGACCGAACCAGACCAGACCGAACCAGACCAGACCGAACCAGACCGAACCAGACCAGACCGAACCAGACCAGACCGAACCAGAACGAACCAGACCAGACCAGACCGAAACAGACCAGACCGGACCAGACCGAACCAGAGCGAACCAGACCGAACCAGACCAGACCGAACCAGACCGAACCAGACCAGAACAGAACGAACCAGACGAGACCAGACCAGACCAGACCGAACCAGACCAGACCGAACCAGACCAGACCGAACCAGACCGAACCAGACCAGACCGAACCAGACCAGAACGAACCGAACCAGACCGAACCAGACCAGACCGAACCAGACCAGACCAGACCGAACCAGACTGAACCAGACCAGACTGAACCAGACCAGACCGAACCAGACCGAACCAGACCGAACCAGACCAGACCAGACCGAACCAGACCGAACCAGACCAGACCGAACCGAACCGAACCAGACCAGACCGAACCAGACCAGACCGAACCAGACCGAACCAGACCAGACTAGACCGAACCGAACCAGACCAGACCGAACCAGACCGAACCAGACCAGACCGAACCAGACCAGACCAGACCAGACCGGACCAGACCAGACCGAATCAGAGCGAACCAGAACAGACCAGACCGAACCAGACCGAACCAGAACGAACCAGACCAGACCGAACCAGACCAGACCAAACCAGACCAGACCAGACCAGACCGAACCAGACCAGAACGAACCAGACCGAACCAGACCAGACCGAACCAGACCAGACCAGACCAGACCGAACCAGACCAGACCAGACCATACCGAACCAGACCAGACCGAACCAGACCGAACCAGACCGAACCAGACCAGACCAGACCGAACCAGACCGAACCAGACCAGACCGAACCGAACCGAACCAGACCAGACCGAACCAGACCAGACCGAACCAGACCGAACCAGACCAGACTAGACCGAACCGAACCAGACCAGACCGAACCAGACCGAACCAGACCAGACCGAACCAGACCAGACCAGACCAGACCGGACCAGACCAGACCGAATCAGAGCGAACCAGAACAGACCAGACCGAACCAGACCGAACCAGAACGAACCAGACCAGACCGAACCAGACCAGACCAAACCAGACCAGACCAGACCAGACCGAACCAGACCAGAACGAACCAGACCGAACCAGACCAGACCGAACCAGACCAGACCAGACCAGACCGAACCAGACCAGACCAGACCATACCGAACCAGACCAGACCGAACCAGACCGAACCAGACCGAACCGAACCAGACCGAACCAGACCAGACCATACCGAACCAGACCAGACCGAACCAGACCAGACCAGACCGAACCAGACCGAACCAGACCAGACTAGACCGAACCGAACCAGACCAGACCGAACCAGACCAGACCGAACCAGACCAGACCAGACCGGACCAGACCAGACCAGACCAGACCGAACCAGACCGAACCAGACCAGACCGGACCAGACCAGACCGAACCAGACCAGACCAGACCGAACCAGACCAGACCAGACCAGACCGAACCAGACCGAACCAGACCAGACCGGACCAGACCAGACCGAACCAGACCAGACCAGACCGAACCAGACCAGACCGAACCAGACCAGACCAGACCAGACCGAACCAGACCAGACCAGACCATACCAGACCAGACCATACCGAACCAGACCAGACCGAACCAGACCGAACCAGAGCGAACCAGAGCGAACCATACCAGACCATACCGAACCAGACCAGACCGAACCAGACCAGACCGAACCAGACCAGATCGAACCAGACCGAACCAGACCGAACCAGACCAGACCGAACCGAACCGAACCAGACCAGACCGGACCAGACCAGACCGAACCAGACCAGACCAGACCGAACCAGACCAGACCAGACCATACCAGACCAGACCATACCGAACCAGACCGAACCAGAGCGAACCAGAGCGAACCAGAACGAACCATACCAGACCATACCGAACCAGACCAGACCGAACCAGACCAGACCGAACCAGACCAGATCGAACCAGACCGAACCAGACCGAACCAGACCAGACCGAACCGAACCGAACCAGACCAGACCGAACCAGACCAGACCGAACCAGACCGAACCAGACCAGACTAGACCGAACCGAACCAGACCAGACCGAACCAGACCGAACCAGACCAGACCGAACCAGACCAGACCAGACCAGACCAGACCGGACCAGACCGAACCAGAGCGAACCAGAACAGACCAGACCGAACCAGACCGAACCAGAACGAACCAGACCAGACCGAACCAGACCAGACCAAACCAGACCAGACCAAACCAGACCAGACCGAACCAGACCAGACCAGACCGAACCAGACCAGACCAGACCGAACCGAACCAGACCGAACCAGACCAGACCATACCGAACCAGACCAGACCGAACCAGACCAGACCGAACCAGACCAGACCGAACCAGACCAGACCAGACCGAACCAGACCGAACCAGACCAGACTAGACCGAACCGAACCAGACCAGACCGAACCAGACCAGACCGAACCAGACCAGACCAGACCGGACCAGACCGAACCAGAGCGAACCAGAGCGAACCAGACCAGACCAGACCGAACCAGACCAGACCAGACCAGACCGAACCAGACCGAACCAGACCAGACCGGACCAGACCAGACCGAACCAGACCAGACCAGACCAGACCAGAACGAACCAGACCGAACCAGACCAGACCGAACCAGACCAGACCAGACCAGACCGAACCAGACCAGACCAGACCAGACCAGACCATACCGAACCAGACCAGACCGAACCAGACCGAACCAGAGCGAACCAGAGCGAACCAGAACGAACCATACCAGACCATACCGAACCAGACCAGACCGAACCAGACCAGACCAGACCGAACCAGACCAGACCAGACTGAACCAGACCAGACCGAACCAGACCGAACCAGACCAGACCGAACCGAACCAGACCGAACCAGACCAGACCAGACCGAACCAGACCGAACCAGACCAGACCGAACCAGACCGGACCAGACCGAACCAGAGCGAACCAGAACGAACCAGACCAGACCAGGCCAGACCGAACCAGACCAGACCGAACCAGACCAGACCAGACCAGACCAGACCGAACCAGACTGAACCAGACCAGACTGAACCAGACTGAACCAGACCGTACTGAACCAGACCAGACCGAACCAGACCAGACCGAACCAGACCGAACCAGACCGAACCAGACCGAACCAGACCAGGCCGGACCAGATCGAACCAGACCGAACCAGACCAGATCGAACCAGACCAGACCGAACCAGACCAGACCGAACCAGACCAGACTAGACCGAACCAAACCGAACCAGACCAGACCAGACCAGACCGAAACAGACGGGACCAGACCGAACCAGACCGGACCAGACGCAACCAGACCGAACCAGATCGAACCAGACCAGACCGAACCAGACCGAACCAGACCAGACCGAACCAGAACAGACCGAACCAGACCAAACCAGACCGAACCAGACCGAACCAGACCAGACCGAAACAGACCGAACCAGACCAGACCGAACCAGACCAGACCGGACCAGACCAGACCGGACCAGACCGAACCAGAGCGAACCAGAACGAACCAGACCAGACCAGGCCAGACCAGACCGAACCAGAACGAACCAGACCAGACCGGACCAGACCAGACCAGACCGAACCAGACCGAACCAGACCAGACTAGACCGAACCAGACCAGACCGAAACAGACCAGACCAGACCGAACCAGACCAGACCAGACCGAACCAGACCAAACCAGACCGAACCAGACCAGACCGAACCAGAACGAACCAGACCAGACCAGACCAGACCGAACCAGACCGAACCAGACCGAACCAGACCAGACTAGACCGAACCAGACCAGACCAGACCAGACCGAAACAGACCAGACCAGACCGAACCAGACCAGACCAGACCGAACCAGACCAAACCAGACCGAACCAGACCAGACCGAACCAGACCAGACCGAACCAGACCAGACCGAACCAGAACGAACCAGACCAGACCGAACCAGACCAGACCGAACCAGAACGAACCAGACCAGACCAGACCGAACCAGACCAAATCAAACCAGACCAGACCGAACCAGACCAGACCGAACCAGACCGAACCAGACCAGACTGAACCAGACCAAACCGAACCAGACCAGACCGAACCAGACCGAACCAGACCGAACCAGACCGAACCAGACCAGGCCGGACCAGATCGAACCAGACCGAACCAGACCAGATCGAACCAGACCAGACCGAACCAGACCGGACCAGACGCAACCAGACCGAACCAGATCGAACCAGACCAGACCGAACCAGACCGAACCAGACCAGACCGAACCAGAACAGACCGAACCAGACCAAACCAGACCGAACCAGACCGAACCAGACCAGACCGAAACAGACCGAACCAGACCAGACCGAACCAGACCAGACCGGACCAGACCAGACCGGACCAGACCGAACCAGAGCGAACCAGAACGAACCAGACCAGACCAGGCCAGACCAGACCGAACCAGAACGAACCAGACCAGACCGGACCAGACCAGACCAGACCGAACCAGACCGAACCAGACCAGACTAGACCGAACCAGACCAGACCGAAACAGACCAGACCAGACCGAACCAGACCAGACCAGACCGAACCAGACCAAACCAGACCGAACCAGACCAGACCGAACCAGAACGAACCAGACCAGACCAGACCAGACCGAACCAGACCGAACCAGACCGAACCAGACCAGACTAGACCGAACCAGACCAGACCAGACCAGACCGAAACAGACCAGACCAGACCGAACCAGACCAGACCAGACCGAACCAGACCAAACCAGACCGAACCAGACCAGACCGAACCAGACCGAACCAGACCAGACCGAACCAGAACGAACCAGACCAGACCGAACCAGACCAGACCGAACCAGAACGAACCAGACCAGACCAGACCGAACCAGACCAAATCAAACCAGACCAGACCGAACCAGACCAGACCGAACCAGACCGAACCAGACCAGACTGAACCAGACCAAACCAGACCGAACCAGACCGAACCAGACCGAACCAGACCGAACCAGACCAGGCCGGACCAGATCGAACCAGACCGAACCAGACCAGATCGAACCAGACCAGACCGAACCAGACCAGACCGAACCAGACCAGACTAGACCGAAACAAACCGAACCAGACCAGACCAGACCAGACCGAAACAGACGGGACCAGACCGAACCAGACCGGACCAGACGCAACCAGACCGAACCAGATCGAACCAGACCAGACCGAACCAGACCGAACCAGACCAGACCGAACCAGAACAGACCGAACCAGACCGAACCAGACCGAACCAGACCAGACCGAACCAGACCGAACCAGACCAGACCAGACCAGACCGAACCAGACCAGACCGAACCAGACCAGACCAGACCGGACCAGACCAGACCGGACCAGACCGAACCAGAGCGAACCAGAACGAACCAGACCAGACCAGGCCAGACCAGACCGAACCAGAACGAACCAGACCAGACCGGACCAGACCAGACCGAACCAGACCGAACCAGACCGAACCAGACCAGACTAGACCGAACCAGACCAGACCAGGCCGAAACAGACCAGACCAGACCGAACCAGACCAGACCAGACCGAACCAGACCAAACCAGACCGAACCAGAACGAACCAGACCAGACCAGACCGAACCAGACCAAATCGAACCAGACCAGACCGAACCAGACCAGACCGAACCAGACCAGACCGGACCAGACCGAACCAGACCGAACCAGACCAGACCAGACCAGACCAGACCGAACCAGAGCGGACCAGACCAGACCAGACCGAACCAGACCAGACCTGGCCAGACCGAACCAGACCGAACCAGAACGAACCAGACCAGACCAGACCGAACCAGACCGAACCAGACCAGACCTGACCAGACCTGGCCAGACCGAACCAGACCGAACCAGACCGAACCAGACCAGACCGAACCAGACCGAACCAGACCAGACCGAACCAGACCGGACCAGACCGAACCGGAGCGAACCAGACCAGACCGAACCAGACAGAACCAGAACGAACCAGACCGAACCAGAACGAACCAGACTATACCAGGCCAGACCACACCGAAGCAGACCAGACCAGACCAGACCGAACCAGAACGAACCAGACCAGACCGAACCAGACCAGACCGAACCAGACCGAACCAGACCAGACCAGACCGAACCAGACCAGACCAGACCGAACCATACCAGACCAGATCATACCGAACCAGACCAGACCGAACCAGACCGAACCAGAGCGAACCAGAGCGAACCAGACCAGACCAGACCGAACCAGACCGAACCAGACCAGACCAAACCAGACCAGACCATACCGAACCAGACCAAACCAGACCAGACCGAACCAGACCAGACCGAACCAGACCAGACCGAACCAGACCAGACCGAACCAGACAGAACCAGAACGAACCAGACCGAACCAGACCGAAACGGACCAGACCGGACCAGACCGGACCAGACCGAACCAGACCAGACCGAACCAGACCAGACCAGACCGAACCAGACCAAATCGAACCAGACCAGACCGAACCAGACCAGACCGAACCAGACCAGACCGAACCAGACCAGACCGAACCAGACCGAACCAGACCAGACCAGACCGGACCAGACCGGACCAGAGCGGACCAGACCAGACCAGACCGAACCAGACCAGATCTGGCCAGACCAAACCAGACCGAACCAGAACGAACCAGACCAGACCAGACCGAACCAGACCAGACCTGGCCAGACCGAACCAGACCGAATCAAAACGAACCAGACCAGACCGAACCAGACCGGACCAGACCGAACCGGAGCGAACCAGAACGAACCAGACCAGACCAGACCATACCAGACCGAACCAGACCAGACCGAACCAGACCAGAGCGAACCAGAACGAACCAGACCAGACCAGGCCAGACCACACCGAAGCAGACCAGACCAGACCATACCGAACCAGACCAGACCGAACCAGACCAGAGCGAACCAGAACGAACCAGACCAGACCAGGCCAGACCACACCGAAGCAGACCAGACCGAACCAGACCAGACCAGACCGAACCAGACCGAACCAGACCAGACCAGACCAGACCATACCAGACCATACCGAACCAGACCAGACCAGACCGAACCAGACCAGACCGAACCAGACCAGACCAGACCGAACCAGACCAGACCGGACCAGACCAGACCGAACCAGACCAGACCAGACCGTACCAGACCGAACCAGACCGAACCAGACCAGACCAGACCAGACCGAACCAGAGCGGACCAGACAAGACCAGACCGAACCAGACCAGACCTGGCCAGACAAGACCAGACCGAACCAGAACGAACCAGACCAGACCAGACCGAACCAGACCGGACCAGACCGAACCGGAGCGAACCAGAACGAACCAGACCAGACCAGACCGAACCAGACCAGACCGAACCAGACCAGACCGAACCAGACCAGAGCGAACCAGACCGAACCAGACCCGAACCAGACCAAACCAGACCCGAACCAGACCAGACCGAACCAGAGCGAACCAGAACGAACCAGACCAGACCGAACCAGACCAGAGCAGACCGAACCAGACCAGACCGAACCAGACCAGACCGAACCAGACCAGACCAGACCGAACCAGAGCGAACCAGAACGAACCAGACCAGACCAGACCGGACCAAACCAGACCAGACCGAACCAGACCAGACCGAACCAGACCAGACCAGACCAGACCGAACCAGACCAGACCGGACCAGACCGAACCAGACCGAACCAGACCAGACCGAACCAGACCGAACCAGACCAGACCAGAACGAACCAGACCAGACCGAACCAGACCAGACCGAACCAGACCAGACCGAACCAGACCAGACCAGACCGAACCAGACCGAACCAGACCAGACCGAACCAGACCGAACCAGACCAGACCGAACCAGACCAGACCGAACCGAACCAGACCGAACCAGACCAGACCGAACCAGACCAGACCAGACCGAACCAGACCAGACCGAACCAGACCAGACCGAACCAGACCAGACCGAACCAGACCGAACCAGACCAGACCAGACCGACCAGACCGAACCAGACCGAACCAGACCAGACCGAACCCAACCGAACCAGACCAGACCGAACCAGACCAGACCGAACCAGACCGAACCAGACCAGACTAGACCGAACCGAACCAGACCAGACCGAACCAGACCGAACCAGACCAGACCAGACCAGACCGGACCAGACCAAACCAGAGCGAACCAGAACAGACCGAACCAGACCGAACCAGAACGAACCAGACCAGACCAAACCAGACCAGACCAAACCAGACCAGACCGAACCAGACCAGACCTGGCCAGACCAGACCAGACCGAACCAGAACGAACCAGACCAGACCACACCGAACCAGACCGGACCAGACCGAACCGGAGCGAACCAGAACGAACCAGACCAGACCAGACCGAACCAGACCAGACCGAACCAGACCAGACCGAACCAGACCAGAGCGAACCAGACCGAACCAGACCCGAACCAGACCGAACCAGACCCGAACCAGACCAGACCGAACCAGAGCGAACCAGAACGAACCAGACCAGACCGAACCAGACCAGAGCAGACCGAACCAGACCAGACCGAACCAGACCAGACCGAACCAGACCAGACCAGACCGAACCAGAGCGAACCAGAACGAACCAGACCAGACCAGACCGGACCAAACCAGACCAGACCGAACCAGACCAGACCGAACCAGAACGAACCAGACCAGACCAGACCAGACCGAACCAGACCAGACCGGACCAGACCGAACCAGACCGAACCAGACCAGACCGAACCAGACCGAACCAGACCAGACCAGAACGAACCAGACCAGACCAGACCAGACCAGACCGAACCAGACCAGACCGAACCAGACCAGACCGAACCAGACCAGACCAGACCGAACCAGACCGAACCAGACCAGACCGAACCAGACCAGACCGAACCGAACCAGACCGAACCAGACCAGACCGAACCAGACCAGACCAGACCGAACCAGACCAGACCGAACCAGACCAGACCGAACCAGACCAGACCGAACCAGACCGAACCAGACCAGACCAGACCAGACCAGACCGAACCAGACCGAACCAGACCAGACCGAACCCAACCGAACCAGACCAGACCGAACCAGACCAGACCGAACCAGACCGAACCAGACCAGACTAGACCGAACCGAACCAGACCAGACCGAACCAGACCGAACCAGACCAGACCAGACCAGACCAGACCAAACCAGAGCGAACCAGAACAGACCGAACCAGACCGAACCAGAACGAACCAGACCAGACCAAACCAGACCAGACCAAACCAGACCAGACCGAACCAGACCAGACCAGACCGAACCAGACCAGACCAGACCAGACCGAACCGAACCAGACCGAACCAGACCAGACCATACCGAACCAGACCAGACCGAACCAGACCAGACCAGACCGAACCAGACCAGACCGAACCAGACCAGACCAGACTGAACCAGACCGAACCAGACCAGACTAGACCGAACCGAACCAGACCGAACCAGACCAGACCGAACCAGACCAGACCAGACCGGACCAGACCGGACCAGACCGAACCAGAGCGAACCAGAGCGAACCAGACCAGACCAGACCGAACCAGACCAGACCAGACCAGACCGAACCAGACCAGACCGGACCAGACCAGACCGAACCAGACCAGACCAGACCGAACCAGACCAGAACGAACCAGACCGAACCAGACCAGACCGAACCAGACCAGACCAGACCAGACCGAACCAGACCAGACCAGACCATACCAGACCAGACCATACCGAACCAGACCAGACCGAACCAGACCGAACCAGAGCGAACCAGAGCGAACCAGAACGAACCATACCAGACCATACCGAACCAGACCAGACCGAACCAGACCAGACCGAACCAGACCAGACCAGACTGAACCAGACCGAACCAGACCAGACCAGACCAAACCAGACCGAACCAGACCAGACCGAACCAGACCGGACCAGACCGAACCAGAGCGAACCAGAACGAACCAGACCAGACCAGGCCAGACCGAACCAGACCAGACCGAACCAGACCAGACCAGACCGAACCAGACCAGACCAGACCGAACCAGACTGAACCAGACCAGACTGAACCAGACTGAACCAGACCAGACTGAACCAGACCAGACCGAACCAGACCAGACCGAACCAGACCGAACAAGACCAGACCAGACCAGACCGAACCAGACCGAACCAGACCGAACCAGACCGAACAAGACCAGACCAGACCAGATCGAACCAGACCGAACCAGACCAGATCGAACCAGACCAGACCGAACCAGACCAGACCGAACCAGACCAGACTAGACCGAACCAGACCGAACCAGACCAGACCAGACCGAAACAGACGGGACCAGACCGAACCAGACCGGACCAGACGCAACCAGACCGAACCAGACCGAACCAGACCGAACCAGACCAGACCGAACCAGAACAGACCGAACCAGACCAAACCAGACCGAACCAGACCGAACCAGACCAGACCGAACCAGACCAGACCGGACCAGACCAGACCGGACCAGACCGAACCAGAGCGAACCAGAACGAACCAGACCAGACCAGACCGAACCAGACCGAACCAGACCAGACTAGACCGAACCAGACCAGACCAGACC
Source organism: Oncorhynchus mykiss (assembly GCF_057628025.1). NCBI lineage: Eukaryota > Metazoa > Chordata > Actinopteri > Salmoniformes > Salmonidae > Oncorhynchus > Oncorhynchus mykiss. The sequence goes on from NC_143045.1 coordinate 62,138, forward strand.
GAAACAGACCAGACCAGACCGAACCAGACCGAACCAGACCAAACCAGACCGAACCAGACCAGACCGAACCAGACCAGACCGAACCAGACCAGACCGAACCAGAACGAACCAGACCAGACCGAACCAGACCAGACCGAACCAGAACGAACCGAACCAGACCAGACCGAACCAGACCAGACCAGACCGAACCAGACCAGACCGAACCAGACCAGACCAGACCGAACCAGACCGAACCAGACCAGACTAGACCGAACCGAACCAGACCAGACCGAACCAGACCAGACCGAACCAGACCAGACCAGACCGGACCAGACCGGACCAGACCAGACCGAACCAGACCAGACCAGACGAACCAGACCAGACCGGACCAGACCAGACCAGACCGAACCAGACCGAACCAGACCAGACCGGACCAGACCAGACCGAACCAGACCAGACCAGACCGAACCAGACCAGAACGAACCAGACCGAACCAGACCAGACCGAACCAGACCAGACCAGACCAGACCGAACCAGACCATACCAGACCAGACCATACCGAACCAGACCGAACCAGACCGAACCAGACCGAACCAGAGCGAACCAGAGCGAACCAGAACGAACCATACCAGACCATACCGAACCAGACCAGACCGAACCAGACCAGACCAGACCGAACCAGACCAGACCAGACTGAACCAGACCAGACCGAACCAGACCGAACCAGACCAGACCGAACCGAACCAGACCGAACCAGACCAGACCAGACCGAACCAGACCAGACCGAACCAGACCGGACCAGACCGAACCAGAGCGAACCAGAACGAACCAGACCAGACCAGGCCAGACCGAACCAGACCAGACCGAACCAGACCAGACCAGACCGAACCAGACCAGACCAGACCGAACCAGACTGAACCAGACCAGACTGAACCAGACTGAACCAGACCAGACCGAACCAGACCGAACCAGACCGAACAAGACCAGACCAGACCAGATCGAACCAGACCGAACCAGACCGAACCAGACCAGACCAGACCAGATCGAACCAGACCGAACCAGACCAGATCGAACCAGACCAGACCGAACCAGACCAGACCGAACCAGACCAGACCGAACCAGACCAGACCGAACCAGACCAGACTAGACCGAACCAGACCGAACCAGACCAGACCAGACCAGACCGAAACAGACGGGACCAGACCGAACCAGACCGGACCAGACGCAACCAGACCGAACCAGATCGAACCAGAACAGACCGAACCAGACCGAACCAGACCAGACCGAACCAGAACAGACCGAACCAGACCAGACCGAACCAGACCAGACCGAACCAGACCAGACCGAACCAGACCAGACCGAACCAGACCAGACCGGACCAGACCAGACCGGACCAGACCGAACCAGAGCGAACCAGAACGAACCAGACCAGACCAGGCCAGACCAGACCGGACCAGACCAGACAAGACCAGACCGAACCAGACCGAACCAGACCGAACCAGACCAGACTAGACCGAACCAGACCAGACCAGACCAGACCGAAACAGACCAGACCAGACCGAACCAGACCAGACCAGACCGAACCAGACCAAACCAGACCGAACCAGACCAGACCGAACCAGACCAGACCGAACCAGACCAGACCGAACCAGAACGAACCAGACCAGACCGAACCAGACCAGACCGAACCAGAACGAACCAGACCAGACCAGACCGAACCAGACCAAATCGAACCAGACCAGACCGAACCAGACCAGACCGAACCAGACCAGACCGAACCAGACCAGACCAAACCGGACCAGACCGGACCAGACCAGACCGGACCAGACCGAACCAGACCGAACCAGACCAGACCAGACCAGACCGAACCAGAGCGGACCAGACCAGACCAGACCGAACCAGACCAGACCTGGCCAGACCGAACCAGACCGAACCAGAACGAACCAGACCAGACCAGACCGAACCAGACCGAACCAGACCAGACCTGGCCAGACCGAACCAGACCGAACCAGAACGAACCAGAACGAACCAGACCAGACCAGACCGAACCAGACCGAACCAGACCAGACCGAACCAGACCGGACCAGACCGAACCGGAGCGAACCAGAACGAACCAGACCAGACCAGACCATACCAGACCGAACCAGACCGAACCAGACCAGAGCGAACCAGAACGAACCAGACTAGACCAGGCCAGACCACACCGAAGCAGACCAGACCAGACCAGACCGAACCAGAACGAACCAGACCAGACCGAACCAGACCAGACCAGACCGAACCAGACCGAACCAGACCAGACCAGACCGAACCAGACCAGACCAGACCGAACCAGACCAGACCATACCAGACCATACCGAACCAGACCAGACCGAACCAGACCGAACCAGAGCGAACCAGAGCGAACCAGACCAGACCAGACCAGACCGAACCAGACCAGACCGAACCAGACCAGACCAAACCAGACCAGACCATACCGAACCAGACCAGACCAGACCAAACCAGACCAGACCAGACCGAACCAGACCAGACCGAACCAGACCAGACCGAACCAGACAGAACCAGAACGAACCAGACCAGACCGAACCAGACCGAACCAGACCAGACCAGACCGAACCAGACCGAACCAGACCAGACCGAACCAGACCGGACCAGACCGAACCAGAGCGAACCAGAACGAACCAGAACGAACCAGACCAGGCCAGACCGAACCAGACCAGACCGAACCAGACCAGACCAGACCAGACCAGACCGAACCAGACCGAACCAGACCGAACCAGACCAGACCAGACCAGATCGAACCAGACCGAACCAGACCAGATCGAACCAGACCAGACCGAACCAGACCAGACCGAACCAGACCAGACCGAACCAGACCAGACCGAACCAGACCAGACTAGACCGAACCAGACCGAACCAGACCAGACCAGACCAGACCGAAACAGACGGGACCAGACCGAACCAGACCGGACCAGACGCAACCAGACCGAACCAGATCGAACCAGACCAGACCGAACCAGACCGAACAAGACCAGACCGAACCAGAACAGACCGAACCAGACCAAACCAGACCGAACCAGACCGAACCAGACCAGACCGAACCAGACCAGACCGAACCAGACCAGACCGAACCAGACCAGACCGGACCAGACCAGACCGGACCAGACCGAACCAGAGCGAACCAGAACGAACCAGACCAGACCAGGCCAGACCAGACCGGACCAGACCAGACCAGACCAGACCGAACCAGACCGAACCAGACCGAACCAGACCAGACTAGACCGAACCAGACCAGACCAGACCAGACCGAAACAGACCAGACCAGACCGAACCAGACCAGACCAGACCGAACCAGACCAAACCAGACCGAACCAGACCAGACCGAACCAGACCAGACCGAACCAGACCAGACCGAACCAGAACGAACCAGACCAGACCGAACCAGACCAGACCGAACCAGAACGAACCAGACCAGACCAGACCGAACCAGACCAAATCGAACCAGACCAGACCGAACCAGACCAGACCGAACCAGACCAGACCGAACCAGACCAGACCAAACCGGACCAGACCGGACCAGACCAGACCGGACCAGACCGAACCAGACCGAACCAGACCAGACCAGACCAGACCAGACCGAACCAGAGCGGACCAGACCAGACCAGACCGAACCAGACCAGACCTGGCCAGACCGAACCAGACCGAACCAGAACGAACCAGACCAGACCAGACCGAACCAGACCGAACCAGACCAGACCTGGCCAGACCGAACCAGACCGAACCAGAACGAACCAGAACGAACCAGACCAGACCAGACCGAACCAGACCGAACCAGACCGAACCAGACCGGACCAGACCGAACCGGAGCGAACCAGAACGAACCAGACCAGACCAGACCATACCAGACCGAACCAGACCGAACCAGACCAGAGCGAACCAGAACGAACCAGACTAGACCAGGCCAGACCACACCGAAGCAGACCAGACCAGACCAGACCGAACCAGAACGAACCAGACCAGACCGAACCAGACCAGACCAGACCGAACCAGACCGAACCAGACCAGACCAGACCGAACCAGACCAGACCAGACCGAACCAGACCAGACCATACCAGACCATACCGAACCAGACCAGACCGAACCAGAGCGAACCAGAGCGAACCAGACCAGACCAGACCAGACCGAACCAGACCAGACCGAACCAGACCAGACCAAACCAGACCAGACCATACCGAACCAGACCAGACCGAACCAGACCAAACCAGACCAGACCGAACCAGACCAGACCGAACCAGACCAGACCGAACCAGACAGAACCAGAACGAACCAGACCAGACCGAACCGAACCAGACCGAACCAGACCAGACCAGACCGAACCAGACCGAACCAGACCAGACCGAACCAGACCGGACCAGACCGAACCAGAGCGAACCAGAACGAACCAGACCAGACCAGGCCAGACCGAACCAGACCAGACCGAACCAGACCAGACCAGACCGAACCAGACCAGACCAGACCGAACCAGACTGAACCAGACCAGACTGAACCAGACTGAACCAGACCAGACTGAACCAGACCAGACCGAACCAGACCAGACCGAACCAGACCGAACAAGACCAGACCAGACCAGACCGAACCAGACCGAACCAGACCGAACCAGACCAGACCAGACCAGATCGAACCAGACCGAACCAGACCAGATCGAACCAGACCAGACCGAACCAGACCAGACCGAACCAGACCAGACTAGACCGAACCAGACCGAACCAGACCAGACCAGAACAGACCGAAACAGACGGGACCAGACCGAACCAGACCGGACCAGACGCAACCAGACCGAACCAGACCGAACCAGACCAGACCGAACCAGAACAGACCGAACCAGACCAAACCAGACCGAACCAGACCGAACCAGACCAGACCGAACCAGACCGAACCAGACCAGACCGAACCAGACCAGACCGAACCAGACCAGGCCGGACCAGACCAGACCGGACCAGACCGGACCAGACCGAACCAGAGCGAACCAGACCAGACCAGGCCAGACCAGACCGAACCAGACCAGACCGGACCAGACCAGACCAGACCAGACCGAACCAGACCGAACCAGACCGAACCAGACCAGACTAGACCGAACCAGACCAGACCAGACCGAAACAGACCAGACCAGACCGAACCAGACCAGACCGAACCAGACCAAACCAGACCAAACCAGACCAGACCGAACCAGACCAGACCGAACCAGACCAGACCGAACCAGAACGAACCAGACCAGACCGAACCAGACCAGACCGAACCAGAACGAACCGAACCAGACCAGACCGAACCAGACCAGACCGAACCAGACCAGACCAGACCGAACCAGACCAGACCGAACCAGACCAGACCAGACCGAACCAGACCGAACCAGACCAGACTAGACCGAACCGAACCAGACCAGACCGAACCAGACCAGACCGAACCAGACCAGACCAGACCGGACCAGACCGAACCAGAGCGAACCAGAGCGAACCAGACCAGACCAGACCGAACCAGACCAGACCAGACCAGACCGAACCAGACCGAACCAGACCAGACCGAACCAGACCAGACCAGACCATACCAGACCAGACCATACCGAACCAGACCGAACCAGACCGAACCAGACCGAACCAGAGCGAACCAGAACGAACCATACCAGACCATACCGAACCAGACCAGACCGAACCAGACCAGACCAGACCGAACCAGACCAGACCAGACTGAACCAGACCAGACCGAACCAGACCGAACCAGACCAGACCGAACCGAACCAGACCGAACCAGACCAGACCAGACCGAACCAGACCAGACCGAACCAGACCGGACCAGACCGAACCAGAGCGAACCAGAACGAACCAGACCAGACCAGGCCAGACCGAACCAGACCAGACCGAACCAGACCAGACCAGACCGAACCAGACCAGACCGAACCAGACTGAACCAGACCAGACTGAACCAGACTGAACCAGACCAGACTGAACCAGACTGAACCAGACCAGACTGAACCAGACCAGACCGAACCAGACCAGACCGAACCAGACCGAACCAGACCGAACAAGACCAGACCAGACCAGACCGAACCAGACCGAACCAGACCGAACCAGACCAGACCAGACCAGATCGAACCAGACCGAACCAGACCAGATCGAACCAGACCAGACCGAACCAGACCAGACCGAACCAGACCAGACCGAACCAGACCAGACCGAACCAGACCAGACTAGACCGAACCAGACCGAACCAGACCAGACCAGACCAGACCGAAACAGACGGGACCAGACCGAACCAGACCGGACCAGACGCAACCAGACCGAACCAGATCGAACCAGACCAAACCGAACCAGACCAGACCGAACCAGAACAGACCGAACCAGACCAAACCAGACCGAACCAGACCGAACCAGACCAGACCGAACCAGACCGAACCAGACCAGACCGAACCAGACCAGACCGAACCAGACCAGACCGGACCAGACCAGACCGGACCAGACCGAACCAGAGCGAACCAGAACGAACCAGACCAGACCAGGCCAGACCAGACCGGACCAGACCAGACCAGACCAGACCGAACCAGACCGAACCAGACCGAACCAGACCAGACTAGACCGAACCAGACCAGACCAGACCAGACCGAAACAGACCAGACCAGACCGAACCAGACCAGACCAGACCGAACCAGACCAAACCAGACCGAACCAGACCAGACCGAACCAGACCAGACCGAACCAGACCAGGCCGGACCAGACCAGACCGGACCAGACCGAACCAGAGCGAACCAGAACGTACCAGACCAGACCAGGCCAGACCAGACCGAACCAGACCAGACCGGACCAGACCAGACCAGACCAGACCGAACCAGACCGAACCAGACCGAACCAGACCAGACTAGACCGAACCAGACCAGACCAGACCAGACCGAAACAGACCAGACCAGACCGAACCAGACCAGACCGAACCAGACCAAACCAGACCGAACCAGACCAGACCGAACCAGACCAGACCGAACCAGACCAAACCGAACCAGAACGAACCAGACCAGACCGAACCAGAACGAACCGAACCAGACCAGACCGAACCAGACCAGACCGAACCAGACCAGACCAGACCGAACCAGACCAGACCGAACCAGACCAGACCAGACCGAACCAGACCGAACCAGACCAGACTAGACCGAACCGAACCAGACCAGACCGAACCAGACCAGACCGAACCAGACCAGACCAGACCGGACCAGACCGAACCAGAGCGAACCAGAGCGAACCAGACCAGACCAGACCGAACCAGACCAGACCAGACCAGACCGAACCAGACCGAACCAGACCAGACCGAACCAGACCAGACCAGACCATACCAGACCAGACCATACCGAACCAGACCGAACCAGACCGAACCAGACCGAACCAGAGCGAACCAGAACGAACCATACCAGACCATACCGAACCAGACCAGACCGAACCAGACCAGACCAGACCGAACCAGACCAGACCAGACTGAACCAGACCAGACCGAACCAGACCGAACCAGACCAGACCGAACCGAACCAGACCGAACCAGACCAGACCAGACCGAACCAGACCAGACCGAACCAGACCGGACCAGACCGAACCAGAGCGAACCAGAACGAACCAGACCAGACCAGGCCAGACCGAACCAGACCAGACCGAACCAGACCAGACCAGACCGAACCAGACCAGACCAGACCGAACCAGACTGAACCAGACCAGACTGAACCAGACTGAACCAGACCAGACTGAACCAGACTGAACCAGACCAGACTGAACCAGACCAGACCGAACCAGACCAGACCGAACCAGACCGAACCAGACCGAACAAGACCAGACCAGACCAGACCGAACCAGACCGAACCAGACCGAACCAGACCAGACCAGACCAGATCGAACCAGACCGAACCAGACCAGATCGAACCAGACCAGACCGAACCAGACCAGACCGAACCAGACCAGACCGAACCAGACCAGACCGAACCAGACCAGACTAGACCGAACCAGACCGAACCAGACCAGACCAGACCAGACCGAAACAGACGGGACCAGACCGAACCAGACCGGACCAGACGCAACCAGACCGAACCAGATCGAACCAGACCAGACCGAACCAGACCAGACCGAACCAGAACAGACCGAACCAGACCAAACCAGACCGAACCAGACCGAACCAGACCAGACCGAACCAGACCGAACCAGACCAGACCGAACCAGACCAGACCGAACCAGACCAGACCGGACCAGACCAGACCGGACCAGACCGAACCAGAGCGAACCAGAACGAACCAGACCAGACCAGGCCAGACCAGACCGGACCAGACCAGACCAGACCAGACCGAACCAGACCGAACCAGACCGAACCAGACCAGACTAGACCGAACCAGACCAGACCAGACCAGACCGAAACAGACCAGACCAGACCGAACCAGACCAGACCAGACCGAACCAGACCAAACCAGACCGAACCAGACCAGACCGAACCAGACCAGACCGAACCAGACCAGACCGAACCAGAACGAACCAGACCAGACCGAACCAGACCAGACCGAACCAGAACGAACCAGACCAGACCAGACCGAACCAGACCAAATCGAACCGAACCAGACCAGACCAAACCGGACCAGACCGGACCAGACCAGACCGGACCAGACCGAACCAGACCGAACCAGACCAGACCAGACCAGACCAGACCGAACCAGAGCGGACCAGACCAGACCAGACCGAACCAGACCAGACCTGGTCAGACCGAACCAGACCGAACCAGAACGAACCAGACCAGACCAGACCGAACCAGACCAAACCAGACCAGACCTGGCCAGACCGAACCAGACCGAACCAGAACGAACCAGAACGAACCAGACCAGACCAGACCGAACCAGACCGAACCAGACCAGACCGAACCAGACCGGACCAGACCGAACCGGAGCGAACCAGAACGAACCAGACCAGACCAGACCATACCAGACCGAACCAGACCAGACCGAACCAGACCAGAGCGAACCAGAACGAACCAGACTAGACCAGGCCAGACCACACCGAAGCAGACCAGACCAGACCAGACCGAACCAGAACGAACCAGACCAGACCGAACCAGACCGAACCAGACCGGACCAGACCGAACCAGAGCGAACCAGAACGAACCAGACCAGACCAGGCCAGACCGAACCAGACCAGACCGAACCAGACCAGACCAGACCGAACCAGACCAGACCAGACCGAACCAGACTGAACCAGACCAGACTGAACCAGACTGAACCAGACCAGACTGAACCAGACCAGACCGAACCAGACCAGACCGAACCAGACCGAACAAGACCAGACCAGACCAGACCGAACCAGACCGAACCAGACCGAACCAGACCAGACCAGACCAGATCGAACCAGACCGAACCAGACCAGATCGAACCAGACCAGACCGAACCAGACCAGACCGAACCAGACCAGACTAGACCGAACCAGACCGAACCAGACCAGACCAGAACAGACCGAAACAGACGGGACCAGACCGAACCAGACCGGACCAGACGCAACCAGACCGAACCAGACCGAACCAGACCAGACCGAACCAGAACAGACCGAACCAGACCAAACCAGACCGAACCAGACCGAACCAGACCAGACCGAACCAGACCGAACCAGACCAGACCGAACCAGACCAGACCGAACCAGACCAGGCCGGACCAGACCAGACCGGACCAGACCGGACCAGACCGAACCAGAGCGAACCAGACCAGACCAGGCCAGACCAGACCGAACCAGACCAGACCGGACCAGACCAGACCAGACCAGACCGAACCAGACCGAACCAGACCGAACCAGACCAGACTAGACCGAACCAGACCAGACCAGACCGAAACAGACCAGACCAGACCGAACCAGACCAGACCGAACCAGACCAAACCAGACCAAACCAGACCAGACCGAACCAGACCAGACCGAACCAGACCAGACCGAACCAGAACGAACCAGACCAGACCGAACCAGACCAGACCGAACCAGAACGAACCGAACCAGACCAGACCGAACCAGACCAGACCGAACCAGACCAGACCAGACCGAACCAGACCAGACCGAACCAGACCAGACCAGACCGAACCAGACCGAACCAGACCAGACTAGACCGAACCGAACCAGACCAGACCGAACCAGACCAGACCGAACCAGACCAGACCAGACCGGACCAGACCGAACCAGAGCGAACCAGAGCGAACCAGACCAGACCAGACCGAACCAGACCAGACCAGACCAGACCGAACCAGACCGAACCAGACCAGACCGAACCAGACCAGACCAGACCATACCAGACCAGACCATACCGAACCAGACCGAACCAGACCGAACCAGACCGAACCAGAGCGAACCAGAACGAACCATACCAGACCATACCGAACCAGACCAGACCGAACCAGACCAGACCAGACCGAACCAGACCAGACCAGACTGAACCAGACCAGACCGAACCAGACCGAACCAGACCAGACCGAACCGAACCAGACCGAACCAGACCAGACCAGACCGAACCAGACCAGACCGAACCAGACCGGACCAGACCGAACCAGAGCGAACCAGAACGAACCAGACCAGACCAGGCCAGACCGAACCAGACCAGACCGAACCAGACCAGACCAGACCGAACCAGACCAGACCGAACCAGACTGAACCAGACCAGACTGAACCAGACTGAACCAGACCAGACTGAACCAGACTGAACCAGACCAGACTGAACCAGACCAGACCGAACCAGACCAGACCGAACCAGACCGAACCAGACCGAACAAGACCAGACCAGACCAGACCGAACCAGACCGAACCAGACCAGACCAGACCAGATCGAACCAGACCGAACCAGATCAGATCGAACCAGACCAGACCGAACCAGACCAGACCGAACCAGACCAGACCGAACCAGACCAGACCGAACCAGACCAGACTAGACCGAACCAGACCGAACCAGACCAGACCAGACCAGACCGAAACAGACGGGACCAGACCGAACCAGACCGGACCAGACGCAACCAGACCGAACCAGATCGAACCAGACCAGACCGAACCAGACCAGACCGAACCAGAACAGACCGAACCAGACCAAACCAGACCGAACCAGACCGAACCAGACCAGACCGAACCAGACCGAACCAGACCAGACCGAACCAGACCAGACCGAACCAGACCAGACCGGACCAGACCAGACCGGACCAGACCGAACCAGAGCGAACCAGAACGAACCAGACCAGACCAGGCCAGACCAGACCGGACCAGACCAGACCAGACCAGACCGAACCAGACCGAACCAGACCGAACCAGACCAGACTAGACCGAACCAGACCAGACCAGACCAGACCGAAACAGACCAGACCAGACCGAACCAGACCAGACCAGACCGAACCAGACCAAACCAGACCGAACCAGACCAGACCGAACCAGACCAGACCGAACCAGACCAGGCCGGACCAGACCAGACCGGACCAGACCGAACCAGAGCGAACCAGAACGAACCAGACCAGACCAGGCCAGACCAGACCGAACCAGACCAGACCGGACCAGACCAGACCAGACCAGACCGAACCAGACCGAACCAGACCGAACCAGACCAGACTAGACCGAACCAGACCAGACCAGACCAGACCGAAACAGACCAGACCAGACCGAACCAGACCAGACCGAACCAGACCAAACCAGACCGAACCAGACCAGACCGAACCAGACCAGACCGAACCAGACCAGACCGAACCAGAACGAACCAGACCAGACCGAACCAGAACGAACCGAACCAGACCAGACCGAACCAGACCAGACCGAACCAGACCAGACCAGACCGAACCAGACCAGACCGAACCAGACCAGACCAGACCGAACCAGACCGAACCAGACCAGACTAGACCGAACCGAACCAGACCAGACCGAACCAGACCAGACCGAACCAGACCAGACCAGACCGGACCAGACCGAACCAGAGCGAACCAGAGCGAACCAGACCAGACCAGACCGAACCAGACCAGACCAGACCAGACCGAACCAGACCGAACCAGACCAGACCGAACCAGACCAGACCAGACCATACCAGACCAGACCATACCGAACCAGACCGAACCAGACCGAACCAGAGCGAACCAGAACGAACCATACCAGACCATACCGAACCAGACCAGACCGAACCAGACCAGACCAGACCGAACCAGACCAGACCAGACTGAACCAGACCAGACCGAACCAGACCGAACCAGACCAGACCGAACCGAACCAGACCGAACCAGACCAGACCAGACCGAACCAGACCAGACCGAACCAGACCGGACCAGACCGAACCAGAGCGAACCAGAACGAACCAGACCAGACCAGGCCAGACCGAACCAGACCAGACCGAACCAGACCAGACCAGACCGAACCAGACCAGACCAGACCGAACCAGACTGAACCAGACCAGACTGAACCAGACTGAACCAGACCAGACTGAACCAGACTGAACCAGACCAGACTGAACCAGACCAGACCGAACCAGACCAGACCGAACCAGACCGAACCAGACCGAACAAGACCAGACCAGACCAGACCGAACCAGACCGAACCAGACCGAACCAGACCAGACCAGACCAGATCGAACCAGACCGAACCAGACCAGATCGAACCAGACCAGACCGAACCAGACCAGACCGAACCAGACCAGACCGAACCAGACCAGACCGAACCAGACCAGACTAGACCGAACCAGACCGAACCAGACCAGACCAGACCAGACCGAAACAGACGGGACCAGACCGAACCAGACCGGACCAGACGCAACCAGACCGAACCAGATCGAACCAGACCAGACCGAACCAGACCAGACCGAACCAGAACAGACCGAACCAGACCAAACCAGACCGAACCAGACCGAACCAGACCAGACCGAACCAGACCGAACCAGACCAGACCGAACCAGACCAGACCGAACCAGACCAGACCGGACCAGACCAGACCGGACCAGACCGAACCAGAGCGAACCAGAACGAACCAGACCAGACCAGGCCAGACCAGACCGGACCAGACCAGACCAGACCAGACCGAACCAGACCGAACCAGACCGAACCAGACCAGACTAGACCGAACCAGACCAGACCAGACCAGACCGAAACAGACCAGACCAGACCGAACCAGACCAGACCAGACCGAACCAGACCAAACCAGACCGAACCAGACCAGACCGAACCAGACCAGACCGAACCAGACCAGACCGAACCAGAACGAACCAGACCAGACCGAACCAGACCAGACCGAACCAGAACGAACCAGACCAGACCAGACCGAACCAGACCAAATCGAACCGAACCAGACCAGACCAAACCGGACCAGACCGGACCAGACCAGACCGGACCAGACCGAACCAGACCGAACCAGACCAGACCAGACCAGACCAGACCGAACCAGAGCGGACCAGACCAGACCAGACCGAACCAGACCAGACCTGGTCAGACCGAACCAGACCGAACCAGAACGAACCAGACCAGACCAGACCGAACCAGACCAAACCAGACCAGACCTGGCCAGACCGAACCAGACCGAACCAGAACAAACCAGAACGAACCAGACCAGACCAGACCGAACCAGACCGAACCAGACCAGACCGAACCAGACCGGACCAGACCGAACCGGAGCGAACCAGAACGAACCAGACCAGACCAGACCATACCAGACCGAACCAGACCAGACCGAACCAGACCAGAGCGAACCAGAACGAACCAGACTAGACCAGGCCAGACCACACCGAAGCAGACCAGACCAGACCAGACCGAACCAGAACGAACCAGACCAGACCGAACCAGACCAGACCAGACCGAACCAGACCGAACCAGACCAGACCAGACCGAACCAGACCAGACCAGACCGAACCAGACCAGACCATACCAGACCATACCGAACCAGACCAGACCGAACCAGACCGAACCAGAGCGAACCAGAGCGAACCAGACCAGACCAGACCAGACCGAACCAGACCAGACCGAACCAGACCAGACCAAACCAGACCAGACCATACCGAACCAGACCAGACCGAACCAGACCAAACCAGACCAGACCGAACCAGACCAGACCGAACCAGACAGAACCAGAACGAACCAGACCGAACCAGACCGAAACGGACCAGACCGGACCAGACCGGACCAGACCGAACCAGACCAGACCGAACCAGACCAGACCAGACCGAACCAGACCAAATCGAACCAGACCAGACCGAACCAGACCGAACCAGACCAGACCGAACCAGACCGAACCAGACCAGACCGGACCAGACCGGACCAGAGCGGACCAGACCAGACCAGACCGAACCAGACCAGACCTGGCCAGACCGAACCAGACCGAACCAGAACGAACCAGACCAGACCAGACCGAACCAGACCAGACCTGGCCAGACCGAACCAGACCGAACCAGAACGAACCAGACCAGACCGAACCAGACCGGACCAGAACGAACCGGAGCGAACCAGAACGAACCAGACCAGACCAGACCATACCAGACCGAACCAGACCAGACCGAACCAGACCAGAGCGAACCAGAACGAACCAGACCAGACCAGGCCAGACCACACCGAAGCAGACCAGACCAGACCATACCGAACCAGACCAGATCGAACCAGACCAGAGCGAACCAGAACGAACCAGACCAGACCAGGCCAGACCACACCGAAGCAGACCAGACCAGACCAGACCAGACCGAACCAGACCGAACCAGACCAGACCAGACCAGACCATACCAGACCAGACCGAACCAGACCGAACCAGACCGAACCAGAGCGAACCGAACCAGACCAGACCGAACCAGACCAGACCAGACCGAACCAGACCATACCGAACCAGACCAGACCGAACCGGACCAGACCGAACCAGACCAGACCGAACCAGACAGAACCAGAACGAACCAGACCGAAACGGACCAGACCGAAACGGACCAGACCGGACCAGACCGAACCAGACCAGACCGAACCAGACCAGACCGAACCAGACCAGACCGAACCAGACCAGACCGAACCAGACCGGACCAGACCGTACCAGACCGGACCAGACCAGACCAGACGGGACCAGACCGAAACAGACCAGACCATACCGAACCAGACCGAACAGGACCAGACCGAACCAGACCAGACCGAACCAGACAGAACCAGAACGAACCAGACCGAAACGGACCAGACCGAAACGGACCAGACCGGACCAGACCGGACCAGACCGAACCAGACCAGACCGAACCAGACCAGACCAGACCGAACCAGGCCAGACCGAACCAGACCAGACCGAACCAGACCGGACCAGACCGTACCAGACCAGACCAGACCAGACGGGACCAGACCGAAACAGACCGGACCAGACCGAACCAGACCAGACCAGACTAGACCGAACCAGACCGAACCAGACCGAACCAGAACGAACCAGACCGAACAAGACCAGACCGAACCAGACCAGACCAGACCAGATCGAACCAGACCGAACCAGACCAGATCGAACCAGACCAGACCGAACCAGACCAGACCGAACCAGACCAGACCGAACCAGACCAGACCGAACCAGACCAGACTAGACCGAACCAGACCGAACCAGACCAGACCAGACCGAAACAGACGGGACCAGACCGAACCAGACCGGACCAGACGCAACCAGACCGAACCAGATCGAACCAGACCAGACCGAACCAGACCGAACCAGACCAGACCGAACCAGAACAGACCGAACCAGACCGAACCAGACCAGACCGAACCAGACCGAACCAGACCAGACCGAACCAGACCAGACCGAACCAGACCAGACCGAACCAGACCAGACCGAACCAGACCAGACCGGACCAGACCAGACCGGACCAGACCGAACCAGAGCGAACCAGAACGAACCAGACCAGACCAGGCCAGACCAGACCGGACCAGACCAGACCAGACCGAACCAGACCGAACCAGACCGAACCAGACCAGACTAGACCGAACCAGACCAGACCAGACCAGACCGAAACAGACCAGACCAGACCGAACCAGACCAAACCAGACCGAACCAGACCAGACCGAACCAGACCAGACCGAACCAGACCAGACCGAACCAGAACGAACCAGACCAGACCGAACCAGACCGAACCAGACCGAAACAGACCAGACCATACCGAACCAGACCAGACCGAACAGGACCAGACCGAACCAGACCAGACCGAACCAGACCAGACCGAACCAGACAGAACCAGAACGAACCAGACCGAAACGGACCAGACCGGACCAGACCGGACCAGACCGAACCAGACCAGACCGAACCAGACCAGACCAGACCGAACCAGACCAGACCGAACCAGACCAGACCGAACCAGACCGGACCAGACCGTACCAGACCGGACCAGACCAGACGGGACCAGACCGAAACAGACCGGACCAGACCGAACCAGACCAGACCAGACTAGACCGAACCAGACCGAACCAGACCGAACCAGAACGAACCAGACCGAACAAGACAAGACCAGACCGAACCAGACCAGACCAGACCAGATCGAACCAGACCGAACCAGACCAGATCGAACCAGACCAGACCGAACCAGACCAGACCGAACCAGACCAGACCGAACCAGACCAGACTAGACCGAACCAGACCGAACCAGACCAGACCAGACCAGACCGAAACAGACGGGACCAGACCGAACCAGACCGGACCAGACGCAACCAGACCGAACCAGATCGAACCAGACCAGACCGAACCAGACCGAACCAGACCAGACCGAACCAGAACAGACCGAACCAGACCAAACCAGACCGAACCAGACCAGACCGAACCAGACCAGACCGAACCAGACCAGACCGAACCAGACCAGACCGGACCAGACCAGACCGGACCAGACCGAACCAGAGCGAACCAGAACGAACCAGACCAGACCAGGCCAGACCAGACCGGACCAGACCAGACCAGACCAGACCGAACCAGACCGAACCAGACCGAACCAGACCAGACTAGACCGAACCAGACCAGACAAGACCAGACCGAAACAGACCAGACCAGACCGAACCAGACCAGACCAGACCGAACCAGACCAAACCAGACCGAACCAGACCAGACCGAACCAGACCAGACCGAACCAGACCAGACCGAACCAGACCAGACCGAACCAGAACGAACCAGACCAGACCAGACCGAACCAGACCAAATCGAACCAGACCAGACCGAACCAGACCAGACCGAACCAGACCAGACCGAACCAGACCAGACCAAACCGGACCAGACCGGACCAGACCAGACCGGACCAGACCGGACCAGACCGAACCAGACCGGACCAGACCGAACCAGAGCGGACCAGACCAGACCAGACCGAACCAGACCGAACCAGACCAGACCTGGCCAGACCGAACCAGACCGAACCAGAACGAACCAGACCAGACCAGACCGAACCAGACCGAACCAGACCAGACCTGGCCAGACCGAACCAGACCAGACCAAACCAGACCAGACCAAACCAGACCGGACCGAACCAGACCAGACCAAACCAGACCGGACCGAACCGGAGCGAACCAGAACGAACCAGACCAGACCAGACCATACCAGACCAGACCGAACCAGACCAGAGCGAACCAGAACGAACCAGACTAGACCAGGCCAGACCACACCGAAGCAGACCAGACCAGACCAGACCGAACCAGAACGAACCAGACCAGACCGAACCAGACCAGACCAGACCGAACCAGACCGAACCAGACCAGACCAGACCGAACCAGACCAGACCAGACCGAACCAGACCAGACCATACCAGACCATACCGAACCAGACCAGACCGAACCAGAGCGAACCAGACCAGACCAGACCAGACCGAACCAGACCAGACCGAACCAGACCAGACCAAACCAGACCAGACCATACCGAACCAGACCAGACCGAACCAGACCAAACCAGACCAGACCGAACCAGACCAGACCGAACCAGACCAGACCGAACCAGACAAAACCAGAACGAACCAGACCGAACCAGACCGAAACGGACCAGACCGGACCAGACCGGACCAGACCGAACCAGACCAGACCGAACCAGACCAGACCGAACCAGACCAGACCGAACCAGACCGAACCAGACCAGACCAGACCGAACCAGACCAGACCGAACCAGACCAGACCGAACCAGACCAGACCGAACCAGACCGAACCAGACCAGACCAGACCGGACCAGACCGGACAAGAGCGGACCAGACCAGACCAGACCGAACCAGACCAGACCTGGCCAGACCGAACCAGACCGAACCAGACCAGACCTGGCCAGACCGAACCAGACCGAACCAGAACGAACCAGACCAGACCGAACCAGACCGGACCAGAACGAACCGGAGCGAACCAGAACGAACCAGACCAGACCAGACCATAGCAGACCGAACCAGACCAGACCGAACCAGACCAGAGCGAACCAGAACGAACCAGACCAGACCAGGCCAGACCACACCGAAGCAGACCAGACCAGACCATACCGAACCAGACCAGATCGAACCAGACCAGAGCGAACCAGAACGAACCAGACCAGACCAGGCCAGACCACACCGAAGCAGACCAGACCAGACCAGACCGAACCAGACCGAACCAGACCAGACCAGACCAGACCATACCAGACCAGACCGAACCAGACCGAACCAGACCGAACCAGAGCGAACCGAACCAGACCAGACCGAACCAGACCAGACCAGACCGAACCAGACCAGACCATACCGAACCAGACCAGACCGAACCAGACCAGACCGAACCAGACCAGACCGAACCAGACCGGACCAGACCGTACCAGACCAGACCAGACCAGACGGGACCAGACCGAAACAGACCAGACCATACCGTACCAGACCAGACCGAACAGGACCAGACCGAACCAGACCAGACCGAACCAGACATAACCAGAACGAACCAGACCGAAACGGACCAGACCGAAACGGACCAGACCGGACCAGACCGGACCAGACCGAACCAGACCAGACCGAACCAGACCAGACCAGACCGAACCAGACCAGACCGAACCAGACCGGACCAGACCGTACCAGACCGGACCAGACCAGACCAGACGGGACCAGACCGAAACAGACCGGACCAGACCGAACCAGACCAGACCAGACTAGACCGAACCAGACCGAACCAGACCGAACCAGAACGAACCAGACCGAACAAGACAAGACCAGACCGAACCAGACCCGAACCAGACCGGACCAGACCAGACCAGACCAGACCGAACCAGACCAGACCAGACCGAACCAGACCAGACCGAACCAGAGCGAACCAGAACGAACCAGACCAGACCAGGCCAGACCACACCGAAACAGACCAGACCAGACCGAACCAGACGGGACCAGACCGGACCAGACCGAACCAGACCAGACCAGACCGAACCAGACCAGACCAGACCAAACCAGAACAAACCAGACCAGACCGAACCAGACCAGACCGAACCAGACAAGACCAGACCAGACCGGACCAGACCGAACCAGACCCGAACCAGACCGAACCAGACCCGAACCAGACCAGACCATACCGAACCAGACCAGACCAGACCAGACCGAACCAGACCGAACCAGACCGAACCAGACCGAACCAGAACGAACCAGAACGAACCAGAACGAACCAGACCAGACCAGACCGGACCAGACCGAACCAGACAAGACCGAACCAGACCAGACCGAACCAGACCAGACCATACCAGACCAGACCGGACCAGAGCGAACCAGAACGAACCAGACAAGACCAGACCAGAACCGGACCAAACCAGACCAGACCGAACCAGACCATACCAGACCGAACCAGACCAAACCAGACCGAACCAGAGCGAACCAGACCGAACCAGACCGAACCAGACCAGACCGAACCAGACCAGACCAGACCGAACCAGACCAGACCAGACCGAACCAGACCAGACCGAACCAGACCCGAACCAGACCATACCAGCCGAACCATACCAGACCAGACCATACCGAACCAGACCAGACCATACCGAACCAGACCAGACCGAAACAAACCGGACCAGACCGAACCAGACCAGACCGAACCAGACTGAACCAGACCAGACCGAACCAGACCGGACCAGACCGAACCAGACCAGACCGAAACAGACCAGACCGAACCAGACCGGACCAGAACGAACCAGACCAGACCAGACCAGAACGAACCAGACCAGAACAGACCAGACCGGACCAGACCGAACCAGACCAGACCGAAACAGACCAGACCGAACCAGACCGGACCAGAACGAACCAGACCAGACCAGACCGAACCAGACAGGACCGAACCAGACCGAACCAGACCGAAACAGACCAGACCGAACCAGAACGAACCAGACCGAATCAGACCGAACCAGACCGAACCAGACCGAACCAGACCGAACCAGACCGGACCAGACCGGACCAGACCAGACCAGACCGAACCAGACCAGACCATATCGAACCAGACCAGACCGAACCAGACCGGACCAGACCGGACCAGACCGGACCAGACCGAACCAGAGCGAACCAGAACGAACCAGACCAGACCGAACCAGACCAGACCGAACCAGACCAGATCGAACCAGACCAGACCGAACCAGACCAGACCGAACCAGAGCGAACCAGAACGAACCAGACCAGACCGAACCAGACCAGACCGAACCAGAACGAACCAGACCAGACCAAACCGGACCAGACCAGACCGAACCAGACCAGACCGGACCAGACCAGACCGGACCAGACCGGACCAGACCGAACCAGACCCGAAACAGACCGGACCAGACCAGACCATACCGAACCAGACCAGACCAGACCAGACCGAACCAGACCAGACCGAACCAGACCGAACCAGACCAGACCGAACCAGATCAGACCGAACCAGACTGAACCAGACCAGACTGAACCAGACCAGACCGAACCAGACCAGACTGAACCAGACCAGACTGAACCAGACCAGACTGAACCAGACCAGACCGAACCCGTCCAGACCCAACCAGACCAGACCAGACCAGACCAGACCATACCGAACCAGACCAGACCGAACCAGAGCGAACCAGAACGAACCAGACCAGACCAGGCCAGACCACACCGAAGCAGACCAGACCAGACCAGACCGAAACAGACGGGACCAGACCGGACCAGACCGAACCAGACCAGACCAGACCGAACCAGACCAGACCGAACCAGACCGAACCAGACCGAACCAGAACGAACCAGAACGAACCAGACCAGACCAGACCATACCAGACCATACCAGACCGAACCAGACCAGACCGGACCAGACCGAACCAGAGCGAACCAGAACGAACCAGACCAGACCAGACCAGAACCGGACCAAACCAGACCAGACCGAACCAGACCATACCAGACCGAACCAGACCGAACCAGAGCGAACCAGACCAGACCGAACCAGAACGAACCAGAACGAACCAGACCAGACCGAACCAGACCAGACCAGACCGAACCAGACCAGACCGAACCAGACCAGACCAGACCAGACCGAACAAGACCAGACCGAACCAGACCATACCAGCCGAACCATACCAGACCAGACCATACCGAACCAGACCATGCCGAACCAGACCAGACCAGACCGAACCAGACCAGACCGAACCAGACCGGACCAGACCGAACCAGACCAGACCATACCAGACCGAACCAGACCAGACCGAACCAGACCAGACCGAACCAGACCGGACCAGAACGAACCAGACCAGACCGAACCAGACCGGACCAGAACGAACCAGACCAGAACGAACCAGACCAGACCAGACCGGACCAGACCAGACCGGACCAGACCGGACCAGACCGAACCAGACCGAACCAGAACGAACCAGACCGAACTAGACCGAACCAGACCGAACCAGACCAGACCGGACCAGACCAGACCGAACCAGACCGAACCAGACCAGACCATATCGAACCAGACCAGACCGAACCAGACCGGACCAGACCGGACCAGACCGAACCAGAGCGAACCAGACAGACCGAACCAGACCAGACCGAACCAGACCAGACCGAACCAGACCAGACCGAACCAGACCAGACAATATCGAACCAGACCAGACCGAACCAGACCGAACCAGAGCGAACCAGACCAGACCGAACCAGACCAGACCATACCAGACCGAACCAGACCAGACCGAACCAGACCAGACCGAACCAGACCGGACCAGAACGAACCAGACCAGACCGAACCAGACCGGACCAGAACGAACCAGACCAGAACGAACCAGACCAGAACAGACCAGACCGGACCAGACCAGACCGGACCAGACCGGACCAGACCGAACCAGACCGAACCAGAACGAACCAGACCGAACTAGACCGAACCAGACCAGACCGGACCAGACCAGACCGAACCAGACCGAACCAGACCAGACCATATCGAACCAGACCAGACCGAACCAGACCGGACCAGACCGGACCAGACCGAACCAGAGCGAACCAGACAGACCGAACCAGACCAGACCGAACCAGACCAGACCGAACCAGACCAGACCGAACCAGACCAGACAATATCGAACCAGACCAGACCGAACCAGACCGAACCAGAGCGAACCAGACCAGACCGAACCAGACCGGACCAAACCGGACCAAACCGGACCAAACCGGACCAGACCAGACCGAACCAGACCAGACCGAACCAGACCAGACCGAACCAGACCAGACCGGACGAGACCAGACCGGACCAGACCAGACCGGACCAGACCAGACCGAACCAGACCCGAACCAGACCGGACCAGACCAGACCAAACCGGACCAGAGCGAACCAAAACGAACCAGACCAGACCAGACCGAACCAGACCAGACCGAACCAGACCAGACCGAACCAGACCGAACCAGACCAGACCGAACCAGACCAGACCGAACCGAACCAGACCGAACCAGACCGAACCAGACCGAACCGAACCAGACCAGAACGAACCATACCGGACCAGACCAGACCAGACCAGAACCAGACCAGACCGGACTAGACCCGAACCAGACCCGAACCAGACCAGACCGGACTAGACCCGAACCAGACCCAAACCAGACCAGACCGAACCAGACCGAACCAGACCGAACCGGACCAGACCAGACCGGACCAGACCGGACCAGACCGAACCGAACCAGACCGAACCAGACCGAACCAGAACGAACCGAACCAGACCAGACCGAACCGAACCAGACCGAACCGAACCAGACCAGAACGAACCATACCGGACCAGACCAGACCAGACCAGAACCAGACCGAACCGAACCAGACCGGACCAGACCCGAACCAGACCCGAACCAGACCAAATCGAACCAGACCAGACCGAACCAGACCAGACCGAACCAGACCGAACCAGACCAGACCAAACCGGACCAGACCGGACCAGACCAGACCGGACCAGACCGAACCAGACCGAACCAGACCAGACCAGACCAGACCGAACCAGAGCGGACCAGACCAGACCAGACCGAACCAGACCAGACCTGGCCAGACCGAACCAGACCGAACCAGAACGAACCAGACCAGACCAGACCGAACCAGACCGAACCAGACCAGACCTGGCCAGACCGAACCAGACCAGACCAAACCAGACCAGACCAAACCAGACCGGACCGAACCAGACCAGACCAAACCAGACCGGACCGAACCGGAGCGAACCAGAACGAACCAGACCAGACCAGACCATACCAGACCAGACCGAACCAGACCAGAGCGAACCAGAACGAACCAGACTAGACCAGGCCAGACCACACCGAAGCAGACCAGACCAGACCAGACCGAACCAGAACGAACCAGACCAGACCGAACCAGACCAGACCAGACCGAACCAGACCGAACCAGACCAGACCAGACCGAACCAGACCAGACCAGACCGAACCAGACCAGACCATACCAGACCATACCGAACCAGACCAGACCGAACCAGAGCGAACCAGACCAGACCAGACCAGACCGAACCAGACCAGACCGAACCAGACCAGACCAAACCAGACCAGACCATACCGAACCAGACCAGACCGAACCAGACCAAACCAGACCAGACCGAACCAGACCAGACCGAACCAGACCAGACCGAACCAGACAGAACCAGAACGAACCAGACCGAACCAGACCGAAACGGACCAGACCGGACCAGACCGAACCAGACCGAACCAGACCAGACCGAACCAGACCAAATCGAACCAGACCAGACCGAACCAGACCAGACCGAACCAGACCAGACCGAACCAGACCAGACCGAACCAGACCAGACCGAACCAGACCAGACCGAACCAGACCAGACCGAACCAGACCGAACCAGACCGAACCAGACCAGACCAGACCGGACCAGACCGGACCAGAGCGGACCAGACCAGACCAGACCGAACCAGACCAGACCTGGCCAGACCGAACCAGACCAGACCTGGCCAGACCGAACCAGACCGAACCAGACCAGACCGAACCAGACCGGACCAGAACGAACCGGAGCGAACCAGAACGAACCAGACCAGACCAGACCATACCAGACCGAACCAGACCAGACCGAACCAGACCAGAGCGAACCAGAACGAACCAGACCAGACCAGGCCAGACCACACCGAAGCAGACCAGACCAGACCATACCGAACCAGACCAGATCGAACCAGACCAGACCAGACCGAACCAGACCAGACCATACCAGACCATACCGAACCAGACCAGACCGAACCAGAGCGAACCAGACCAGACCAGACCAGACCGAACCAGACCAGACCGAACCAGACCAGACCAAACCAGACCAGACCATACCGAACCAGACCAGACCGAACCAGACCAAACCAGACCAGACCGAACCAGACCAGACCGAACCAGACCAGACCGAACCAGACAGAACCAGAACGAACCAGACCGAACCAGACCGAAACGGACCAGACCGGACCAGACCGAACCAGACCGAACCAGACCAGACCAGACCGAACCAGACCAAATCGAACCAGACCAGACCGAACCAGACCAGACCGAACAAGACCAGACCGAACCAGACCAGACCGAACCAGACCAGACCGAACCAGACCAGACCGAACCAGACCGAACCAGACCGAACCAGACCAGACCAGACCGGACCAGACCGGACCAGAGCGGACCAGACCAGACCAGACCGAACCAGACCAGACCTGGCCAGACCGAACCAGACCAGACCTGGCCAGACCGAACCAGACCGAACCAGACCAGACCGAACCAGACCGGACCAGAACGAACCGGAGCGAACCAGAACGAACCAGACCAGACCAGACCATACCAGACCGAACCAGACCAGACCGAACCAGACCAGAGCGAACCAGAACGAACCAGACCAGACCAGGCCAGACCACACCGAAGCAGACCAGACCAGACCATACCGAACCAGACCAGATCGAACCAGACCAGAGCGAACCAGAACGAACCAGACCAGACCAGGCCAGACCACACCGAAGCAGACCAGACCAGACCAGACCAGACCGAACCAGACCGAACCAGACCAGACCAGACCATACCAGACCAGACCGAACCAGACCGAACCAGACCGAACCAGAGCGAACCGAACCAGACCAGACCGAACCAGACCAGACCAGACCGAACCAGACCAGACCATACCGAACCAGACCAGACCGAACCAGACCAGACCGAACCAGACCAGACCGAACCAGACCAGACCGAACCAGACCGGACCAGACCGTACCAGACCGGACCAGACCAGACCAGACGGGACCAGACCGAAACAGACCAGACCATACCGAACCAGACCAGACCGAACAGGACCAGACCGAACCAGACCAGACCGAACCAGACATAACCAGAACGAACCAGACCGAAACGGACCAGACCGAAACGGACCAGACCGGACCAGACCGGACCAGACCGAACCAGACCAGACCGAACCAGACCAGACCAGACCGAACCAGACCAGACCGAACCAGACCAGACCGAACCAGACCGGACCAGACCGTACCAGACCGGACCAGACCAGACCAGACGGGACCAGACCGAAACAGACCAGACCGAACCAGACCAGACCAGACTAGACCGAACCAGACCGAACCAGACCGAACCAGAACGAACCAGACCGAACAAGACAAGACCAGACCGAACCAGACCCGAACCAGACCGGACCAGACCAGACCAGACCAGACCGAACCAGACCAGACCAGACCGAACCAGACCAGACCGAACCAGAGCGAACCAGAACGAACCAGACCAGACCAGGCCAGACCACACCGAAACAGACCAGACCAGACCGAACCAGACGGGACCAGACCGGACCAGACCGAACCAGACCAGACCAGACCGAACCAGACCAGACCAGACCGAACCAGAACAAACCAGACCAGACCGAACCAGACCAGACCGAACCAGACAAGACCAGACCAGACCGGACCAGACCGAACCAGACCCGAACCAGAACGAACCAGACCCGAACCAGACCAGACCATACCGAACCAGACCTGACCAGACCGAACCAGACCAGACCAGACCAGACCGAACCAGACCGAACCAGACCGAACCAGACCGAACCAGAACGAACCAGAACGAACCAGAACGAACCAGACCAGACCGGACCAGACCGAACCAGACAAGACCGAACCAGACCAGACCGAACCAGACCAGACCATACCAGACCGGACCAGAGCGAACCAGAACGAACCAGACAAGACCAGACCAGAACCGGACCAAACCAGACCAGACCGAACCAGACCATACCAGACCGAACCAGACCAAACCAGACCGAACCAGAGCGAACCAGACCGAACCAGACCGAACCAGAACGAACCAGACCAGACCGAACCAGACCAGACCAGACCGAACCAGACCAGACCAGACCGAACCAGACCAGACCGAACCAGACCCGAACCAGACCATACCAGCCGAACCATACCAGACCAGACCATACCGAACCAGACCAGACCATACCGAACCAGACCAGACCGAAACAAACCGGACCAGACCGAACCAGACCAGACCGAACCAGACTGAACCAGACCAGACCGAACCAGACCGGACCAGACCAGACCATACCAGACCATACCGAACCAGACCAGACCGAAACAGACCAGACCGAACCAGACCGGACCAGAACGAACCAGACCAGACCAGACCAGAACGAACCAGACCAGAACAGACCAGACCGGACCAGACCGAACCAGACCCGACCGAAACAGACCAGACCGAACCAGACCGGACCAGAACGAACCAGACCAGACCAGACCGAACCAGACAGGACCGAACCAGACCGAACCAGACCGAACCAGACCAGACCGAACCAGAACAAACCAGACCGAATCAGACCGAACCAGACCGAACCAGACCGAACCAGACCGAACCAGACCGAACCAGACCGGACCAGACCGGACCAGACCAGACCAGACCGAACCAGACCAGACCATATCGAACCAGACCAGACCGAACCAGACCAGACCGAACCAGACCGGACCAGACCGGACCAGACCGGACCAGACCGAACCAGAGCGAACCAGAACGAACCAGACCAGACCGAACCAGACCAGACCGAACCAGACCAGATCGAACCAGACCAGACCGAACCAGACCAGACCGAACCAGAGCGAACCAGAACGAACCAGACCAGACCGAACCAGACCGAACCAGAACGAACCAGACCAGACCAAACCGGACCAGACCAGACCGAACCAGACCAGACCGGACCAGACCAGACCGGACCAGACCGGACCAGACCGAACCAGACCCGAAACAGACCGGACCAGACCAGACCATACCGAACCAGACCAGACCGAACCAGACCGAACCAGACCAGACCGAACCAGATCAGACCGAACCAGACTGAACCAGACCAGACTGAACCAGACCAGACCGAACCAGACCAGACTGAACCAGACCAGACTGAACCAGACCAGACCGAACCCGTCCAGACCCAACCAGACCAGACCAGACCAGACCATACCGAACCAGACCAGACCGAACCAGAGCGAACCAGAACGAACCAGACCAGACCAGGCCAGACCACACCGAAGCAGACCAGACCAGACCAGACCGAAACAGACGGGACCAGACCGGACCAGACCGAACCAGACCAGACCAGACCGAACCAGACCAGACCGAACCAGACCGAACCAGACCGAACCAGAACGAACCAGACCAGACCAGACCATACCAGACCATACCGAACCAGACCAGACCGAACCAGACCAGACCGGACCAGACCGAACCAGAGCGAACCAGAACGAACCAGACCAGACCAGACCAGAACCGGACCAAACCAGACCAGACCGAACCAGACCATACCAGACCGAACCAGACCGAACCAGAGCGAACCAGAACGAACCAGACCAGACCGAACCAGAACGAACCAGAACGAACCAGACCAGACCGAACCAGACCAGACCAGACCGAACCAGACCAGACCGAACCAGACCAGACCAGACCAGACCGAACCAGACCAGACCGAACCAGACCATACCAGCCGAACCATACCAGACCAGACCATACCGAACCAGACCATGCCGAACCAGACCAGACCAGACCGGACCAGACCAGACCGAACCAGACCCGAACCAGACCGGACCAGACCAGACCAGCCGGACCATACCGAACCAGAACGAACCAGACCAGACCAAACCGGACCAGAGCGAACCAGAACGAACCAGACCGAACCAGACCAGACCGAACCAGACCAGACCGAACCAGACCAGACCGAACCAGACCGAACCAGACCAGACCGAACCAGACCGAACCAGACCAGACCGAACCAGACCGAACCGAACCAGACCGAACCAGACCGAACCAGACCGAACCAGACCAGAACGAACCATACCGGACTAGACCCGAACCAGACCCGAACCAGACCAGACCGAACCAGACCAGACCGAACCAGACCGAACCAGACCGAACAAGACCGAACTAGACCGAACCGAACCAGACCGAACCAGACCGAACCAGAACGAACCGAACCAGACCAGACCGAACCAGACCAGACCGAACCAGACCGAACCGAACCAGACCGGACCAGACCCGAACCAGACCCGAACCAGACCAGACCGGACTAGACCCGAACCAGACCCGAACCAGACCAGACCGGACTAGACCCGAACCAGACCCGAACCAGACCAGACCGAACCAGACCCGAACCAGACCGGACCAGACCGAACCAGACCAGACCGAACCAGACCGAACAAGACCGAACCGGACCAGACCAGACCGAACCAGACCGGACCGGACCAGACCAGACCGAACCAGAGCGAACCAGATCAAACCAGACCAGAGCGAACCAGACCAGACCGAACCAGACCAGACCAGACCAGAACCAGAACCAGACCGAACCAGACCAGACCGAACCAGATAATAACAATCAATCACAGAAAACACTACACACTAGAGTTTACTTCAAACCAACAGACACACATGCTTTACTTCATAAACACAGTTACCATCCTAAACATACATTTAAGGGAATAATAAAATCACAAATTATACGGTTCTACAGGATATCATCTTGCAAGCAAGACCTGGATTATGCAATAAATACACTATTCAATGCACTTAGAAGAGGATATTCAAAACGATTTTTAAGAACCATTAAAAACACATTGGCCGCCCTCCCTCCCATTCATCCAACACTCACAGACCACAGCAAATCATCCTACTCCTAACCTTGACCCCTCCCCAAACCTCACGCCTAACCCTAATGTGTACCATTACCCTGGTTCTCATCCTATCTCCCTCCCTCACCCTGACTCCCCTATGGAAAGTGATCTGCACCAATCACTAAACCGGAACACTTCCTCTGTCTCTTCTCCCTTGTCATCAATACTCAATCAACAGACAATTATCATCCCCCTAGTAACCACATTTTCACATAGAATTAGACCCCTACATCAATCAATCAAACACAACTTCTCTACAGTTCAGCACACTTACATACCACTCAAACCATACAGAATTATTTCAGCATTTAGAAAGAACAAACACTTAAAGGACCTCCTCACCAAAGCAAGATTCAGTAGTAAGCCACCACAAGACCTCAAACCTCATAATTTCCATTTTCGACAGATAAAGGTCATTACAAATATACACAGCCACACATCAGCACCAGTACAAGAATCCTATTCATTGAACACACATAACACCATTTATATAATTACATGTACACTTTGCAATAAACAATACATTGGAGAAACCAAACACACCATAGAAACCAGACTCAAACAACACCTGTATAACATTAAAAGGGCACACCTACAAACGGAACTCATAACCCACTTCCAGGAGCACCCCATCACTCACCTTACCATATCAGGGTTACAGTCACATATAGGCTGGACCTGTGGGCCTCTGGACCTGTGGGCAGCACGGGAGTGGATCCAGAACCTACAGACAATAACACCAAATGGCCTGTATTAGAAAATGGGTTTTAACAGACAGGAAAATGGATGGAGAAGAACATGGTTTTATTCATAATTTATTTCTACTCTATATATTTATGGTTTGTTTGGTTTTAGTTTGGCACTTCCTCTTTTAGGTTTTTCCTTTCCTTTAACAAAACAATGAAACCATTTAAATGCACAATATGGCGTTTATGTTCATATTTAACAACACTATGGTTGAATGAATCTCTCACCACATCGACTTCTGCACTGCCACCCAGAAAAAGAGGCAACTTGGAGCTTACCTCAGTTTAATTTATGATCCTAGGAGGACATCTACGGGCCTTTAAGTATTACACCAAATGGCAAGGTGGCAGATTGGAATTTGAAGGGAAATAAACCAATACTAGTCTTGGGAGACTCAAATGTTAATAGAATCCCTCCATTTCATAACCCATACAAGTGGAGAGTTACCCTGGAGCAACATTTTACCATTTCAAAAAGGTCCTGGAGAAAACAGAGGTTCATTTAGACACCAGCATGCATAGTGGTTCTCTCGGTGGGCATAAACAATATGGATAATGACCCATACAAAACATCAAACAGAATGCATCAATGCACAAGGAAGCAAGAGTCACTTTTTCCCTAATGCAATTATTTACATCCCCATTATTAACCACTCACACCTCCTTTCACCAGATCGAAAACGGAACCTCAAAGTCATTAACGGTTACATCACCACACATGGCCCATTTCTCTTGGAGATACCCCATGATCAATTCCACACAACAGACCTGATACACTGGACAACAACCACAGCAGACCTCATTTTTAAGAATTGGTGTGAGCAGCTAAATTTAGAATAGGCTCTACCCACAATTTGGACCCACACCACACCCTTCTTTTCCCCCCAACCCCCTGTACTCTCCCCCCTTTCCTCCCCCATAAGCCACCACAAGACCTCAAACCTCACAATTTCCATTTTCGACAGATAAAGTTCATTATAAACATACCAGCTGCGTGCTTGCAGACGCGATAAAGACACGCAGGTTAAAATATCAAAACAAAATATGTGACCAATGGCATTAAATTGGGGACAGGCCGAAAAGCATGAAACATGTATGGCAATTTAGCGAGTTAACCCGCTAGCTAATTTGTCCTGTGATATAAACATTGCGTTATTTTTTTACCTGAATTACACAAATTCCTCTACTCCGACAATTAATCCACACATAAAACCGTCAACTGAATCGTTTCTAGTCATCCCTCCTTCTTCATCTTTGAATTTATATGGTAATTGCCATCAACACAAATCAGTTCTTCAATCAACCACGTCCTTCAATCAACCACGTGAGTGAGGAGATATCACGTGCATAGGCAGAAATCCCAGGGGGGACACGACCCCCCTATCCTGGGAAAAATATGATTTCCCCCCCCAATATATCACTGTAAACATATCTATGTAATTTCAATAATATGAATGAACGCAATGAAAGCACTTATGCTGATTATAGACACTTAATAGCGCGTTTTTAAGTTTCAAAAGATTGCAACCCCCGCCCTTTGCCTCACAATGGTTTGATCCACTGCAGGTCATTAGTTTTGTTGGAAGCGTTCACACACACACACACACACACACACACCTGCTGAATTTGCAGAGCTGGCGCGCAAACTAAAGCAAACATTAACTATCAAGCTAGCTAGCTAGCACCCCTCAACTGAAGCTAGACAGCTAACTACCAGCAAACCATTGCTAGCGGTCTTCAGCTAACCTTCAGCGCGGAAAGCTCTCGCCAGTTCGAACAACGCGACTCTAACCAGAGCATAACGGACCTATTATTATTATTTTTTTATCCCCGGATTCCCACCGGATTCCCACCGCAAACGGAACATTTTCAGCTGGGTCTTCACAACTAGCTAACTGCAACCCCGGATGTTAACTCCTGGCTAGCGTTTCCATCCATTTAGCTTGAAGCTAGCCCGGCCAGAGCTCCTGTGCTACCACCGAAGCATACTCCTGGGCTACAATATCCGGACCCACGACAGGTCTATCGATGTCACCGCATGAAGAGGCATAAACAGACTCACCCCATCGCGACGTCCCCCAAAGGCTAACTTTCTAGCCCTTGCTATCTCCTTGCTTGCTAATTCGGCCTGCTAACTGCTAGCTTGTTTAGCCCCGGTCCGCTAACTGCTACCTTGTTCAGCCCCGGCCTACTAACTGTTAGCACAGGCCTGCTAACCGTCTGAATCGCAGCGTCCCAACCACTCACCGGACCAAATATTTTCTTTCAATCTCTTTTCGATTTTTAATTTGATTATACCTTCCGGTAACCTGCCTCACCCAATGTGATACGGAATCGCTATTATTTTTAATTTTTAGAACACATTCAAGAACCTCCAGAAGCTAACCAGCTAACTAGCTATTTAGTCATTGTTAGCCACTGCTAGCGGCCTTTACCTTCTGCACAGCCAGCCAGTTTTCTTAACCTGGATAATACTCGCCAGTCTAGCTTCGCTGCCCCCTGGACACTGATCACTTGGGTACAAAACAGTATACAACCACAGACACAGCTAAGGACAATAATAAAAAGACTACGACCAACACTACATCACAGCAAAACAACGGGACTTTCTCAACGGTACAGACACCCCACGACCTAGACTATTCTACTTACTGTTAAAAGTACACAAGGAACCGGAGACATGGACAATTCCCTTTGAAGTTCCTCCTGGCAGACCGATTGTCTCAGACT
Source organism: Oncorhynchus mykiss (assembly GCF_057628025.1). NCBI lineage: Eukaryota > Metazoa > Chordata > Actinopteri > Salmoniformes > Salmonidae > Oncorhynchus > Oncorhynchus mykiss. Next base: position 95,128 of record NC_143045.1, read on the forward strand.
GCAATCGTGAATCCTATAACATTTCACAATATATAGATCACCATATCAACCCTCTCTCCACAAGGCACCCCAGCTTTCTCAGGGACACCTACCACTTCATGGAGAGGATTGGACCCATAGTTGTTCCCTCCCATACACACATATTCACGATAGATATTGATAGCCTATACAGCAACAGGAATACAAGCAATTAGAAATATCTTTAAGAGATACCCAGACAACACTAGACCGGACAAAGAAATATTACAACTGTTAGAAATCAGCCTGACTAGCAATGACTTTTTATTCAATGATCATTATTACCTGCAGGTGGAGGGAACAGCTATGGGCAAAAAATGTGCACCTGCTTACGCCAATATATACATGGCTGAATGGGAGAGAGAGGCACTGGCCAAGTGTCCATATCAACCCACTTGTTATTACCGCTTTTTAGATGACATAATAGGAGCCTGGCCCCACGACATCCAGTTATTCACAGATTTTATAAACATTCTCAACGGTCATCATCCATCCATTAAGGTTAAATACACAATTCATCCGCAAGAAGTCAACTTCTTAGACACAACGGTTTTTTTCAGTAATAACAATCAATCACAGAAAACACTACACACTAGTTTACTTCAAACCAACAGACACACATGCTTTACTTCATAAACACAGTTACCAGAACGAACCAGACCAGACCGAACCAGACCAGACCAGACCGAACCAGAACGAACCAGACCAGACCGGACAGGACCAGACCGAACCAGACCGAACCAGACCAGACCGAACCAGACCAGACCAGACCGAACCAGACCAGACCATACCGAACCAGACCAGACCGAACCAGACCAGACCGAACCAGAGCGAACCAGAACGAACCAGACCGAACCAGACCAGACCGAACCAGAACGAACCAGACCAGACCGAACCAGACCAGACCAGGCCAGAACGAACCAGACCAGACCGGACCAGACCAGACCGAACCAGACCAGACCAGACCGAACCAGACCACACCGAACCAGACCAGACCGAACCAGACCGGACCAGACCGAACCAGACCGAACCAGACCGGACCAGGCCAGACCAGACCGAACCAGAACGAACCAGACCAGACCGAACCAGACCAGACCAGGCCAGAACGAACCAGACCAGACCGGACCAGACCAGACCGAACCAGACCAGACCAGACCGAACCAGACCACACCGAACCAGACCAGACCGAACCAGACCGGACCAGACCGAACCAGACCGGACCAGGCCAGACCAGACCGAACCAGAACGAACCAGACCAAACCAGAGCAGACCGAACCAGACCAGACCAGACCAGACCGAACCGTACCAGACCGGACCGTACCAGACCGAACCAGACCAGACCGAACCGGACCAGACCAGACCGGACCAGACCGGACCAGACCGAACCGAACCAGACCGAACCAGACCGAACCAGAACGAACCGAACCAGACCAGACCGAACCGAACCAGACCGAACCGAACCAGACCAGAACGAACCATACCGGACCAGACCAGACCAGACCAGAACCAGACCGAACCGAACCAGACCGGACCAGACCCGAACCAGACCCGAACCAGACCAAATCGAACCAGACCAGACCGAACCAGACCAGACCGAACCAGACCAGACCGAACCAGACCAGACCAAACCGGACCAGACCGGACCAGACCAGACCGGACCAGACCGAACCAGACCGAACCAGACCAGACCAGACCAGACCGAACCAGAGCGGACCAGACCAGACCAGACCGAACCAGACCAGACCTGGCCAGACCGAACCAGACCGAACCAGAACGAACCAGACCAGACCAGACCGAACCAGACCAGACCTGGCCAGACCGAACCAGACCAGACCAAACCAGACCAGACCAAACCAGACCGGACCGAACCAGACCAGACCAAACCAGACCGGACCGAACCGGAGCGAACCAGAACGAACCAGACCAGACCAGACCATACCAGACCAGACCGAACCAGACCAGAGCGAACCAGAACGAACCAGACTAGACCAGGCCAGACCACACCGAAGCAGACCAGACCAGACCAGACCGAACCAGAACGAACCAGACCAGACCGAACCAGACCAGACCAGACCGAACCAGACCAGACCAGACCGAACCAGACCAGACCAGACCGAACCAGACCAGACCATACCAGACCATACCGAACCAGACCAGACCGAACCAGAGCGAACCAGACCAGACCAGACCAGACCGAACCAGACCAGACCGAACCAGACCAGACCAAACCAGACCAGACCATACCGAACCAGACCAGACCGAACCAGACCAAACCAGACCAGACCGAACCAGACCAGACCGAACCAGACCAGACCGAACCAGACCAGACCGAACCAGACAGAACCAGAACGAACCAGACCGAACCAGACCGAAACGGACCAGACCGGACCAGACCGAACCAGACCAGACCGAACCAGACCAGACCGAACCAGACCAGACCAGACCGAACCAGACCAAATCGAACCAGACCAGACCGAACCAGACCAGACCGAACCAGACCAGACCGAACCAGACCAGACCGAACCAGACCAGACCGAACCAGACCAGACCGAACCAGACCGAACCAGACCGAACCAGACCAGACCAGACCGGACCAGACCGGACCAGAGCGGACCAGACCAGACCAGACCGAACCAGACCAGACCTGGCCAGACCGAACCAGACCAGACCTGGCCAGACCGAACCAGACCGAACCAGACCAGACCGAACCAGACCGGACCAGAACGAACCGGAGCGAACCAGAACGAACCAGACCAGACCAGACCATACCAGACCGAACCAGACCAGACCGAACCAGACCAGAGCGAACCAGAACGAACCAGACCAGACCAGGCCAGACCACACCGAAGCAGACCAGACCAGACCATACCGAACCAGACCAGATCGAACCAGACCAGAGCGAACCAGAACGAACCAGACCAGACCAGGCCAGACCACACCGAAGCAGACCAGACCAGACCAGACCAGACCGAACCAGACCGAACCAGACCAGACCAGACCATACCAGACCAGACCGAACCAGACCGAACCAGACCGAACCAGAGCGAACCGAACCAGACCAGACCGAACCAGACCAGACCAGACCGAACCAGACCAGACCATACCGAACCAGACCAGACCGAACCAGACCAGACCGAACCAGACCAGACCGAACCAGACCAGACCGAACCAGACCGGACCAGACCGTACCAGACCGGACCAGACCAGACCAGACGGGACCAGATCGAAACAGACCAGACCATACCGAACCAGACCAGACCGAACAGGACCAGACCGAACCAGACCAGACCGAACCAGACATAACCAGAACGAACCAGACCGAAACGGACCAGACCGAAACGGACCAGACCGGACCAGACCGGACCAGACCGAACCAGACCAGACCGAACCAGACCAGACCAGACCGAACCAGACCAGACCGAACCAGACCAGACCGAACCAGACCGGACCAGACCGTACCAGACCGGACCAGACCAGACCAGACGGGACCAGACCGAAACAGACCGGACCAGACCGAACCAGACCAGACTAGACCGAACCAGACCGAACCAGACCGAACCAGAACGAACCAGACCGAACAAGACAAGACCAGACCGAACCAGACCCGAACCAGACCGGACCAGACCAGACCAGACCAGACCGAACCAGACCAGACCAGACCGAACCAGACCAGACCGAACCAGAGCGAACCAGAACGAACCAGACCAGACCAGGCCAGACCACACCGAAACAGACCAGACCAGACCGAACCAGACGGGACCAGACCGGACCAGACCGAACCAGACCAGACCAGACCGAACCAGACCAGACCAGACCGAACCAGAACAAACCAGACCAGACCGAACCAGACCAGACCGAACCAGACAAGACCAGACCAGACCGGACCAGACCGAACCAGACCCGAACCAGAACGAACCAGACCCGAACCAGACCAGACCATACCGAACCAGACCTGACCAGACCGAACCAGACCAGACCAGACCAGACCGAACCAGACCGAACCAGACCGAACCAGACCGAACCAGAACGAACCAGAACGAACCAGAACGAACCAGACCAGACCAGACCGGACCAGACCGAACCAGACAAGACCGAACCAGACCAGACCGAACCAGACCAGACCATACCAGACCGGACCAGAGCGAACCAGAACGAACCAGACAAGACCAGACCAGAACCGGACCAAACCAGACCAGACCGAACCAGACCATACCAGACCGAACCAGACCAAACCAGACCGAACCAGAGCGAACCAGACCGAACCAGACCGAACCAGAACGAACCAGACCAGACCGAACCAGACCAGACCGAACCAGACCAGACCAGACCGAACCAGACCAGACCGAACCAGACCCGAACCAGACCATACCAGCCGAACCATACCAGACCAGACCATACCGAACCAGACCAGACCATACCGAACCAGACCAGACCGAAACAAACCGGACCAGACCGAACCAGACCAGACCGAACCAGACTGAACCAGACCAGACCGAACCAGACCGGACCAGACCAGACCATACCAGACCATACCGAACCAGACCAGACCGAAACAGACCAGACCGAACCAGACCGGACCAGAACGAACCAGACCAGAACGAACCAGACCAGAACAGACCAGACCGGACCAGACCGAACCAGACCCGACCGAAACAGACCAGACCAGAACGAACCAGACCAGACCGAACCAGACAGGACCGAACCAGACCGAACCAGACCGAACCAGACCAGACCGAACCAGAACAAACCAGACCGAATCAGACCGAACCAGACCGAACCAGACCGAACCAGACCGAACCAGACCGGACCAGACCAGACCAGACCGAACCAGACCAGACCATATCGAACCAGACCAGACCGAACCAGACCAGACCGAACCAGACCGGACCAGACCGGACCAGACCGGACCAGACCGAACCAGAGCGAACCAGAACGAACCAGACCAGACCGAACCAGACCAGACCGAAACAGACCAGATCGAACCAGACCAGACCGAACCAGACCAGACCGAACCAGAGCGAACCAGAACGAACCAGACCAGACCGAACCAGACCAGACCGAACCAGAACGAACCAGACCAGACCAAACCGGACCAGACCAGACCGAACCAGACCAGACCGGACCAGACCAGACCGGACCAGACCGGACCAGACCGAACCAGACCCGAAACAGACCGGACCAGACCAGACCATACCGAACCAGACCAGACCGAACCAGACCGAACCAGACCAGACCGAACCAGATCAGACCGAACCAGACTGAACCAGACCAGACTGAACCAGACCAGACCGAACCAGACCAGACTGAACCAGACCAGACTGAACCAGACCAGACTGAACCAGACCAGACCGAACCCGTCCAGACCCAACCAGACCAGACCAGACCAGACCATACCGAACCAGACCAGACCGAACCAGAGCGAACCAGAACGAACCAGACCAGACCAGGCCAGACCACACCGAAGCAGACCGAACCAGACCAGACCAGACCGAACCAGACCAGACCGAACCAGACCGAACCAGACCGAACCAGAACGAACCAGAACGAACCAGACCAGACCAGACCATACCAGACCATACCGAACCAGACCAGACCGAACCAGACCAGACCGGACCAGACCGAACCAGAGCGAACCAGAACGAACCAGACCAGACCAGAACCGGACCAAACCAGACCAGACCGAACCAGACCATACCAGACCGAACCAGACCGAACCAGAGCGAACCAGAACGAACCAGACCAGACCGAACCAGAACGAACCAGAACGAACCAGACCAGACCGAACCAGACCAGACCAGACCGAACCAGACCAGACCGAACCAGACCAGACCAGACCAGACCGAACCAGACCAGACCGAACCAGACCATACCAGCCGAACCATACCAGACCAGACCATACCGAACCAGACCATGCCGAACCAGACCAGACCAGACCGAACCAGACCAGACCGAACCAGACCGGACCAGACCGAACCAGACCAGACCATACCAGACCGAACCAGACCAGACCGAACCAGACCAGACCGAACCAGACCGGACAAGAACGAACCAGACCAGACCGAACCAGACCGGACCAGAACGAACCAGACCAGAACGAACCAGACCAGAACAGACCAGACCGGACCAGACCAGACCGGACCAGACCGGACCAGACCGAACCAGACCGAACCAGAACGAACCAGACCGAATCAGACCGAACTAGACCGAACCAGACTGAACCAGACTGAACCAGACCGAACCAGACCAGACCGGACCAGACCAGACCGAACCAGACCGAACCAGACCAGACCATATCGAACCAGACCAGACCGAACCAGACCGGACCAGACCGGACCAGACCGAACCAGAGCGAACCAGACCAGACCGAACCAGACCAGACCGAACCAGACCAGACCGAACCAGACCAGACCGAACCAGACCAGACCGAACCAGACCAGACAATATCGAACCAGACCAGACCGAACCAGACCGAACCAGAGCGAACCAGACCAGACCGAACCAGACCGAACCAGAACGAACCAGACCGGACCAAACCGGACCAGACCAGACCGAACCAGACCAGACCGAACCAGACCAGACCGAACCAGACCAGACCGGACGAGACCAGACCGGACCAGACCAGACCGGACCAGACCAGACCGAACCAGACCCGAACCAGACCGGACCAGACCAGACCAAACCGGACCAGAGCGAACCAAAACGAACCAGACCAGACCAGACCGAACCAGACCAGACCGAACCAGACCAGACCGAACCAGACCGAACCAGACCAGACCGAACCAGACCAGACCGAACCGAACCAGACCGAACCAGACCGAACCAGACCGAACCGAACCAGACCAGAACGAACCATACCGGACCAGACCAGACCAGAACCAGACCAGACCGGACTAGACCCGAACCAGACCCGAACCAGACCAGACCGGACTAGACCCGAACCAGACCCAAACCAGACCAGACCAGACCGGACCAGACCGGACCAGACCGAACCGAACCAGACCGAACCAGACCGAACCAGAACGAACCGAACCAGACCAGACCGAACCGAACCAGACCGAACCGAACCAGACCAGAACGAACCATACCGGACCAGACCAGACCAGACCAGAACCAGACCGAACCGAACCAGACCGGACCAGACCCGAACCAGACCCGAACCAGACCAGACCGGACTAGACCCGAACCAGACCCGAACCAGACCAGACCGGACTAGACCCGAACCAGACCCGAACCAGACCAGACCGAACCAGACCCGAACCAGACCGAACCAGACCAGACCGAACCAGACCGAACAAGACCGAACAAGACCGAACCGGACCAGACCAGACCGAACCAGACCGGACCGGACCAGACCAGACCGAACCAGAGCGAACCAGATCAAACCAGACCAGAGCGAACCAGACCAGACCGAACCAGACCAGACCAGAACCAGAACCAGACCGAACCAGACCAGACCGAACCAGATAATAACAATCAATCACAGAAAACACTACACACTAGAGTTTACTTCAAACCAACAGACACACATGCTTTACTTCATAAACACAGTTACCATCCTAAACATACATTTAAGGGAATAATAAAATCACAAATTATACGGTTCTACAGGATATCATCTTGCAAGCAAGACCTGGATTATGCAATAAATACACTATTCAATGCACTTAGAAGAGGATATTCAAAACGATTTTTAAGAACCATTAAAAACACATTGGCCGCCCTCCCTCCCATTCATCCAACACTCACAGACCACAGCAAATCATCCTACTCCTAACCTTGACCCCTCCCCAAACCTCACGCCTAACCCTAATGTGTACCATTACCCTGGTTCTCATCCTATCTCCCTCCCTCACCCTGACTCCCCTATGGAAAGTGATCTGCACCAATCACTAAACCGGAACACTTCCTCTGTCTCTTCTCCCTTGTCATCAATACTCAATCAACAGACAATTATCATCCCCCTAGTAACCACATTTTCACATAGAATTAGACCCCTACATCAATCAATCAAACACAACTTCTCTACAGTTCAGCACACTTACATACCACTCAAACCATACAGAATTATTTCAGCATTTAGAAAGAACAAACACTTAAAGGACCTCCTCACCAAAGCAAGATTCAGTAGTAAGCCACCACAAGACCTCAAACCTCATAATTTCCATTTTCGACAGATAAAGGTCATTACAAATATACACAGCCACACATCAGCACCAGTACAAGAATCCTATTCATTGAACACACATAACACCATTTATATAATTACATGTACACTTTGCAATAAACAATACATTGGAGAAACCAAACACACCATAGAAACCAGACTCAAACAACACCTGTATAACATTAAAAGGGCACACCTACAAACGGAACTCATAACCCACTTCCAGGAGCACCCCATCACTCACCTTACCATATCAGGGTTACAGTCACATATAGGCTGGACCTGTGGGCCTCTGGACCTGTGGGCAGCACGGGAGTGGATCCAGAACCTACAGACAATAACACCAAATGGCCTGTATTAGAAAATGGGTTTTAACAGACAGGAAAATGGATGGAGAAGAACATGGTTTTATTCATAATTTATTTCTACTCTATATATTTATGGTTTGTTTGGTTTTAGTTTGGCACTTCCTCTTTTAGGTTTTTCCTTTCCTTTAACAAAACAATGAAACCATTTAAATGCACAATATGGCGTTTATGTTCATATTTAACAACACTATGGTTGAATGAATCTCTCACCACATCGACTTCTGCACTGCCACCCAGAAAAAGAGGCAACTTGGAGCTTACCTCAGTTTAATTTATGATCCTAGGAGGACATCTACGGGCCTTTAAGTATTACACCAAATGGCAAGGTGGCAGATTGGAATTTTAAGGGAAATAAACCAATACTAGTCTTGGGAGACTCAAATGTTAATAGAATCCCTCCATTTCATAACCCATACAAGTGGAGAGTTACCCTGGAGCAACATTTTACCATTTCAAAAAGGTCCTGGAGAAAACAGAGGTTCATTTAGACACCAGCATGCATAGTGGTTCTCTCGGTGGGCATAAACAATATGGATAATGACCCATACAAACATCAAACAGAATGCATCAATGCACAAGGAAGCAAGAGTCACTTTTTCCCTAATGCAATTATTTACATCCCCATTATTAACCACTCACACCTCCTTTCACCAGATCGAAAACGGAACCTCAAAGTCATTAACGGTTACATCACCACACATGGCCCATTTCTCTTGGAGATACCCCATGATCAATTCCACACAACAGACCTGATACACTGGACAACAACCACAGCAGACCTCATTTTTAAGAATTGGTGTGAGCAGCTAAATTTAGAATAGGCTCTACCCACAATTTGGACCCACACCACACCCTTCTTTTCCCCCCAACACCCTGTACTCTCCCCCCTTTCCTCCCCCATAAGCCACCACAAGACCTCAAACCTCACAATTTCCATTTTCGACAGATAAAGTTCATTATAAACATACCAGCTGCGTGCTTGCAGACGCGATAAAGACACGCAGGTTAAAATATCAAAACAAAATATGTGACCAATGGCATTAAATTGGGGACAGGCCGAAAAGCATGAAACATGTATGGCAATTTAGCGAGTTAACCCGCTAGCTAATTTGTCCTGTGATATAAACATTGCGTTATTTTTTTACCTGAATTACACAAATTCCTCTACTCCGACAATTAATCCACACATAAAACCGTCAACTGAATCGTTTCTAGTCATCCCTCCTTCTTCATCTTTGAATTTATATGGTAATTGCCATCAACACAAATCAGTTCTTCAATCAACCACGTCCTTCAATCAACCACGTGAGTGAGGAGATATCACGTGCATAGGCAGAAATCCCAGGGGGGACACGACCCCCCTATCCTGGGAAAAATATGATTTCCCCCCCCAATATATCACTGTAAACATATCTATGTAATTTCAATAATATGAATGAACGCAATGAAAGCACTTATGCTGATTATAGACACTTAATAGCGCGTTTTTAAGTTTCAAAAGATTGCAACCCCCGCCCTTTGCCTCACAATGGTTTGATCCACTGCAGGTCATTAGTTTTGTTGGAAGCGTTCACACACACCTGCTGAATTTGCAGAGCTGGCGCGCAAACATTAACTATCAAGCTAGCTAGCTAGCACCCCTCAACTGAAGCTAGACAGCTAACTACCAGCAAACCATTGCTAGCGGTCTTCAGCTAACCTTCAGCGTGGAAAGCTCTCGCCAGTTCGAACAACGCGACTCTAACCAGAGCATAACGGACCTATTATTATTATTTTTTTATCCCCGGATTCCCACCGGATTCTCACCGCAAATGGAACATTTTCAGCTGGGTCTTCACAACTAGCTAACTGCAACCCCGGATGTTAACTCCTGGCTAGCGTTTCCATCCATTTAGCTTGAAGCTAGCCCGGCCAGAGCTCCTGTGCTACCACCGAAGCATACTCCTGGGCTACAATATCCGGACCCACGACAGGTCTATCGATGTCACCGCATGAAGAGGCATAAACAGACTCACCCCATCGCGACGTCCCCCAAAGGCTAACTTTCTAGCCCTTGCTATCTCCTTGCTTGCTAATTCGGCCTGCTAACTGCTAGCTTGTTTAGCCCCGGTCCGCTAACTGCTACCTTGTTCAGCCCCGGCCTACTAACTGTTAGCACAGGCCTGCTAACCGTCTGAATCGCAGCGTCCCAACCACTCACCGGACCAAATATTTTCTTTCAATCTCTTTTCGATTTTTAATTTGATTATACCTTCCGGTAACCTGCCTCACCCAATGTGATACGGAATCGCTATTATTTTTAATTTTTAGAACACATTCAAGAACCTCCAGAAGCTAACCAGCTAACTAGCTATTTAGTCATTGTTAGCCACTGCTAGCGGCCTTTACCTTCTGCACAGCCAGCCAGTTTTCTTAACCTGGATAATACTCGCCAGTCTAGCTTCGCTGCCCCCTGGACACTGATCACTTGGGTACAAAACAGTATACAACCACAGACACAGCTAAGGACAATAATAAAAAGACTACGACCAACACTACATCACAGCAAAACAACGGGACTTTCTCAACGGTACAGACACCCCACGACCTAGACTATTCTACTTACTGTTAAAAGTACACAAGGAACCGGAGACATGGACAATTCCCTTTGAAGTTCCTCCTGGCAGACCGATTGTCTCAGACTGCAATCGTGAATCCTATAACATTTCACAATATATAGATCACCATATCAACCCTCTCTCCACAAGGCACCCCAGCTTTCTCAGGGACACCTACCACTTCATGGAGAGGATTGGACCCATAGTTGTTCCCTCCCATACACACATATTCACGATAGATATTGATAGCCTATACAGCAACAGGAATACAAGCAATTAGAAATATCTTTAAGAGATACCCAGACAACACTAGACCGGACAAAGAAATATTACAACTGTTAGAAATCAGCCTGACTAGCAATGACTTTTTATTCAATGATCATTATTACCTGCAGGTGGAGGGAACAGCTATGGGCAAAAAATGTGCACCTGCTTACGCCAATATATACATGGCTGAATGGGAGAGAGAGGCACTGGCCAAGTGTCCATATCAACCCACTTGTTATTACCGCTTTTTAGATGACATAATAGGAGCCTGGCCCCACGACATCCAGTTATTCACAGATTTTATAAACATTCTCAACGGTCATCATCCATCCATTAAGGTTAAATACACAATTCATCCGCAAGAAGTCAACTTCTTAGACAACGTTTTTTTTCAGTAATAACAATCAATCACAGAAAACACTACACACTAGAGTTTACTTCAAACCAACAGACACACATGCTTTACTTCATAAACACAGTTACCAGAACGAACCAGACCAGACCAAACCAGACCAGACCGAACCAGACCGAACCGAACCAGACCAGACCAGACCGAACCAGACCAGACCGAACCAGACCATACCAGACCATACCGAACCAGACCAGACCAGACCGAACCAGAACGAACCAGACCAGACCGGACAGGACCAGACCGAACCAGACCGAACCAGACCAGACCGAACCAGACCAGACCAGACCGAACCAGACCAGACCGAACCAGACCAGACCAGACCGAACCAGAGCGAACCAGAACGAACCAGACCAGACCAGACCGAACCAGACCAGACCGAACCAGAACGAACCAGACCGAACCAGACCAGACCAGGCCAGAACAAACCAGACCAGACCGGACCAGACCAGACCGAACCAGACCAGACCAGACCGAACCAGACCACACCGAACCAGACCAGACCGAACCAGACCGGACCAGACCGAACCAGACCGAACCAGACCGGACCAGACCGGACCAGGCCAGACCAGGCCAGACCAGACCGAACCAGAACGAACCAGAACGAACAAGACCAAACCAGAGCAGACCGAACCAGACCGAACCAGACCAGACCGAACCAGACCAGACCGAACCAGACCAGACCAGACCAGACCGAACCAGACTGGACCAGACCGAACCGGAGCGAACCAGAACGAACCAGACCATACCAGACCGAACCAGACCGAACCAGACCAGACCGAACCAGACCAGACCGAACCAGAGCGAACCAGAACGAACCAGACCAGACCAGGCCAGACCGAACCAGACCAGACCAGACCAGACCGGACCAGAACGAACCAGAGCGAACCAGAACGAACCAGACCAGACCGAACCAGACCAGACCGAACCAGGCCAGACCAGACCGAACCAGACCAGACCAGACCGAACCAGACCGAACCAGAACGAACCAGACCAGACCAGAACGACCAGACCGAACCAGACCAGACCAGACCGAACCAGACCAGACCGAACCAGACCAGACCGAACCAGAACAGACCGAACCAGACCGAACCAGATCAGACCAGACCGGACCAGACCAGACCGAACCAGACCAGACCGAACCAGACCAGACCAGACCGAACCAGACCAGACCAGACCGAACCAGACCAGACCGAACCAGACCGGACCAGACCGTACCAGACCGTACCAGACCGAACCAGACCAGACCGAACCAGACCGAACCAGACCGAACCAGAACGAACCAGACCGAACCAGAACGAACCAGACCAGACCAGACCGAACCAGACCAGACCTGGCCAGACCGAACCAGACCGAACCAGAACGAACCAGACCAGACCGAACCAGACCGGACCAGACCGAACCGGAGCGAACCAGAACGAACCAGACCAGACCATACCAGACCGAACCAGACCAGACCGAACCAGACCAGACCGAACCAGACCAGAGCGAACCAGACCAGACCAGGCCAGACCACACCAAAGCAGACCAGACCAGACCGAACCAGACCAGACCGAACCAGACCAGAGCGAACCAGAACGAACCAGACCAGACCAGGCCAGACCACACCGAAGCAGACCAGACCGAACCAGACCAGACCAGACCGAACCAGACCGAACCAGAACGAACCAGACCAGACCAGAACGACCAGACCGAACCAGACCAGACCAGACCGAACCAGACCAGACCGAACCAGAACAGACCGAACCAGACCGAACCAGATCAGACCAGACCGGACCAGACCAGACCGAACCAGACCAGACCGAACCAGACCAGACCAGACCAGACCGGACCGTACCAGACCGGACCGTACCAGACCGAACCAGACCAGACCAGACCGAACCAGACCAGACCAGACCGAACCAGACCAGACCGAACCAGACCGGACCAGACCGTACCAGACCAGACCGAACCAGACCAGACCTGGCCAGACCGAACCAGACCGAACCAGAACGAACCAGACCAGACCGAACCAGACCGGACCAGACCGAACCGGAGCGAACCAGAACGAACCAGACCAGACCATACCAGACCGAACCAGACCAGACCGAACCAGACCAGACCGAACCAGACCAGAGCGAACCAGACCAGACCAGGCCAGACCACACCAGACCAGAACGACCAGACCGAACCAGACCAGACCAGACCGAACCAGACCAGACCGAACCAGACCAGACCGAACCAGAACAGACCGAACCAGATCAGACCAGACCGGACCAGACCAGACCGAACCAGACCAGACCAGACCGAACCAGACCAGACCGAACCAGACCAGACCAGACCAGACCAGACCGGACCGTACCAGACCGGACCGTACCAGACCGAACCAGACCAGACCAGACCGAACCAGACCGAACCAGACCGGACCAGACCGTACCAGACCGTACCAGACCGAACCAGACCAGACCGAACCAGACCGAACCAGACCGAACCAGAACGAACCAGACCGAACCAGAACGAACCAGACCAGACCAGACCGAACCAGACCAGACCTGGCCAGACCGAACCAGACCGAACCAGAACGAACCAGACCAGACCGAACCAGACCGGACCAGACCGAACCGGAGCGAACCAGAACGAACCAGACCAGACCATACCAGACCGAACCAGACCAGACCGAACCAGACCAGAGCGAACCAGACCAGACCAGGCCAGACCACACCGAAGCAGACCAGACCAGACCGAACCAGACCAGACCGAACCAGACCAGAGCGAACCAGAACGAACCAGACCAGACCAGGCCAGACCACACCGAAGCAGACCAGACCGAACCAGACCAGACCAGACCGAACCAGACCGAACCAGACCAGACCATACCAGACCAGACCGAACCAGACCGAACCAGACCGAACCAGAGCGAACCGAACCAGACCAGACCGAACCAGACCAGACCATACCGAACCAGACCAGACCGAACAGGACCAGACCGAACCAGACCAGACCGAACCAGACAGAACCAGAACGAACCAGACCGAAACGGACCAGACCGAAACGGACCAGACCGGACCAGACCGAACCAGACCAGACCGAACCAGACCAGACCGAACCAGACCAGACCGAACCAGACCGGACCAGACCGTACCAGACCGGACCAGACCAGACCAGACGGGACCAGACCGAAACAGACCGGACCAGACCGAACCAGACCAGACCGAACCAGACCAGACAAGAATAGACCGAACCAGACCGAACCAGACCAGACCGAACCAGACCGAACCAGAACGAACCAGACCGAACAAGACAAGACCAGACCGAACCAGACCCGAACCAGACCAGACCAGACCGAACCAGAACAAACCAGACAAGACCAGACCAGACCGAACTAGACCGAACCAGACTGAACCAGACTGAACCAGACCGAACCAGACCAGACCAGACCAGACCAGACCGAACCAGACCAGACCGAACCAGACCATACCAGCCGAACCAGACCGAACCAGACCAGACCGAACCAGACCAGACCAGACCGAACCAGACCAGACCAGACCGAACCAGACCAGACCGAACCAGAGCGAACCAGAACGAACCAGACCAGACCAGGCCAGACCACACCGAAACAGACCAGACCAGACCGAAACAGACGGGACCAGACCGGACCAGACTGAACCAGACCAGACCAGACCGAACCAGACCAGACCAGACCGAACCAGAACAAACCAGACCAGACCGAACCAGACCGAACCAGACAAGACCAGACCAGACCGGACCAGACCGAACCAGACCCGAACCAGACCGAACCAGACCGAACCAGACCAGACCATACCGAACCAGACCTGACCAGACCTGACCAAACCAGACCGAACCAGACCGAACCAGACCGAACCAGAACGAACCAGAACGAACCAGAACGAACCAGAACGAACCAGACCAGACCGGACCAGACCGAACCAGACCGAACCAGACCGAACCAGACCAGACCGAACCAGACCAGACCGAACCAGACCAGACCATACCAGACCATACCGAACCAGACCAGACCGGACCAGAGCGAACCAGAACGAACCAGACAAGACCAGACCAGAACCGGACCAAACCAGACCAGACCGAACCAGACCATACCAGACCGAACCAGACCAAACCAGACCGAACCAGAGCGAACCAGACCGAACCAGACCGAACCAGAACGAACCAGACCAGACCGAACCAGACCAGACCAGACCGAACCAGACCAGACCAGACCAGACCGAACCAGACCAGACCGAACCAGACCCGAACCAGACCATACCAGCCGAACCATACCAGACCAGACCATACCGAACCAGACCAGACCATACCGAACCAGACCAGACCGAAACAAACCGGACCAGACCGAACCAGACCAGACCGAACCAGACTGAACCAGACCAGACCAGACCGAACCAGACCGGACCAGACCGAACCAGACCATACCAGACCATACCGAACCAGACCAGACCGAAACAGACCAGACCGAACCAGAACGAACCAGACCAGACCAGACCAGAACGAACCAGACCAGAACAGACCAGACCGAACCAGACCAGACCGAACCAGACCGGACCGAACCAGACCGGACCAGACCGAACCAGACCGAACCAGACCGAACCAGACCGGACCAGACCAGACCAGACCGAACCAGACCAGACCGAACCAGACCGGACCAGACCGGACCAGACCGAACCAGAGCGAACCAGACCAGACCGAACCAGACCAGACCGAACCAGACCAGATCGAACCAGACCAGACCGAACCAGACCAGACCGAACCAGAGCGAACCAGAACGAACCAGACCAGACCGAACCAGACCAGACCGAACCAGACCGAACCAGAACGAACCAGACCAAACCGGACCAGACCAGACCGAACCAGACCAGACCAGACCGGACCAGACCGGACCAGACCGGACCAGACCGAACCAGACCCGAAACAGACCGGACCAGACCAGACCAGACCAGACCGAACCAGACCAGACCGAACCAGACCAGACCGAACCAGACCAGACCGAACCAGACCAGACCGAACCAGACCAGACCGAACCAGACCAGACCGAACCAGACCAGACCGAACCAGACCAGACCGAACCAGACCAGACTGAACCAGACCAGACTGAACCAGACCAGACTGAACCAGACCAGACCGAACCAGACCAGACCCAACCAGACCATACCGAACCAGACCATACCGAACCAGACCAGACCGAACCAGAGCGAACCAGAACGAACCAGACCAGACCAGGCCAGACCGAAACAGACGGGACCAGACCGGACCAGACCGAACCAGACCAGACCGAACCAGACCAGACCAGACCGAACCAGACCGAACCAGACCGAACCAGAACGAACCAGAACGAACCAGACCAGACCAGACCATACCAGACCATACCGAACCAGACCAGACCGAACCAGACCAGACCGGACCAGACCGAACCAGAGCGAACCAGAACGAACCAGACCAGACCGAACCAGAACGAACCAGAACGAACCAGACCAGACCGAACCAGACCAGACCAGACCGAACCAGACCAGACCGAACCAGACCAGACCGAACCAGACCAGACCGAACCAGACCATACCAGCCGAACCATACCAGACCATACCGAACCAGACCATGCCGAACCAGACCAGACCAGACCGAACCAGACCAGACCGAACCAGACCGGACCAGACCGAACCAGACCAGACCATACCAGACCATACCGAACCAGACCAGACCGAACCAGACCAGACCGAACCAGACCGGACCAGAACGAACCAGACCGGACCAGACCAGAACGAACCAGACCAGAACAGACCAGACCGGACCAGACCAGAACAGACCAGACCGGACCAGACCAGACCGGACCAGACCAGACCAGACCGAACCAGACCGAACCAGAACGAACCAGACCGAATCAGACCGAACTAGACTGAACCAGACTGGACCAGACCGAACCAGACCGAACCAGACCAGACCGAACCAGACCAGACCATATCGAACCAGACCAGACCGAACCAGACCGGACCAGACCGGACCAGACCGAACCAGAGCGAACCAGACCAGACCGAACCAGACCAGACCGAACCAGACCAGACCATATCGAACCAGACCAGACCGAACCAGACCAGACCGAACCAGACCAGACCATATCGAACCAGACCAGACCGAACCAGACCGAACCAGAGCGAACCAGAACGAACCAGACCAGACCGAACCAGACCGAACCAGACCAGACCAGACCGGACCAGACCAGACCGGACCAGACCAGACCGAACCAGACCCGAACCAGACCGGACCAGACCAGACCAGCCGGACCATACCGAACCAGAACGAACCAGACCAGACCAAACCGGACCAGAGCGAACCAGAACGAACCAGACCGAACCAGACCAGACCGAACCAGACCAGACCGAACCAGACCAGACCGAACCAGACCAGACCGAACCAGACCGAACCAGACCAGACCAGACCGAACCGAACCAGACCGAACCAGACCGAACCAGACCGAACCAGACCAAACCAGACCAGAACGAACCATACCGGACTAGACCCGAACCAGACCAGACCGAACCAGACCAGACCGAACCAGACCGAACCAGACCGAACAAGACCGAACCAGACCGAACCGAACCAGACCGAACCAGACCGAACCAGAACGAACCGAACCAGACCAGACCGAACCAGACCAGAACGAACCAGACCGAACCAGACCGAACCGAACCAGACTGGACCAGACCCGAACCAGACCCGAACCAGACCAGACCGGACTAGACCCGAACCAGACCCGAACCAGACCAGACCGGACTAGACCCGAACCAGACCCGAACCAGACCAGACCGAACCAGACCCGAACCAGACCGGACCAGACCGAACCAGACCAGACCGAACCAGACCGAACAAGACCGAACCGGACCAGACCAGACCGAACCAGACCGGACCGGACCAGACCAGACCGAACCAGAGCGAACCAGATCAAACCAGACCAGAGCGAACCAGACCAGACCGAACCAGACCAGACCAGACCAGAACCAGAACCAGACCGAACCAGACCAGACCGAACCAGATAATAACAATCAATCACAGAAAACACTACACACTAGAGTTTACTTCAAACCAACAGACACACATGCTTTACTTCATAAACACAGTTACCATCCTAAACATACATTTAAGGGAATAATAAAATCACAAATTATACGGTTCTACAGGATATCATCTTGCAAGCAAGACCTGGATTATGCAATAAATACACTATTCAATGCACTTAGAAGAGGATATTCAAAACGATTTTTAAGAACCATTAAAAACACATTGGCCGCCCTCCCTCCCATTCATCCAACACTCACAGACCACAGCAAATCATCCTACTCCTAACCTTGACCCCTCCCCAAACCTCACGCCTAACCCTAATGTGTACCATTACCCTGGTTCTCATCCTATCTCCCTCCCTCACCCTGACTCCCCTATGGAAAGTGATCTGCACCAATCACTAAACCGGAACACTTCCTCTGTCTCTTCTCCCTTGTCATCAATACTCAATCAACAGACAATTATCATCCCCCTAGTAACCACATTTTCACATAGAATTAGACCCCTACATCAATCAATCAAACACAACTTCTCTACAGTTCAGCACACTTACATACCACTCAAACCATACAGAATTATTTCAGCATTTAGAAAGAACAAACACTTAAAGGACCTCCTCACCAAAGCAAGATTCAGTAGTAAGCCACCACAAGACCTCAAACCTCATAATTTCCATTTTCGACAGATAAAGGTCATTACAAATATACACAGCCACACATCAGCACCAGTACAAGAATCCTATTCATTGAACACACATAACACCATTTATATAATTACATGTACACTTTGCAATAAACAATACATTGGAGAAACCAAACACACCATAGAAACCAGACTCAAACAACACCTGTATAACATTAAAAGGGCACACCTACAAACGGAACTCATAACCCACTTCCAGGAGCACCCCATCACTCACCTTACCATATCAGGGTTACAGTCACATATAGGCTGGACCTGTGGGCCTCTGGACCTGTGGGCAGCACGGGAGTGGATCCAGAACCTACAGACAATAACACCAAATGGCCTGTATTAGAAAATGGGTTTTAACAGACAGGAAAATGGATGGAGAAGAACATGGTTTTATTCATAATTTATTTCTACTCTATATATTTATGGTTTGTTTGGTTTTAGTTTGGCACTTCCTCTTTTAGGTTTTTCCTTTCCTTTAACAAAACAATGAAACCATTTAAATGCACAATATGGCGTTTATATTCATATTTAACAACACTATGGTTGAATGAATCTCTCACCACATCGACTTCTGCACTGCCACCCAGAAAAAGAGGCAACTTGGAGCTTACCTCAGTTTAATTTATGATCCTAGGAGGACATCTACGGGCCTTTAAGTATTACACCAAATGGCAAGGTGGCAGATTGGAATTTGAAGGGAAATAAACCAATACTAGTCTTGGGAGACTCAAATGTTAATAGAATCCCTCCATTTCATAACCCATACAAGTGGAGAGTTACCCTGGAGCAACATTTTACCATTTCAAAAAGGTCCTGGAGAAAACAGAGGTTCATTTAGACACCAGCATGCATAGTGGTTCTCTCGGTGGGCATAAACAATATGGATAATGACCCATACAAAACATCAAACAGAATGCATCAATGCACAAGGAAGCAAGAGTCACTTTTTCCCTAATGCAATTATTTACATCCCCATTATTAACCACTCACACCTCCTTTCACCAGATCGAAAACGGAACCTCAAAGTCATTAACGGTTACATCACCACACATGGCCCATTTCTCTTGGAGATACCCCATGATCAATTCCACACAACAGACCTGATACACTGGACAACAACCACAGCAGACCTCATTTTTAAGAATTGGTGTGAGCAGCTAAATTTAGAATAGGCTCTACCCACAATTTGGACCCACACCACACCCTTCTTTTCCCCCCAACCCCCTGTACTCTCCCCCCTTTCCTCCCCCATAAGCCACCACAAGACCTCAAACCTCACAATTTCCATTTTCGACAGATAAAGTTCATTATAAACATACCAGCTGCGTGCTTGCAGACGCGATAAAGACACGCAGGTTAAAATATCAAAACAAAATATGTGACCAATGGCATTAAATTGGGGACAGGCCGAAAAGCATGAAACATGTATGGCAATTTAGCGAGTTAACCCGCTAGCTAATTTGTCCTGTGATATAAACATTGCGTTATTTTTTTACCTGAATTACACAAATTCCTCTACTCCGACAATTAATCCACACATAAAACCGTCAACTGAATCGTTTCTAGTCATCCCTCCTTCTTCATCTTTGAATTTATATGGTAATTGCCATCAACACAAATCAGTTCTTCAATCAACCACGTCCTTCAATCAACCACGTGAGTGAGGAGATATCACGTGCATAGGCAGAAATCCCAGGGGGGACACGACCCCCCTATCCTGGGAAAAATATGATTTCCCCCCCCAATATATCACTGTAAACATATCTATGTAATTTCAATAATATGAATGAACGCAATGAAAGCACTTATGCTGATTATAGACACTTAATAGCGCGTTTTTAAGTTTCAAAAGATTGCAACCCCCGCCCTTTGCCTCACAATGGTTTGATCCACTGCAGGTCATTAGTTTTGTTGGAAGCGTTCACACACACACACACACACACACACACCTGCTGAATTTGCAGAGCTGGCGCGCAAACTAAAGCAAACATTAACTATCAAGCTAGCTAGCTAGCACCCCTCAACTGAAGCTAGACAGCTAACTACCAGCAAACCATTGCTAGCGGTCTTCAGCTAACCTTCAGCGCGGAAAGCTCTCGCCAGTTCGAACAACGCGACTCTAACCAGAGCATAACGGACCTATTATTATTATTTTTTTATCCCCGGATTCCCACCGGATTCCCACCGCAAACGGAACATTTTCAGCTGGGTCTTCACAACTAGCTAACTGCAACCCCGGATGTTAACTCCTGGCTAGCGTTTCCATCCATTTAGCTTGAAGCTAGCCCGGCCAGAGCTCCTGTGCTACCACCGAAGCATACTCCTGGGCTACAATATCCGGACCCACGACAGGTCTATCGATGTCACCGCATGAAGAGGCATAAACAGACTCACCCCATCGCGACGTCCCCCAAAGGCTAACTTTCTAGCCCTTGCTATCTCCTTGCTTGCTAATTCGGCCTGCTAACTGCTAGCTTGTTTAGCCCCGGTCCGCTAACTGCTACCTTGTTCAGCCCCGGCCTACTAACTGTTAGCACAGGCCTGCTAACCGTCTGAATCGCAGCGTCCCAACCACTCACCGGACCAAATATTTTCTTTCAATCTCTTTTCGATTTTTAATTTGATTATACCTTCCGGTAACCTGCCTCACCCAATGTGATACGGAATCGCTATTATTTTTAATTTTTAGAACACATTCAAGAACCTCCAGAAGCTAACCAGCTAACTAGCTATTTAGTCATTGTTAGCCACTGCTAGCGGCCTTTACCTTCTGCACAGCCAGCCAGTTTTCTTAACCTGGATAATACTCGCCAGTCTAGCTTCGCTGCCCCCTGGACACTGATCACTTGGGTACAAAACAGTATACAACCACAGACACAGCTAAGGACAATAATAAAAAGACTACGACCAACACTACATCACAGCAAAACAACGGGACTTTCTCAACGGTACAGACACCCCACGACCTAGACTATTCTACTTACTGTTAAAAGTACACAAGGAACCGGAGACATGGACAATTCCCTTTGAAGTTCCTCCTGGCAGACCGATTGTCTCAGACTGCAATCGTGAATCCTATAACATTTCACAATATATAGATCACCATATCAACCCTCTCTCCACAAGGCACCCCAGCTTTCTCAGGGACACCTACCACTTCATGGAGAGGATTGGACCCATAGTTGTTCCCTCCCATACACACATATTCACGATAGATATTGATAGCCTATACAGCAACAGGAATACAAGCAATTAGAAATATCTTTAAGAGATACCCAGACAACACTAGACCGGACAAAGAAATATTACAACTGTTAGAAATCAGCCTGACTAGCAATGACTTTTTATTCAATGATCATTATTACCTGCAGGTGGAGGGAACAGCTATGGGCAAAAAATGTGCACCTGCTTACGCCAATATATACATGGCTGAATGGGAGAGAGAGGCACTGGCCAAGTGTCCATATCAACCCACTTGTTATTACCGCTTTTTAGATGACATAATAGGAGCCTGGCCCCACGACATCCAGTTATTCACAGATTTTATAAACATTCTCAACGGTCATCATCCATCCATTAAGGTTAAATACACAATTCATCCGCAAGAAGTCAACTTCTTAGACACAACGGTTTTTTTCAGTAATAACAATCAATCACAGAAAACACTACACACTAGTTTACTTCAAACCAACAGACACACATGCTTTACTTCATAAACACAGTTACCAGAACGAACCAGACCAGACCGAACCAGACCAGACCAGACCGAACCAGAACGAACCAGACCAGACCGGACAGGACCAGACCGAACCAGACCGAACCAGACCAGACCGAACCAGACCAGACCAGACCGAACCAGACCAGACCATACCGAACCAGACCAGACCGAACCAGACCAGACCAGACCGAACCAGAGCGAACCAGAACGAACCAGACCGAACCAGACCAGACCGAACCAGAACGAACCAGACCAGACCGAACCAGACCAGACCAGGCCAGAACGAACCAGACCAGACCGGACCAGACCAGACCGAACCAGACCAGACCAGACCGAACCAGACCACACCGAACCAGACCAGACCGAACCAGACCGGACCAGACCGAACCAGACCGAACCAGACCGGACCAGGCCAGACCAGACCGAACCAGAACGAACCAGACCAGACCGAACCAGACCAGACCAGGCCAGAACGAACCAGACCAGACCAGACCGAACCAGACCAGACCGAACCAGACCGAACCAGACCGAACAAGACCGAACCAGACCGAACCGAACCAGACCGAACCAGACCGAACCAGAACGAACCGAACCAGACCAGACCGAACCAGACCGAACCAGACCGAACCGAACCAGACCGGACCAGACCCGAACCAGACCCGAACCAGACCAGACCGGACTAGACCCGAACCAGACCCGAACCAGACCAGACCGGACTAGACCCGAACCAGACCCGAACCAGACCAGACCGAACCAGACCCGAACCAGACCGGACCAGACCGAACCAGACCAGACCGAACCAGACCGAACAAGACCGAACCGGACCAGACCAGACCGAACCAGACCGGACCGGACCAGACCAGACCGAACCAGAGCGAACCAGATCAAACCAGACCAGAGCGAACCAGACCAGACCGAACCAGACCAGACCAGACCAGAACCAGAACCAGACCGAACCAGACCAGACCGAACCAGATAATAACAATCAATCACAGAAAACACTACACACTAGAGTTTACTTCAAACCAACAGACACACATGCTTTACTTCATAAACACAGTTACCATCCTAAACATACATTTAAGGGAATAATAAAATCACAAATTATACGGTTCTACAGGATATCATCTTGCAAGCAAGACCTGGATTATGCAATAAATACACTATTCAATGCACTTAGAAGAGGATATTCAAAACGATTTTTAAGAACCATTAAAAACACATTGGCCGCCCTCCCTCCCATTCATCCAACACTCACAGACCACAGCAAATCATCCTACTCCTAACCTTGACCCCTCCCCAAACCTCACGCCTAACCCTAATGTGTACCATTACCCTGGTTCTCATCCTATCTCCCTCCCTCACCCTGACTCCCCTATGGAAAGTGATCTGCACCAATCACTAAACCGGAACACTTCCTCTGTCTCTTCTCCCTTGTCATCAATACTCAATCAACAGACAATTATCATCCCCCTAGTAACCACATTTTCACATAGAATTAGACCCCTACATCAATCAATCAAACACAACTTCTCTACAGTTCAGCACACTTACATACCACTCAAACCATACAGAATTATTTCAGCATTTAGAAAGAACAAACACTTAAAGGACCTCCTCACCAAAGCAAGATTCAGTAGTAAGCCACCACAAGACCTCAAACCTCATAATTTCCATTTTCGACAGATAAAGGTCATTACAAATATACACAGCCACACATCAGCACCAGTACAAGAATCCTATTCATTGAACACACATAACACCATTTATATAATTACATGTACACTTTGCAATAAACAATACATTGGAGAAACCAAACACACCATAGAAACCAGACTCAAACAACACCTGTATAACATTAAAAGGGCACACCTACAAACGGAACTCATAACCCACTTCCAGGAGCACCCCATCACTCACCTTACCATATCAGGGTTACAGTCACATATAGGCTGGACCTGTGGGCCTCTGGACCTGTGGGCAGCACGGGAGTGGATCCAGAACCTACAGACAATAACACCAAATGGCCTGTATTAGAAAATGGGTTTTAACAGACAGGAAAATGGATGGAGAAGAACATGGTTTTATTCATAATTTATTTCTACTCTATATATTTATGGTTTGTTTGGTTTTAGTTTGGCACTTCCTCTTTTAGGTTTTTCCTTTCCTTTAACAAAACAATGAAACCATTTAAATGCACAATATGGCGTTTATGTTCATATTTAACAACACTATGGTTGAATGAATCTCTCACCACATCGACTTCTGCACTGCCACCCAGAAAAAGAGGCAACTTGGAGCTTACCTCAGTTTAATTTATGATCCTAGGAGGACATCTACGGGCCTTTAAGTATTACACCAAATGGCAAGGTGGCAGATTGGAATTTGAAGGGAAATAAACCAATACTAGTCTTGGGAGACTCAAATGTTAATAGAATCCCTCCATTTCATAACCCATACAAGTGGAGAGTTACCCTGGAGCAACATTTTACCATTTCAAAAAGGTCCTGGAGAAAACAGAGGTTCATTTAGACACCAGCATGCATAGTGGTTCTCTCGGTGGGCATAAACAATATGGATAATGACCCATACAAAACATCAAACAGAATGCATCAATGCACAAGGAAGCAAGAGTCACTTTTTCCCTAATGCAATTATTTACATCCCCATTATTAACCACTCACACCTCCTTTCACCAGATCGAAAACGGAACCTCAAAGTCATTAACGGTTACATCACCACACATGGCCCATTTCTCTTGGAGATACCCCATGATCAATTCCACACAACAGACCTGATACACTGGACAACAACCACAGCAGACCTCATTTTTAAGAATTGGTGTGAGCAGCTAAATTTAGAATAGGCTCTACCCACAATTTGGACCCACACCACACCCTTCTTTTCCCCCCAACCCCCTGTACTCTCCCCCCTTTCCTCCCCCATAAGCCACCACAAGACCTCAAACCTCACAATTTCCATTTTCGACAGATAAAGTTCATTATAAACATACCAGCTGCGTGCTTGCAGACGCGATAAAGACACGCAGGTTAAAATATCAAAACAAAATATGTGACCAATGGCATTAAATTGGGGACAGGCCGAAAAGCATGAAACATGTATGGCAATTTAGCGAGTTAACCCGCTAGCTAATTTGTCCTGTGATATAAACATTGCGTTATTTTTTTACCTGAATTACACAAATTCCTCTACTCCGACAATTAATCCACACATAAAACCGTCAACTGAATCGTTTCTAGTCATCCCTCCTTCTTCATCTTTGAATTTATATGGTAATTGCCATCAACACAAATCAGTTCTTCAATCAACCACGTCCTTCAATCAACCACGTGAGTGAGGAGATATCACGTGCATAGGCAGAAATCCCAGGGGGGACACGACCCCCCTATCCTGGGAAAAA
This sequence comes from Oncorhynchus mykiss, assembly GCF_057628025.1. Taxonomy (NCBI): domain Eukaryota; kingdom Metazoa; phylum Chordata; class Actinopteri; order Salmoniformes; family Salmonidae; genus Oncorhynchus; species Oncorhynchus mykiss. The sequence goes on from NC_143045.1 coordinate 121,845, forward strand.
TATGATTTCCCCCCCCAATATATCACTGTAAACATATCTATGTAATTTCAATAATATGAATGAACGCAATGAAAGCACTTATGCTGATTATAGACACTTAATAGCGCGTTTTTAAGTTTCAAAAGATTGCAACCCCCGCCCTTTGCCTCACAATGGTTTGATCCACTGCAGGTCATTAGTTTTGTTGGAAGCGTTCACACACACACACACACACACACACACACACCTGCTGAATTTGCAGAGCTGGCGCGCAAACTAAAGCAAACATTAACTATCAAGCTAGCTAGCTAGCACCCCTCAACTGAAGCTAGACAGCTAACTACCAGCAAACCATTGCTAGCGGTCTTCAGCTAACCTTCAGCGCGGAAAGCTCTCGCCAGTTCGAACAACGCGACTCTAACCAGAGCATAACGGACCTATTATTATTATTTTTTTATCCCCGGATTCCCACCGGATTCCCACCGCAAACGGAACATTTTCAGCTGGGTCTTCACAACTAGCTAACTGCAACCCCGGATGTTAACTCCTGGCTAGCGTTTCCATCCATTTAGCTTGAAGCTAGCCCGGCCAGAGCTCCTGTGCTACCACCGAAGCATACTCCTGGGCTACAATATCCGGACCCACGACAGGTCTATCGATGTCACCGCATGAAGAGGCATAAACAGACTCACCCCATCGCGACGTCCCCCAAAGGCTAACTTTCTAGCCCTTGCTATCTCCTTGCTTGCTAATTCGGCCTGCTAACTGCTAGCTTGTTTAGCCCCGGTCCGCTAACTGCTACCTTGTTCAGCCCCGGCCTACTAACTGTTAGCACAGGCCTGCTAACCGTCTGAATCGCAGCGTCCCAACCACTCACCGGACCAAATATTTTCTTTCAATCTCTTTTCGATTTTTAATTTGATTATACCTTCCGGTAACCTGCCTCACCCAATGTGATACGGAATCGCTATTATTTTTAATTTTTAGAACACATTCAAGAACCTCCAGAAGCTAACCAGCTAACTAGCTATTTAGTCATTGTTAGCCACTGCTAGCGGCCTTTACCTTCTGCACAGCCAGCCAGTTTTCTTAACCTGGATAATACTCGCCAGTCTAGCTTCGCTGCCCCCTGGACACTGATCACTTGGGTACAAAACAGTATACAACCACAGACACAGCTAAGGACAATAATAAAAAGACTACGACCAACACTACATCACAGCAAAACAACGGGACTTTCTCAACGGTACAGACACCCCACGACCTAGACTATTCTACTTACTGTTAAAAGTACACAAGGAACCGGAGACATGGACAATTCCCTTTGAAGTTCCTCCTGGCAGACCGATTGTCTCAGACTGCAATCGTGAATCCTATAACATTTCACAATATATAGATCACCATATCAACCCTCTCTCCACAAGGCACCCCAGCTTTCTCAGGGACACCTACCACTTCATGGAGAGGATTGGACCCATAGTTGTTCCCTCCCATACACACATATTCACGATAGATATTGATAGCCTATACAGCAACAGGAATACAAGCAATTAGAAATATCTTTAAGAGATACCCAGACAACACTAGACCGGACAAAGAAATATTACAACTGTTAGAAATCAGCCTGACTAGCAATGACTTTTTATTCAATGATCATTATTACCTGCAGGTGGAGGGAACAGCTATGGGCAAAAAATGTGCACCTGCTTACGCCAATATATACATGGCTGAATGGGAGAGAGAGGCACTGGCCAAGTGTCCATATCAACCCACTTGTTATTACCGCTTTTTAGATGACATAATAGGAGCCTGGCCCCACGACATCCAGTTATTCACAGATTTTATAAACATTCTCAACGGTCATCATCCATCCATTAAGGTTAAATACACAATTCATCCGCAAGAAGTCAACTTCTTAGACACAACGGTTTTTTTCAGTAATAACAATCAATCACAGAAAACACTACACACTAGTTTACTTCAAACCAACAGACACACATGCTTTACTTCATAAACACAGTTACCAGAACGAACCAGACCAGACCGAACCAGACCAGACCAGACCGAACCAGAACGAACCAGACCAGACCGGACAGGACCAGACCGAACCAGACCGAACCAGACCAGACCGAACCAGACCAGACCGAACCAGACCAGACCATACCGAACCAGACCAGACCGAACCAGACCAGACCAGACCGAACCAGAGCGAACCAGAACAAACCAGACCGAACCAGACCAGACCGAACCAGAACGAACCAGACCAGACCGAACCAGACCAGACCAGGCCAGAACGAACCAGACCAGACCGGACCAGACCAGACCGAACCAGACCAGACCAGACCGAACCAGACCACACCGAACCAGACCAGACCGAACCAGACCGGACCAGACCGAACCAGACCGAACCAGACCGGACCAGGCCAGACCAGACCGAACCAGAACGAACCAGACCAGACCGAACCAGACCAGACCAGGCCAGAACGAACCAGACCAGACCGGACCAGACCAGACCGAACCAGACCAGACCAGACCGAACCAGACCACACCGAACCAGACCAGACCGAACCAGACCGGACCAGACCGAACCAGACCGGACCAGGCCAGACCAGACCGAACCAGAACGAACCAGACCAAACCAGAGCAGACCGAACCAGACCGAACCAGACCAGACCGAACCAGACCAGACCGAACCAGACCAGACCGAACCAGACCAGACCGAACCAGACCAGACCGAACCAGACCAGACCAGACCGAACCAGACCGGACCAGACTGAACCGGAGCGAACCAGAACGAACCAGACCATACCAGACCGAACCAGACCGAACCAGACCAGACCGAACCAGACCAGACCGAACCAGAGCGAACCAGAACGAACCAGACCAGACCAGGCCAGACCAGGCCAGACCGAACCAGACCAGACCGGACCAGAACGAACCAGAACGAACCAGACCAGACCGAACCAGACCAGACCAGGCCAGACCAGACCGAACCAGACCAGACCAGACCGAACCAGACCAGACCGAACCAGACCAGACCGAACCAGAACAGACCGAACCAGACCGAACCAGACCAGACCAGACCGGACCAGACCAGACCGAACCAGACCAGACCAGACCATACCGAACCAGACCAGACCGAACCAGACCAGACCGAACCAGACCAGACCGAACCAGACCAGACCAGACCAGACCGAACCGTACCAGACCGGACCGTACCAGACCGAACCAGACCAGACCGAACCAGACCAGACCAGACCGAACCAGACCGAACCAGACCAGACCGAACCAGACCGGACCAGACCGTACCAGACCGAACCAGACCGAACCAGACCGAACCAGACCAGACCGAACCAGACCGAACCAGAACGAACCAGACAAGACCAGACCAGACCGAACCAGACCAGACCGGACCAGACCGAACCAGACCCGAACCAGACCAGACCGGACCAGACCGTACCAGACCGTACCAGACCGAACCAGACCATACCAGACGGGACCAGACCGAAAAAGAACGGACCAGACCGAACCAGACCAGACCAGACCGAACCAGACCAGACAAGAATAGACCGAACCAGACCGAACCAGACCAGACCGAACCAGACCAAACCAGACAAGACCAGACCAGACCGAACCAGACCGAACCAGACCCGAACAAGACCCGAACCAGACCGGACCAGACCAGAACAGACCGAACCAGACCAGACCAGACCAGACCATACCGAACCAGACCAGACCGAACCAGACCAGACCGAACCAGAGCGAACCAGAACGAAACAGACCAGACCGAACCAGACGGGACCAGACCGGACCAGACCGAACCAGACCAGACCAGACCGAACCAGAACGAACCAGACCAGACCGAACAAGACCAGACTGAACCAGACCGAACCAGAACAAAACAGACCAGAACAGACCGAACCAGACCAGACCAGACCGAACCAGACCCGAACCAGACCAGACCAGCCCATACCGAACCAGAGCGAACCAGAACGAACCAGACCAGACCGAACCAGACCAGACCGAACCAGACCGAACCAGAACGAACCAGACCAGACCAGACCGAACCAGACCAGACCGAACCAGACCAGACCGAACCAGACCGAACCAGAGCGAACCAGAGCGAACCAGACCAGACCGAACCAGACCGGACCAAACCAGACCAGAACGAACCAGACCAGACCGAACCAGAGCGAACCAGAGCGAACCAGAACGAACCAGACCAGACCAGAACAGACCGAACCAGACCAGACCGAACCAGACCAGACCGAACCAGACCGAACCAGACCGGACCAGACCGAACCTGAGCGAACCAGAACGAACCAGACCAGACCAGGCCAGACCGAACCAGACCGAACCAGACCAGACCAGACTAGAACGAACCAGACCAGAACGAACCAGACCAGACCGAACCAGACCAGACCGAACCAGACCAGACTGAACCAGACCAGACTGAACCAGACCAGCCCGAACCAGACCAGACCGAACCAGACCAGACCGAACCAGACCAGACCGAACCAGACCAGACCGAACCAGACCAGACCGAACCAGACCAGACCGAACCAGAGCGAACCAGACCAGATCAGGCCAGACCGAACCAGATCGAACCAGACCAGACCGAACCAGACCAGACTGAACCAGACCAGACCGAACCAGACCAGACGCAACCAGACCGAACCAGATCGAACCAGACCAGACCGAACCAGACCGAACCAGACCAGACCGAACCAGAACAGACCGAACCAGAACAGACCGAACCAGACCGAACCAGGCCAAACCAGACCAGACCAGACCGAACCAGACCAGACCAGCCGAACCAGACCAGACCGAACCAGACCAGACCGAACCAGACCATACCGAACCAGACCATACCGAACCAGACCAGACCGAACCAGACCGAACCAGAGCGAGCCAGACCAGACCCAACCAGACCCAACCAGAACGAACCAGACCGAACCAGAACGAACCAGACCGAACCAGAACGAACCAGACCAGACCAGACCGAACCAGACCAGACCAGAGCAGACCAGACCGAACCAGACCGAACCAGACCAGACCGGACCAAACCAGACCGGACCAGACCGGACCAAACCGGACCAGACCGGACCAGACCAGACCGAACCAGACCAGACCGAAACAGACCAGACCAGACCGAACCAGACCGAACCAGACCAGACCGAACCAGACCATACCGAACCAGACCAGACCGAACCAGACCAGACCGAACCAGACCAGACCGAACCAGACCAGACCGAACCAGACCGAACCAGAGCGAACCAGACCAGACCCAACCAGACCCAACCAGAACGAACCAGACCGAACCAGAACGAACCAGACCAGACCGAACCAGACCGAACCAGAACGAACCAGACCAGACCAGACCGAACCAGACCAGAGCAGACCAGACCGAACCAGACCGAACCAGACCAAACCGAACCAGACCAGACCGAACCAGACCGGACCAAACCGAACCAGACCAGACCGAACCAGACCAGACCGAACCAGACCAGACCAGACCGAACCAGACCGAACCAGACCAGACCGAACCAGACCATACCGAACCAGACCGGACCAGACCAGACCAGACCAGACCGAACCAGACCGAACCAGACCGAACCAGACCAGACCGAACCAGACCGAACCGGAGGGAACCAGAACGAACCAGACCAGACCGAACCAGACCAGAGCGAACCAGACCAGACCGAACCAGACCCGAGCGAACCAAACCGAACCAGACCTGAACCAGACCGAACCAGACCCGAACCAGACCAGACCGAACCAGAGCGAACCAGAACGAACCAGACCAGACCGAACCAAACCGAACCAGAACGAACCAGACCAGACCGGACCAGACCAGACCGAACCAGACCAGACCGAACCAGACCAGACCGAACCAGACCAGACCAGACCGAACCAGAGCGAACCAGAACGAACCAGACCGAACCAGACCGGACCAAACCAGACCAGACCGAACCAGACCAGACCGAACCAGAGCGAACCAGAACGAACCAGACCAGACCAGACCAGAACAGACCGAACCAGAACGAACCAGACCAGAACAGGCCAGACCGAACCAGACCAGACCGAACCAGACCGAACCAGACCAGACCAGAACGAACCAGACCAGACCATACCGAACCAGACGAGTCCAGACCGAACCAGACCAGACCGAACCAGACCAGACTGAACCAGACCAGACCGAACCAGACCAGACCGAACCAGACCAGACCGAACCAGACCAGACCGAACCAGACCAGACCAGACCGAACCAGACCGAACCGAACCAGACCAGACCAGGCCAGACCGAACCAGACCGAACCAGACCAGACCAGACCGAACCAGACCAGACCGAACCAGACCAGACCGAACCAGACTGAAACAGACCAGACTGAACCAGACCAGACCGAACCAGACCGAAACAGACCAGACCGAACCAGACCAGACCGAACCAGACCAGACCAGACCAGACCAGACCAGACCGAACCAGACCAGACTAGACCGAACCAGACCAGACCAGACCAGACCGGACCAGACCGAACTAGACCGAACCAGACCAGACCAGACCAAACCAGACCAGACCAGACCGAACCAGACCAGACTAGACCGAACCAGACCAGACCGAACCAGACCAGACCAGACCAGACCAGACCGGACCAGACCAGACCGGACCAGAGCGAACCAGAACAGACCAGACCAGGCCAGACCGAACCAGACCAGACCGAACCAGAACGAACCAGACCAGACCGGACCAGACCAGACCGAACCAGACCAGACCAGACCGAACCAGACCAGACCAGACCAGACCGAACCAGACCAGACCGAACCAGACCAGACCAGACCAGACCGAACCGAACCAGACCAGACCGAACCAGACCAGACCAGACCGAACCAGACCAGACCAGACCGAACCAGACCAGACTAGACCGAACAGAACCAGACCAGACCGAACCAGACCAGACCGGACCAGACCAGACCGGACCAGACCGGACCAGACCGAACCAGAGCGAACCAGAGCGAACCAGAACGAACCAGACCAGACCGAACCAGACCAGACCAGACCAGACCGAACCAGAACGAACCAGACCAGACCAGACCGGACCAGACCAGACCGAACCAGACCAGACCGAACCAGACCGAACCAGACCAGACCAGACAGAACCAGACCGAACCAGACCAGACCGAACCAGACCGAACCAGAACGAACCAGACCAGACCAGAGCAGACCAGACCGAACCAGACCGAACCAGACCAAACCGAACCAGACCGAACCAGACCGGACCAGACCGGACCAGACCAGACCGAACCAGACCGAACCAGACCAGACCAGACCATACCGAACCAGACCAGACCGAACCAGACCGGACCAGACCAGACCAGACCGAACCAGACCAGACCGAACCAGACCAGACCGAACCAGACCAGACCGAACCAGACCAGACCGGACCAGACCAGAACGAACCAGACCAGACCGTACCAGACCGTACCAGACCAGACCAGACCAGACCGAACCAGAGCGTACCAGACCAGACCGAACCAGACCGAACCAGACCAGACCTGGCCAGACCAGACCAGACCGAACCAGAACGAACCAGACCAGACCGAACCAGACCGAACCAGAACGAACCAGACCGAACCAGAGCGTACCAGACCAGACCGAACCAGACCGAACCAGACCAGACCTGGCCAGACCAGACCAGACCGAACCAGAACGAACCAGACCAGACCAGACCAGACCGAACCAGACCGGACCAGACCGAACCGGAGCGAACCAGAACGAACCAAACCAGACCATACCAGACCGAACCAGACCGAACCAGACCAGACCGAACCAGACCAGAGCGAACCAGACCCGAACCAGACCGAACCAGACCCAGACCCGAACCAGACCGAACCAGAGCGAACCAGAACGAACCAGACCAGACTGAACCAGACCAGACCAGACCGAACCAGAACGAACCAGACCAGACCAGACCAGACCGAACCAGACCAGACCGAACCAAAGCAGACCAGACCAGACCGAACCAGACCAGACTAGACCGAACCAGACCAGACCGAACCAGACCGAACCAGACCAGACCGGACCAGACCGGACCAGACCGTACCAGACCGGACCAGAGCGAACCAGAACGAACCAGACCAGACCAGACCGAACCAGACCAGACCGGACCAGACCGAACCAGACCAGACCGAACCAGACCAGACCGAACCAGACCGAACCAGAACGAACCAGAACGAACCAGACCGGACCAGACCAGACCGAACCAGACCAGACCAGACCATACCGAACCAGACCAGACCGAACCAGACCAGACCGAACCAGACCAGACCGAACCAGACCAGACCGAACCGGACCGAACCAGACCGAACCAGACCAGACCGAACCAGACAAGACCGAACCAGACCAGACCGAACCAGACCAGACCGAACCAGACCAGACCGGACCAGACCGAACCAGACCGAACCAGACCGAACCAGACCAGACCGAACCAGACCAGACCGAACCGAACCAGACCGAACCAGACCAGATCGAACCAGACCAGACTAGACCGAACCAGACCAGACCAGACCAGACCGAACCAGACCAGACCAGACCGAACCAGACCGAACCAGACCGAACCAGACCAGACTAGACCAGACTAGACCGAACCGAACCAGACCAGACCAGACCGAACCAGACCAGACCGAACCAGACCGAACCAGACCAGACCAGACCGGACCAGAGCGAACCAGAGCGAACCAGAACGAACCAGACCAGACCAGGCCAGTCCGAACCAGACCAGACCAGACCGAACCAGACCGAACCAGAACGAACCAGACCAGACCAGACCGGACCAGACCGAACCAGAGCGAACCAGAGCGAACCAGAACAGACCAGACCAGGCCAGACCGAACCAGACCAGACCAGACCAGACCAGACCGAACCAGACCAGACCGAACCAGACCAGACCGAACCAGACCAGACCGAACCAGACCAGACCAGACCATACCGAACCAGACCAGACCGAACCAGACCAGACCGAACCAGACCGAACCAGACCAGACCAGACCGAACCAGACCAGACTAGACCGAACAGAACCAGACCAGACCGAACCAGACCGAACCAGACCGGACCAGACCGGACCAGACCGGACCAGACCGAACCAGAGCGAACCAGAACGAACCAGACCAGACCGAACCAGAACGAACCAGACCAGACCAGACCGAACCAGACCAGACCAGACCGAACCAGAACAGACCGAACCAGACCGGACCAGACCAGACCGAACCAGACCAGACCAGACAGAACCAGAACGAACCAGACCAGACCGAACCAGAACGAACCAGACCAGACCAGACCGAACCAGACCAGACCAGACCGAACCAGACCAAACCGAACCAGACCAAACCGAACCAGACCAGACCGGACCAGACCGGACCGAACCAGACCAGACCGAACCAGACCAGACCAGACCATACCGAACCAGACCAGACCGAACCAGACCGGACCAGACCAGACCAGACCGAACCAGACCAGACCGAACCAGACCAGACCAGACCGAACCAGACCAGACCGGACCAGACCAGACCGAACCAGACCAGACCAGACCGTACCAGACCAGACCAGACCAGACCGAACCAGAGCGGACCAGACCAGACCAGACCGAACCAGACCGAACCAGACCGAACCAGACCAGACCTGGCCAGACCAGACCGAACCAGAACGAACCAGACCAGACCAGACCAGATCGAACCAGACCGGACCAGACCGAACCGGAGCGAACCAGAACGAACCAAACCAGACCATACCAGACCGAACCAGACCGAACCAGACCAGACCAAACCAGACCAGAGCGAACCAGACCCGAACCAGACCGAACCAGACCCGAACCAGACCAGACCGAACCAGAGCGAACCAGAACGAACCAGACCAGACTGAACCAGACCAGACCGAACCAAACCGAACCAGAACGAACCAGACCAGACCAGACCAGACCGAACCAGACCAGACCGAACCAGACCAGACCGAACCAGGCCAGACCAGACCGAACCAGAGCGAACCAGAACGAACCAGACCAGACCAGACCGAACCAGACCGGACCAAACCAGACCAGACCGAACCAGACCAGACCGAACCAGAGCGAACCAGAACGAACCAGACCAGACCAGACCAGAACAGACCGAACCAGACCGGACCAGACCGAACCAGAGCGAACCAGAGCGAACCAGAGCGAACCAGAGCGAACCAGACCAGAACAGGCCAGACCGAACCAGACCGAACCAGACCAGACCAGAACGAACCAGACCAGACCATACCGAACCAGACCAGACCACACCGAACCAGACCAGACCAGACCAGACCGAACCAGACCAGACTGAACCAGACCAGACCGAACCAGACCAGACCGAACCAGACCGAACCAGACCAGACCAGACCGAACCAGACCGAACCAGACCAGACCGAACCAGACCGGACCAGACCGAACCAGAGCGAACCAGAACGAACCAGACCAGACCAGGCCAGACCGAACCAGACCAGACCAGACCGAACCAGACCAGACCGAACCAGACTGAAACAGACCAGACTGAAACAGACCAGACCGAACCAGACCAGACCGGACCAGACCGAACCAGACCAGACCGAACCAGACCAGACTAGACCGAACCAGACCAGACCAGACCAGACCGAACCAGACCAGACCAGACCGAACCAGACCGAACCAGACCAGACTAGACCGAACCAGACCAGACCGAACCAGACCAGACCGAACCAGACCAGACCAGGCCAGTCCGAACCAGACCAGACCGAACCAGACCGAACCAGAACGAACCAGACCAGACCAGACCGGACCAGACCGAACCAGACCAGACCAGACCGAACCAGACCAGACCAGACCGAACCAGACCAGACCGAACCAGACCAGACCGTACCGAACCAGACCGAACCAGACCGAACCAGACCGAACCAGACCAGACCAGACCGAACCAGACCAGACTAGACCGAACCGAACCAGACCGAACCAGACCGGACCAGACCGGACCAGACCGGACCAGACCGAACCAGACCAGACCAGACCGAACCAGACCAGACCAGACCGAACCAGACCAGACCGAACCAGACCAGACCGGACCAGACCGAACCAGACCAGACCGAACCAGACTAGACCAGACCGAACCAGACCAGACCGAACCAGACCAGACCATACCAGACCAGACCGAACCAGACCGAACCGAACCAGACCAGACCAGACCAGACCGAACCAGACCAGACTAGACCGAACCGAACCAGACCGAACCAGACCGAACCAGACCAGACCGGACCAGACCGAACCAGAACGAACCAGACCAGACCGAACCAGACCAGACCAGACCGAACCAGAACGAACCAGACCAGACCGGACCAGACCGAACCAGACCAGACCGAACCAGACCAGACCGAACCAGACCAGACCGAACCAGAACGAACCAGAACGAACCAGACCGGACCAGACCGGACCAGACCAGACCAGACCGAACCAGACCAGACCAGACCATACCGAACCAGACCAGACCGAACCAGACCAGACCGAACCAGACCAGACCGAACCAGACCGAACCAGACCAGACCGAACCAGACTGAACCAGACCGAACCAGACTGAACCAGACCAGACCGAACCAGACCGAACCAGACCGAACCAGACCGAACCAGACCGAACCAGACCAGACCGAACCGAACCAGACCGAACCGAACCGAACCAGACCGAACCAGACCAGATCGAACCAGACCGGACCAGACCGGACCAGAGCGAACCAGAACGAAACAGACCAGACCAGACCGAACCAGACCAGACCAGATCGAAAACGGAACCTCAAAGTCATTAACGGTTACATCACCACACATGGCCCATTTCTCTTGGAGATACCACATGATGAATTCCACACAACAGACCTGATACACTGAACAACAACCACAGCAGACCTCATTTTTAAGAATTGGTGTGAGCAGCTAAATTTAGAATAGGCTCTACCCACAATTTGGACCCACACCACACCCTTCTTTTTCCCCCAACCCCCTGTACACTCCCCCTTTCCTCCCCCAGTTGCTTTCTTAGATTACCCAGCAGAGGGGGTAGTTGACCCCCTCTCATCATGAATTTATCCAAGTCTTTTCAACTCACAACAGCACAGACCCAACTTTTGGAGAGGGGGGGTTGTCTTTCATTTCACTCTACACTCCAAATGTCATATATGTATATAATCACTTGCACATTTAGCAAAAAACACTACATTGGGGAAACCCAGTATACAATAGAAAATAGACTTAAACAGCATTCTATACAATATCAAACGGGCCCATTTACACACAGAACTAGTGACTCATTTCCAGGATCACCCCATCAATGAACGCAATGAAAGCACTTATGCTGATTATAGACACTTAATAGCGCGTTTTTAAGTTTCAAAAGATTGCGACTCCCGCCCTTTGCCTCACAATGGTTTGATCCACTGCAGGTCATTCGTTTTGTTGGAAGCCTTCACACACACCTGCTGAATTTGCAGAGCTGGCGCGCAAACTAAAGCAAACGTTAACTATCAAGCTAGCTCACCCTAAAAGTGTTTTGAAACACATAACCTGTCATTATGAAAATCACTGTATTCAAACCTGTGTAGATCAGTCAATTCTTAACTTAAAGACTTAAAACTCAGGATTCTGTAAGTGGCTATGTCAATAAAGACATGTGTTTACTTATAGCTTCCTGTGCCAACCGGAAGTGCCTTTAATTGGGTCACACTGTCTGTTTTGAAGGGTTAAAAAAGTCACATCTTTCCAAAACTTCACATGTGTGACTAGGTAACCCTCCTAAACTGTAAATCAGTAATTTCCGCCAGCAGATGTCAAAGAAAAGCTCTCACACACACACACACACACACAGCAAGGATGGAGTGAAAAGGTGTGGTGCTGAAAGACACAGAGAGCAGGCAAGGGCATAAACATAATCTCTAGGCCGTGCAGAGTTCAACGAGATATCCCGTAGCTCGCTCGGTCTGAGCGCAGCGACCATGAGAAAAGTAGGCCCAAAATGTCATTTGTTTTGGGTGACAGTGAGAGAACTGCTAGGGTGAGAAGCACAATTCGACCTCAGGTACGTTCCTGAGATCCTCCCGATCCGTGCAAGCCTAACCTTGGCCGTGTGGCATTAACCCTTAGCAGTTAAAAGAAGGTGTTTACTTCAAACAGTTTGCATTGACTTCTCTCCCCATAGGAATACATTGCCTGCACCTCTAAATTCAACCTGAAGCCTATGTGGGTTATGAATGCCTTATGAACCTGTCTTCTATGACAGTCCATCAGACCACTATGAGGTCTACCTGTGTCGAATCTAAGCATCCTGGAGCATCCGGAAGTGGTTAAATTCACCCAAAAGGTATTTTGATGTACATAACCTGCAAATGTGAAAATGACTGCATTCAACCCTGTCTAGATCAGTCAATTTTTAACATAAAGACTTTAAACTCAGGATTCTGTAAGAGAATACCCCAAGCAAGATATGTGTTTACGTATAGCTTCCTGTGCCAACCGGAAGTGCCTTTAATTGGGTCACACTGTCTGTTTTGAACTTGCATTGGCCAAGTGCCCACATCAACCTACAATTTACTCATAACCCACTTCCAGGAGCACCCCATCACTCACCTTACCATATCAGGGTTACAGTCACATATAGGCTGGACCTGTGGGCCTCTGGACCTGTGGGCAGCACGGGAGTGGATCCAGAACCTACAGACAATAACACCAAATGGCCTGTATTAGAAAATGGGTTTTAACAGACAGGAAAATGGATGGAGAAGAACATGGTTTTATTCATAATTTATTTCTACTCTATATATTTATGGTTTGTTTGGTTTTAGTTTGGCACTTCCTCTTTTAGGTTTTTCCTTTCCTTTAACAAAACAATGAAACCATTTAAATGCACAATATGGCGTTTATGTTCATATTTAACAACACTATGGTTGAATGAATCTCTCACCACATCGACTTCTGCACTGCCACCCAGAAAAAGAGGCAACTTGGAGCTTACCTCAGTTTAATTTATGATCCTAGGAGGACATCTACGGGCCTTTAAGTATTACACCAAATGGCAAGGTGGCAGATTGGAATTTGAAGGGAAATAAACCAATACTAGTCTTGGGAGACTCAAATGTTAATAGAATCCCTCCATTTCATAACCCATAACCCATACAAGTGGAGAGTTACCCTGGAGCAACATTTTACCATTTCAAAAAGGTCCTGGAGAAAACAGAGGTTCATTTAGACACCAGCATGCATAGTGGTTCTCTCGGTGGGCATAAACAATATGGATAATGACCCATACAAAACATCAAACAGAATGCATCAATGCACAAGGAAGCAAGAGTCACTTTTTCCCTAATGCAATTATTTACATCCCCATTATTAACCACTCACACCTCCTTTCACCAGATCGAAAACGGAACCTCAAAGTCATTAACGGTTACATCACCACACATGGCCCATTTCTCTTGGAGATACCACATGATGAATTCCACACAACAGACCTGATACACTGAACAACAACCACAGCAGACCTCATTTTTAAGAATTGGTGTGAGCAGCTAAATTTAGAATAGGCTCTACCCACAATTTGGACCCACACCACACCCTTCTTTTCCCCCCAACCCCCTGTACACTCCCCCTTTCCTCCCCCAGTTGCTTTCTTAGATTACCCAGCAGAGGGGGTAGTTGACCCCCTCTCATCATGAATTTATCCAAGTCTTTTCAACTCACAACAGCACAGACCCAACTTTTGGAGAGGGGGGGTTGTCTTTCATTTCACTCTACACTCCAAATGTCATATATGTATATAATCACTTGCACATTTAGCAAAAAACACTACATTGGGGAAACCCAGTATACAATAGAAAATAGACTTAAACAGCATTCTACACAATATCAAACGGGCCCATTTACACACAGAACTAGTGACTAATTTCCAGGATCACCCCATCAATGAACGCAATGAAAGCACTTATGCTGATTATAGACACTTAATAGCGCGTTTTTAAGTTTCAAAAGATTGCGACTCCCGCCCTTTGCCTCACAATGGTTTGATCCACTGCAGGTCATTCGTTTTGTTGGAAGCCTTCACACACACCTGCTGAATTTGCAGAGCTGGCGCGCAAACTAAAGCAAACGTTAACTATCAAGCTAGCTCACCCTAAAAGTGTTTTGAAACACATAACCTGTCATTATGAAAATCACTGTATTCAAACCTGTGTAGATCAGTCAATTCTTAACTTAAAGACTTAAAACTCAGGATTCTGTAAGTGGCTATGTCAATAAAGACATGTGTTTACTTATAGCTTCCTGTGCCAACCGGAAGTGCCTTTAATTGGGTCACACTGTCTGTTTTGAATGGTTAAAAAAGTCACATCTTTCCAAAACTTCACATGTGTGACTAGGTAACCCTCCTAAACTGTAAATCAGTAATTTCCGCCAGCAGATGTCAAAGAAAAGCTCTCACACACACACACACACACAGCAAGGATGGAGTGAAAAGGTGTGGTGCTGAAAGACACAGAGAGCAGGCAAGGGCATAAACATAATCTCTAGGCCGTGCAGAGTTCAACGAGATATCCCGTAGCTCGCTCGGTCTGAGCGCAGCGACCATGAGAAAAGTAGGCCCAAAATGTCATTTGTTTTGGGTGACAGTGAGAGAACTGCTAGGGTGAGAAGCACAATTCGACCTCAGGTACGTTCCTGAGGTCCTCCCGATCCGTGCAAGCCTAACCTTGGCCGTGTGGCATTAACCCTTAGCAGTTAAAAGAAGGTGTTTACTTCAAACAGTTTGCATTGACTTCTCTCCCCATAGGAATACATTGCCTGCACCTCTAAATTCAACCTGAAGCCTATGTGGGTTATGAATGCCTTATGAACCTGTCTTCTATGACAGTCCATCAGACCACTATGAGGTCTACCTGTGTCGAATCTAAGCATCCTGGCGCATCCGGAAGTGGTTAAATTCACCCAAAAGGTATTTTGATGTACATAACCTGCAAATGTGAAAATGACTGCATTCAACCCTGTCTAGATCAGTCAATTTTTAACATAAAGACTTTAAACTCAGGATTCTGTAAGAGAATACCCCAAGCAAGATATGTGTTTACGTATAGCTTCCTGTCCCAACCGGAAGTGCCTTTAATTGGGTCACACTGTCTGTTTTGAACTTGCATTGGCCAAGTGCCCACATCAACCTACAATTTACTCATAACCCACTTCCAGGAGCACCCCATCACTCACCTTACCATATCAGGGTTACAGTCACATATAGGCTGGACCTGTGGGCCTCTGGACCTGTGGGCAGCACGGGAGTGGATCCAGAACCTACAGACAATAACACCAAATGGCCTGTATTAGAAAATGGGTTTTAACAGACAGGAAAATGGATGGAGAAGAACATGGTTTTATTCATAATTTATTTCTACTCTATATATTTATGGTTTGTTTGGTTTTAGTTTGGCACTTCCTCTTTTAGGTTTTTCCTTTCCTTTAACAAAACAATGAAACCATTTAAATGCACAATATGGCGTTTATGTTCATATTTAACAACACTATGGTTGAATGAATCTCTCACCACATCGACTTCTGCACTGCCACCCAGAAAAAGAGGCAACTTGGAGCTTACCTCAGTTTAATTTATGATCCTAGGAGGACATCTACGGGCCTTTAAGTATTACACCAAATGGCAAGGTGGCAGATTGGAATTTGAAGGGAAATAAACCAATACTAGTCTTGGGAGACTCAAATGTTAATAGAATCCCTCCATTTCATAACCCATAACCCATACAAGTGGAGAGTTACCCTGGAGCAACATTTTACCATTTCAAAAAGGTCCTGGAGAAAACAGAGGTTCATTTAGACACCAGCATGCATAGTGGTTCTCTCGGTGGGCATAAACAATATGGATAATGACCCATACAAAACATCAAACAGAATGCATCAATGCACAAGGAAGCAAGAGTCACTTTTTCCCTAATGCAATTATTTACATCCCCATTATTAACCACTCACACCTCCTTTCACCAGATCGAAAACGGAACCTCAAAGTCATTAACGGTTACATCACCACACATGGCCCATTTCTCTTGGAGATACCACATGATGAATTCCACACAACAGACCTGATACACTGAACAACAACCACAGCAGACCTCATTTTTAAGAATTGGTGTGAGCAGCTAAATTTAGAATAGGCTCTACCCACAATTTGGACCCACACCACACCCTTCTTTTCCCCCCAACCCCCTGTACACTCCCCCTTTCCTCCCCCAGTTGCTTTCTTAGATTACCCAGCAGAGGGGGTAGTTGACCCCCTCTCATCATGAATTTATCCAAGTCTTTTCAACTCACAACAGCACAGACCCAACTTTTGGAGAGGGGGGGTTGTCTTTCATTTCACTCTACACTCCAAATGTCATATATGTATATAATCACTTGCACATTTAGCAAAAAACACTACATTGGGGAAACCCAGTATACAATAGAAAATAGACTTAAACAGCATTCTATACAATATCAAACGGGCCCATTTACACACAGAACTAGTGACTAATTTCCAGGATCACCCCATCAATGAACGCAATGAAAGCACTTATGCTGATTATAGACACTTAATAGCGCGTTTTTAAGTTTCAAAAGATTGCGACTCCCGCCCTTTGCCTCACAATGGTTTGATCCACTGCAGGTCATTCGTTTTGTTGGAAGCCTTCACACACACCTGCTGAATTTGCAGAGCTGGCGCGCAAACTAAAGCAAACGTTAACTATCAAGCTAGCTCACCCTAAAAGTGTTTTGAAACACATAACCTGTCATTATGAAAATCACTGTATTCAAACCTGTGTAGATCAGTCAATTCTTAACTTAAAGACTTAAAACTCAGGATTCTGTAAGTGGCTATGTCAATAAAGACATGTGTTTACTTATAGCTTCCTGTGCCAACCGGAAGTGCCTTTAATTGGGTCACACTGTCTGTTTTGAATGGTTAAAAAAGTCACATCTTTCCAAAACTTCACATGTGTGACTAGGTAACCCTCCTAAACTGTAAATCAGTAATTTCCGCCAGCAGATGTCAAAGAAAAGCTCTCACACACACACACACACACAGCAAGGATGGAGTGAAAAGGTGTGGTGCTGAAAGACACAGAGAGCAGGCAAGGGCATAAACATAATCTCTAGGCCGTGCAGAGTTCAACGAGATATCCCGTAGCTCGCTCGGTCTGAGCGCAGCGACCATGAGAAAAGTAGGCCCAAAATGTCATTTGTTTTGGGTGACAGTGAGAGAACTGCTAGGGTGAGAAGCACAATTCGACCTCAGGTACGTTCCTGAGGTCCTCCCGATCCGTGCAAGCCTAACCTTGGCCGTGTGGCATTAACCCTTAGCAGTTAAAAGAAGGTGTTTACTTCAAACAGTTTGCATTGACTTCTCTCCCCATAGGAATACATTGCCTGCACCTCTAAATTCAACCTGAAGCCTATGTGGGTTATGAATGCCTTATGAACCTGTCTTCTATGACAGTCCATCAGACCACTATGAGGTCTACCTGTGTCGAATCTAAGCATCCTGGAGCATCCGGAAGTGGTTAAATTCACCCAAAAGGTATTTTGATGTACATAACCTGCAAATGTGAAAATGACTGCATTCAACCCTGTCTAGATCAGTCAATTTTTAACATAAAGACTTTAAACTCAGGATTCTGTAAGAGAATACCCCAAGCAAGATATGTGTTTACGTATAGCTTCCTGTGCCAACCGGAAGTGCCTTTAATTGGGTCACACTGTCTGTTTTGAACTTGCATTGGCCAAGTGCCCACATCAACCTACAATTTACTCATAACCCACTTCCAGGAGCACCCCATCACTCACCTTACCATATCAGGGTTACAGTCACATATAGGCTGGACCTGTGGGCCTCTGGACCTGTGGGCAGCACGGGAGTGGATCCAGAACCTACAGACAATAACACCAAATGGCCTGTATTAGAAAATGGGTTTTAACAGACAGGAAAATGGATGGAGAAGAACATGGTTTTATTCATAATTTATTTCTACTCTATATATTTATGGTTTGTTTGGTTTTAGTTTGGCACTTCCTCTTTTAGGTTTTTCCTTTCCTTTAACAAAACAATGAAACCATTTAAATGCACAATATGGCGTTTATGTTCATATTTAACAACACTATGGTTGAATGAATCTCTCACCACATCGACTTCTGCACTGCCACCCAGAAAAAGAGGCAACTTGGAGCTTACCTCAGTTTAATTTATGATCCTAGGAGGACATCTACGGGCCTTTAAGTATTACACCAAATGGCAAGGTGGCAGATTGGAATTTGAAGGGAAATAAACCAATACTAGTCTTGGGAGACTCAAATGTTAATAGAATCCCTCCATTTCATAACCCATAACCCATACAAGTGGAGAGTTACCCTGGAGCAACATTTTACCATTTCAAAAAGGTCCTGGAGAAAACAGAGGTTCATTTAGACACCAGCATGCATAGTGATTCTCTCGGTGGGCATAAACAATATGGATAATGACCCATACAAAACATCAAACAGAATGCATCAATGCACAAGGAAGCAAGAGTCACTTTTTCCCTAATGCAATTATTTACATCCCCATTATTAACCACTCACACCTCCTTTCACCAGATCGAAAACGGAACCTCAAAGTCATTAACGGTTACATCACCACACATGGCCCATTTCTCTTGGAGATACCACATGATGAATTCCACACAACAGACCTGATACACTGAACAACAACCACAGCAGACCTCATTTTTAAGAATTGGTGTGAGCAGCTAAATTTAGAATAGGCTCTACCCACAATTTGGACCCACACCACACCCTTCTTTTCCCCCCAACCCCCTGTACACTCCCCCTTTCCTCCCCCAGTTGCTTTCTTAGATTACCCAGCAGAGGGGGTAGTTGACCCCCTCTCATCATGAATTTATCCAAGTCTTTTCAACTCACAACAGCACAGACCCAACTTTTGGAGAGGGGGGGTTGTCTTTCATTTCACTCTACACTCCAAATGTCATATATGTATATAATCACTTGCACATTTAGCAAAAAACACTACATTGGGGAAACCCAGTATACAATAGAAAATAGACTTAAACAGCATTCTATACAATATCAAACGGGCCCATTTACACACAGAACTAGTGACTCATTTCCAGGATCACCCCATCAATGAACGCAATGAAAGCACTTATGCTGATTATAGACACTTAATAGCGCGTTTTTAAGTTTCAAAAGATTGCGACTCCCGCCCTTTGCCTCACAATGGTTTGATCCACTGCAGGTCATTCGTTTTGTTGGAAGCCTTCACACACACCTGCTGAATTTGCAGAGCTGGCGCGCAAACTAAAGCAAACGTTAACTATCAAGCTAGCTCACCCTAAAAGTGTTTTGAAACACATAACCTGTCATTATGAAAATCACTGTATTCAAACCTGTGTAGATCAGTCAATTCTTAACTTAAAGACTTAAAACTCAGGATTCTGTAAGTGGCTATGTCAATAAAGACATGTGTTTACTTATAGCTTCCTGTGCCAACCGGAAGTGCCTTTAATTGGGTCACACTGTCTGTTTTGAAGGGTTAAAAAAGTCACATCTTTCCAAAACTTCACATGTGTGACTAGGTAACCCTCCTAAACTGTAAATCAGTAATTTCCGCCAGCAGATGTCAAAGAAAAGCTCTCACACACACACACACACACACAGCAAGGATGGAGTGAAAAGGTGTGGTGCTGAAAGACACAGAGAGCAGGCAAGGGCATAAACATAATCTCTAGGCCGTGCAGAGTTCAACGAGATATCCCGTAGCTCGCTCGGTCTGAGCGCAGCGACCATGAGAAAAGTAGGCCCAAAATGTCATTTGTTTTGGGTGACAGTGAGAGAACTGCTAGGGTGAGAAGCACAATTCGACCTCAGGTACGTTCCTGAGATCCTCCCGATCCGTGCAAGCCTAACCTTGGCCGTGTGGCATTAACCCTTAGCAGTTAAAAGAAGGTGTTTACTTCAAACAGTTTGCATTGACTTCTCTCCCCATAGGAATACATTGCCTGCACCTCTAAATTCAACCTGAAGCCTATGTGGGTTATGAATGCCTTATGAACCTGTCTTCTATGACAGTCCATCAGACCACTATGAGGTCTACCTGTGTCGAATCTAAGCATCCTGGAGCATCCGGAAGTGGTTAAATTCACCCAAAAGGTATTTTGATGTACATAACCTGCAAATGTGAAAATGACTGCATTCAACCCTGTCTAGATCAGTCAATTTTTAACATAAAGACTTTAAACTCAGGATTCTGTAAGAGAATACCCCAAGCAAGATATGTGTTTACGTATAGCTTCCTGTGCCAACCGGAAGTGCCTTTAATTGGGTCACACTGTCTATTTTGAACTTGCATTGGCCAAGTGCCCACATCAACCTACAATTTACTCATAACCCACTTCCAGGAGCACCCCATCACTCACCTTACCATATCAGGGTTACAGTCACATATAGGCTGGACCTGTGGGCCTCTGGACCTGTGGGCAGCACGGGAGTGGATCCAGAACCTACAGACAATAACACCAAATGGCCTGTATTAGAAAATGGGTTTTAACAGACAGGAAAATGGATGGAGAAGAACATGGTTTTATTCATAATTTATTTCTACTCTATATATTTATGGTTTGTTTGGTTTTAGTTTGGCACTTCCTCTTTTAGGTTTTTCCTTTCCTTTAACAAAACAATGAAACCATTTAAATGCACAATATGGCGTTTATGTTCATATTTAACAACACTATGGTTGAATGAATCTCTCACCACATCGACTTCTGCACTGCCACCCAGAAAAAGAGGCAACTTGGAGCTTACCTCAGTTTAATTTATGATCCTAGGAGGACATCTACGGGCCTTTAAGTATTACACCAAATGGCAAGGTGGCAGATTGGAATTTTAAGGGAAATAAACCAATACTAGTCTTGGGAGACTCAAATGTTAATAGAATCCCTCCATTTCATAACCCATAACCCATACAAGTGGAGAGTTACCCTGGAGCAACATTTTACCATTTCAAAAAGGTCCTGGAGAAAACAGAGGTTCATTTAGACACCAGCATGCATAGTGGTTCTCTCGGTGGGCATAAACAATATGGATAATGACCCATACAAAACATCAAACAGAATGCATCAATGCACAAGGAAGCAAGAGTCACTTTTTCCCTAATGCAATTATTTACATCCCCATTATTAACCACTCACACCTCCTTTCACCAGATCGAAAACGGAACCTCAAAGTCATTAACGGTTACATCACCACACATGGCCCATTTCTCTTGGAGATACCACATGATGAATTCCACACAACAGACCTGATACACTGAACAACAACCACAGCAGACCTCATTTTTAAGAATTGGTGTGAGCAGCTAAATTTAGAATAGGCTCTACCCACAATTTGGACCCACACCACACCCTTCTTTTCCCCCCAACCCCCTGTACACTCCCCCTTTCCTCCCCCAGTTGCTTTCTTAGATTACCCAGCAGAGGGGGTAGTTGACCCCCTCTCATCATGAATTTATCCAAGTCTTTTCAACTCACAACAGCACAGACCCAACTTTTGGAGAGGGGGGGTTGTCTTTCATTTCACTCTACACTCCAAATGTCATATATGTATATAATCACTTGCACATTTAGCAAAAAACACTACATTGGGGAAACCCAGTATACAATAGAAAATAGACTTAAACAGCATTCTATACAATATCAAACGGGCCCATTTACACACAGAACTAGTGACTCATTTCCAGGATCACCCCATCAATGAACGCAATGAAAGCACTTATGCTGATTATAGACACTTAATAGCGCGTTTTTAAGTTTCAAAAGATTGCGACTCCCGCCCTTTGCCTCACAATGGTTTGATCCACTGCAGGTCATTCGTTTTGTTGGAAGCCTTCACACACACCTGCTGAATTTGCAGAGCTGGCGCGCAAACTAAAGCAAACGTTAACTATCAAGCTAGCTCACCCTAAAAGTGTTTTGAAACACATAACCTGTCATTATGAAAATCACTGTATTCAAACCTGTGTAGATCAGTCAATTCTTAACTTAAAGACTTAAAACTCAGGATTCTGTAAGTGGCTATGTCAATAAAGACATGTGTTTACTTATAGCTTCCTGTGCCAACCGGAAGTGCCTTTAATTGGGTCACACTGTCTGTTTTGAAGGGTTAAAAAAGTCACATCTTTCCAAAACTTCACATGTGTGACTAGGTAACCCTCCTAAACTGTAAATCAGTAATTTCCGCCAGCAGATGTCAAAGAAAAGCTCTCACACACACACACACACACACAGCAAGGATGGAGTGAAAAGGTGTGGTGCTGAAAGACACAGAGAGCAGGCAAGGGCATAAACATAATCTCTAGGCCGTGCAGAGTTCAACGAGATATCCCGTAGCTCGCTCGGTCTGAGCGCAGCGACCATGAGAAAAGTAGGCCCAAAATGTCATTTGTTTTGGGTGACAGTGAGAGAACTGCTAGGGTGAGAAGCACAATTCGACCTCAGGTACGTTCCTGAGATCCTCCCGATCCGTGCAAGCCTAACCTTGGCCGTGTGGCATTAACCCTTAGCAGTTAAAAGAAGGTGTTTACTTCAAACAGTTTGCATTGACTTCTCTCCCCATAGGAATACATTGCCTGCACCTCTAAATTCAACCTGAAGCCTATGTGGGTTATGAATGCCTTATGAACCTGTCTTCTATGACAGTCCATCAGACCACTATGAGGTCTACCTGTGTCGAATCTAAGCATCCTGGAGCATCCGGAAGTGGTTAAATTCACCCAAAAGGTATTTTGATGTACATAACCTGCAAATGTGAAAATGACTGCATTCAACCCTGTCTAGATCAGTCAATTTTTAACATAAAGACTTTAAACTCAGGATTCTGTAAGAGAATACCCCAAGCAAGATATGTGTTTACGTATAGCTTCCTGTGCCAACCGGAAGTGCCTTTAATTGGGTCACACTGTCTGTTTTGAACTTGCATTGGCCAAGTGCCCACATCAACCTACAATTTACTCATAACCCACTTCCAGGAGCACCCCATCACTCACCTTACCATATCAGGGTTACAGTCACATATAGGCTGGACCTGTGGGCCTCTGGACCTGTGGGCAGCACGGGAGTGGATCCAGAACCTACAGACAATAACACCAAATGGCCTGTATTAGAAAATGGGTTTTAACAGACAGGAAAATGGATGGAGAAGAACATGGTTTTATTCATAATTTATTTCTACTCTATATATTTATGGTTTGTTTGGTTTTAGTTTGGCACTTCCTCTTTTAGGTTTTTCCTTTCCTTTAACAAAACAATGAAACCATTTAAATGCACAATATGGCGTTTATGTTCATATTTAACAACACTATGGTTGAATGAATCTCTCACCACATCGACTTCTGCACTGCCACCCAGAAAAAGAGGCAACTTGGAGCTTACCTCAGTTTAATTTATGATCCTAGGAGGACATCTACGGGCCTTTAAGTATTACACCAAATGGCAAGGTGGCAGATTGGAATTTTAAGGGAAATAAACCAATACTAGTCTTGGGAGACTCAAATGTTAATAGAATCCCTCCATTTCATAACCCATAACCCATACAAGTGGAGAGTTACCCTGGAGCAACATTTTACCATTTCAAAAAGGTCCTGGAGAAAACAGAGGTTCATTTAGACACCAGCATGCATAGTGGTTCTCTCGGTGGGCATAAACAATATGGATAATGACCCATACAAAACATCAAACAGAATGCATCAATGCACAAGGAAGCAAGAGTCACTTTTTCCCTAATGCAATTATTTACATCCCCATTATTAACCACTCACACCTCCTTTCACCAGATCGAAAACGGAACCTCAAAGTCATTAACGGTTACATCACCACACATGGCCCATTTCTCTTGGAGATACCACATGATGAATTCCACACAACAGACCTGATACACTGAACAACAACCACAGCAGACCTCATTTTTAAGAATTGGTGTGAGCAGCTAAATTTAGAATAGGCTCTACCCACAATTTGGACCCACACCACACCCTTCTTTTCCCCCCAACCCCCTGTACACTCCCCCTTTCCTCCCCCAGTTGCTTTCTTAGATTACCCAGCAGAGGGGGTAGTTGACCCCCTCTCATCATGAATTTATCCAAGTCTTTTCAACTCACAACAGCACAGACCCAACTTTTGGAGAGGGGGGGTTGTCTTTCATTTCACTCTACACTCCAAATGTCATATATGTATATAATCACTTGCACATTTAGCAAAAAACACTACATTGGGGAAACCCAGTATACAATAGAAAATAGACTTAAACAGCATTCTATACAATATCAAACGGGCCCATTTACACACAGAACTAGTGACTCATTTCCAGGATCACCCCATCAATGAACGCAATGAAAGCACTTATGCTGATTATAGACACTTAATAGCGCGTTTTTAAGTTTCAAAAGATTGCGACTCCCGCCCTTTGCCTCACAATGGTTTGATCCACTGCAGGTCATTCGTTTTGTTGGAAGCCTTCACACACACCTGCTGAATTTGCAGAGCTGGCGCGCAAACTAAAGCAAACGTTAACTATCAAGCTAGCTCACCCTAAAAGTGTTTTGAAACACATAACCTGTCATTATGAAAATCACTGTATTCAAACCTGTGTAGATCAGTCAATTCTTAACTTAAAGACTTAAAACTCAGGATTCTGTAAGTGGCTATGTCAATAAAGACATGTGTTTACTTATAGCTTCCTGTGCCAACCGGAAGTGCCTTTAATTGGGTCACACTGTCTGTTTTGAAGGGTTAAAAAAGTCACATCTTTCCAAAACTTCACATGTGTGACTAGGTAACCCTCCTAAACTGTAAATCAGTAATTTCCGCCAGCAGATGTCAAAGAAAAGCTCTCACACACACACACACACACACAGCAAGGATGGAGTGAAAAGGTGTGGTGCTGAAAGACACAGAGAGCAGGCAAGGGCATAAACATAATCTCTAGGCCGTGCAGAGTTCAACGAGATATCCCGTAGCTCGCTCGGTCTGAGCGCAGCGACCATGAGAAAAGTAGGCCCAAAATGTCATTTGTTTTGGGTGACAGTGAGAGAACTGCTAGGGTGAGAAGCACAATTCGACCTCAGGTACGTTCCTGAGATCCTCCCGATCCGTGCAAGCCTAACCTTGGCCGTGTGGCATTAACCCTTAGCAGTTAAAAGAAGGTGTTTACTTCAAACAGTTTGCATTGACTTCTCTCCCCATAGGAATACATTGCCTGCACCTCTAAATTCAACCTGAAGCCTATGTGGGTTATGAATGCCTTATGAACCTGTCTTCTATGACAGTCCATCAGACCACTATGAGGTCTACCTGTGTCGAATCTAAGCATCCTGGAGCATCCGGAAGTGGTTAAATTCACCCAAAAGGTATTTTGATGTACATAACCTGCAAATGTGAAAATGACTGCATTCAACCCTGTCTAGATCAGTCAATTTTTAACATAAAGACTTTAAACTCAGGATTCTGTAAGAGAATACCCCAAGCAAGATATGTGTTTACGTATAGCTTCCTGTGCCAACCGGAAGTGCCTTTAATTGGGTCACACTGTCTGTTTTGAACTTGCATTGGCCAAGTGCCCACATCAACCTACAATTTACTCATAACCCACTTCCAGGAGCACCCCATCACTCACCTTACCATATCAGGGTTACAGTCACATATAGGCTGGACCTGTGGGCCTCTGGACCTGTGGGCAGCACGGGAGTGGATCCAGAACCTACAGACAATAACACCAAATGGCCTGTATTAGAAAATGGGTTTTAACAGACAGGAAAATGGATGGAGAAGAACATGGTTTTATTCATAATTTATTTCTACTCTATATATTTATGGTTTGTTTGGTTTTAGTTTGGCACTTCCTATTTTAGGTTTTTCCTTTCCTTTAACAAAACAATGAAACCATTTAAATGCACAATATGGCGTTTATGTTCATATTTAACAACACTATGGTTGAATGAATCTCTCACCACATCGACTTCTGCACTGCCACCCAGAAAAAGAGGCAACTTGGAGCTTACCTCAGTTTAATTTATGATCCTAGGAGGACATCTACGGGCCTTTAAGTATTACACCAAATGGCAAGGTGGCAGATTGGAATTTGAAGGGAAATAAACCAATACTAGTCTTGGGAGACTCAAATGTTAATAGAATCCCTCCATTTCATAACCCATAACCCATACAAGTGGAGAGTTACCCTGGAGCAACATTTTACCATTTCAAAAAGGTCCTGGAGAAAACAGAGGTTCATTTAGACACCAGCATGCATAGTGGTTCTCTCGGTGGGCATAAACAATATGGATAATGACCCATACAAAACATCAAACAGAATGCATCAATGCACAAGGAAGCAAGAGTCACTTTTTCCCTAATGCAATTATTTACATCCCCATTATTAACCACTCACACCTCCTTTCACCAGATCGAAAACGGAACCTCAAAGTCATTAACGGTTACATCACCACACATGGCCCATTTCTCTTGGAGATACCACATGATGAATTCCACACAACAGACCTGATACACTGAACAACAACCACAGCAGACCTCATTTTTAAGAATTGGTGTGAGCAGCTAAATTTAGAATAGGCTCTACCCACAATTTGGACCCACACCACACCCTTCTTTTCCCCCCAACCCCCTGTACACTCCCCCTTTCCTCCCCCAGTTGCTTTCTTAGATTACCCAGCAGAGGGGGTAGTTGACCCCCTCTCATCATGAATTTATCCAAGTCTTTTCAACTCACAACAGCACAGACCCAACTTTTGGAGAGGGGGGGTTGTCTTTCATTTCACTCTACACTCCAAATGTCATATATGTATATAATCACTTGCACATTTAGCAAAAAACACTACATTGGGGAAACCCAGTATACAATAGAAAATAGACTTAAACAGCATTCTATACAATATCAAACGGGCCCATTTACACACAGAACTAGTGACTCATTTCCAGGATCACCCCATCAATGAACGCAATGAAAGCACTTATGCTGATTATAGACACTTAATAGCGCGTTTTTAAGTTTCAAAAGATTGCGACTCCCGCCCTTTGCCTCACAATGGTTTGATCCACTGCAGGTCATTCGTTTTGTTTGAAGTCTTCACACACACCTGCTGAATTTGCAGAGCTGGCGCGCAAACTAAAGCAAACGTTAACTATCAAGCTAGCTCACCCTAAAAGTGTTTTGAAACACATAACCTGTCATTATGAAAATCACTGTATTCAAACCTGTGTAGATCAGTCAATTCTTAACTTAAAGACTTAAAACTCAGGATTCTGTAAGTGGCTATGTCAATAAAGACATGTGTTTACTTATAGCTTCCTGTGCCAACCGGAAGTGCCTTTAATTGGGTCACACTGTCTGTTTTGAAGGGTTAAAAAAGTCACATCTTTCCAAAACTTCACATGTGTGACTAGGTAACCCTCCTAAACTGTAAATCAGTAATTTCCGCCAGCAGATGTCAAAGAAAAGCTCTCACACACACACACACACACAGCAAGGATGGAGTGAAAAGGTGTGGTGCTGAAAGACACAGAGAGCAGGCAAGGGCATAAACATAATCTCTAGGCCGTGCAGAGTTCAACGAGATATCCCGTAGCTCGCTCGGTCTGAGCGCAGCGACCATGAGAAAAGTAGGCCCAAAATGTCATTTGTTTTGGGTGACAGTGAGAGAACTGCTAGGGTGAGAAGCACAATTCGACCTCAGGTACGTTCCTGAGGTCCTCCCGATCCGTGCAAGCCTAACCTTGGCCGTGTGGCATTAACCCTTAGCAGTTAAAAGAAGGTGTTTACTTCAAACAGTTTGCATTGACTTCTCTCCCCATAGGAATACATTGCCTGCACCTCTAAATTCAACCTGAAGCCTATGTGGGTTATGAATGCCTTATGAACCTGTCTTCTATGACAGTCCATCAGACCACTATGAGGTCTACCTGTGTCGAATCTAAGCATCCTGGAGCATCCGGAAGTGGTTAAATTCACCCAAAAGGTATTTTGATGTACATAACCTGCAAATGTGAAAATGACTGCATTCAACCCTGTCTAGATCAGTCAATTTTTAACATAAAGACTTTAAACTCAGGATTCTGTAAGAGAATACCCCAAGCAAGATATGTGTTTACGTATAGCTTCCTGTGCCAACCGGAAGTGCCTTTAATTGGGTCACACTGTCTGTTTTGAACTTGCATTGGCCAAGTGCCCACATCAACCTACAATTTACTCATAACCCACTTCCAGGAGCACCCCATCACTCACCTTACCATATCAGGGTTACAGTCACATATAGGCTGGACCTGTGGGCCTCTGGACCTGTGGGCAGCACGGGAGTGGATCCAGAACCTACAGACAATAACACCAAATGGCCTGTATTAGAAAATGGGTTTTAACAGACAGGAAAATGGATGGAGAAGAACATGGTTTTATTCATAATTTATTTCTACTCTATATATTTATGGTTTGTTTGGTTTTAGTTTGGCACTTCCTCTTTTAGGTTTTTCCTTTCCTTTAACAAAACAATGAAACCATTTAAATGCACAATATGGCGTTTATGTTCATATTTAACAACACTATGGTTGAATGAATCTCTCACCACATCGACTTCTGCACTGCCACCCAGAAAAAGAGGCAACTTGGAGCTTACCTCAGTTTAATTTATGATCCTAGGAGGACATCTACGGGCCTTTAAGTATTACACCAAATGGCAAGGTGGCAGATTGGAATTTGAAGGGAAATAAACCAATACTAGTCTTGGGAGACTCAAATGTTAATAGAATCCCTCCATTTCATAACCCATAACCCATACAAGTGGAGAGTTACCCTGGAGCAACATTTTACCATTTCAAAAAGGTCCTGGAGAAAACAGAGGTTCATTTAGACACCAGCATGCATAGTGGTTCTCTCGGTGGGCATAAACAATATGGATAATGACCCATACAAAACATCAAACAGAATGCATCAATGCACAAGGAAGCAAGAGTCACTTTTTCCCTAATGCAATTATTTACATCCCCATTATTAACCACTCACACCTCCTTTCACCAGATCGAAAACGGAACCTCAAAGTCATTAACGGTTACATCACCACACATGGCCCATTTCTCTTGGAGATACCACATGATGAATTCCACACAACAGACCTGATACACTGAACAACAACCACAGCAGACCTCATTTTTAAGAATTGGTGTGAGCAGCTAAATTTAGAATAGGCTCTACCCACAATTTGGACCCACACCACACCCTTCTTTTCCCCCCAACCCCCTGTACACTCCCCCTTTCCTCCCCCAGTTGCTTTCTTAGATTACCCAGCAGAGGGGGTAGTTGACCCCCTCTCATCATGAATTTATCCAAGTCTTTTCAACTCACAACAGCACAGACCCAACTTTTGGAGAGGGGGGGGTTGTCTTTCATTTCACTCTACACTCCAAATGTCATATATGTATATAATCACTTGCACATTTAGCAAAAAACACTACATTGGGGAAACCCAGTATACAATAGAAAATAGACTTAAACAGCATTCTATACAATATCAAACGGGCCCATTTACACACAGAACTAGTGACTCATTTCCAGGATCACCCCATCACTTACCTCAATATATCAGGATTACAGTCGTGTTCTGGGTGGACCAGTGGGCGGCAAAAAGCAGTGGACCGTAAGAGACCTACAATTACACCGAGCGGTCAACAAATCACTAGAAAAAAAAAAAAAAAAAAGGTTTCCGGACCCGTATCTCCCATTTCCCAAGTGGACGCAAACACGGCAAAAATCTACCGCATACACAGGATCCCAAATGGACAAAAACGCGATGGTTGCTAGACCATCCCGGAGCGGGACAAAGTAGTAAAGCCACCACAAGACCTCAAACCTCACAATTTCCATTTTCGACAGATAAAGTTCATTATAAACATACCAGCAGGTTAAAATATCAAAACAAAATATGTGACCAATGGCATTAAATTGGGGACAGGCCGAAAGGCATGAAACATGTATGGCAATTTAGCGAGTTAACCCGCTAGCTAATTTGTCCTGTGGTATAAACATTGCGTTATTTTTTTACCTGAATTACACAAATTCCTCTACTCCGACAATTAATCCACACATAAAACGGTCAACTGAATCGTTTCTAGTCATCCCTCCTTCTTCATCTTTGAATTTATATATATATAATTTATAACTAACCTGTCTCACGACGGTCTAAACCCAGCTCACGTTCCCTATTAGTGGGTGAACAATCCAACGCTTGGTGAATTCTGCTTCACAACACAAATCAGTTCTTCAATCAACCACGTGAGTGAGGAGATATCACGTGCATAGGCAGAAATCCCAGGGGGGGACACGACCCCCCTATCCTGGGAAAAATATGATTTCCCCCCCCAATATATCACTGTAAACATATCTATGTAATTTCAATAATATGAATGAACGCAATGAAAGCACTTATGCTGATTATAGACACTTAATAGCGCGTTTTTAAGTTTCAAAAGATTGCGACTCCCGCCCTTTGCCTCACAATGGTTTGATCCAACAAAACTAATGACCTGCAGTGGACGCCTTCACACACACCTGCTGAATTTGCAGAGCTGGCGCGCAAACTAAAGCAAACGTTAACTATCAAGCTAGCTCACCCTAAAAGTGTTTTGAAACACATAACCTGTCATTATGAAAATCACTGTATTCAAACCTGTGTAGATCAGTCAATTCTTAACTTAAAGACTTAAAACTCAGGATTCTGTAAGTGGCTATGTCAATAAAGACATGTGTTTACTTATAGCTTCCTGTGCCAACCGGAAGTGCCTTTAATTGGGTCACACTGTCTGTTTTGAAGGGTTAAAAAAGTCACATCTTTCCTAAACTTCACATGTGTGACTAGTGTAAGGAAGTGCTATTTCTTATGCAGGTGACCAGCCTACTGCTATTACATTGCTATAACTGAGACAACGTATTTTCACAGTAAAACATGTTAGGTCCCATACAGGATAGCTCCCACACCCACACACACAGCACACACACATTACACACACTAACTGCCGAGGACACACAGATAAGACATACACCCACACATTGGGAGGAAGAGACAGCCTTGACTTGCAGAAACCAGCGCACACACCTAATCTCCTTTCTAGCCGAACATTGTGTGACTGAGGACAGCGCACACACCTAATCTCCTTTTTAGCTGAACATTGTGTGGCAAAGAACAAGACTCAGAGGGATGACGGACGGCCCAACAGGGCCAATCCAAGAAGACTACACCTCAGCCTGAACCAACCCGAAGACCCGATCTTCTAGAATCAACCTACTTTCTGTTCTGTATATGAGACATGTGCACTCTGTTATCTGCGCTCTTTTCTGCTGGTTCCTTAAGAACCGAATGAAATGGGCCCGTATACGTTGTACCAGATATCTTTACTCATAATTAAACTGTCACTTGTCATACAATAGACCACCTTGTCTGAATCGATCCTTGACCGGCTCACCCTCCTACATATCCCATTATTAACAGAAACTTGGTAGCAGAGGGATGGTTTACTAACGACCCAGTCCAGAGTGGTTGATGTGGGTGTGAGGGGGCGAGTTGGTGAAAGGACGGTTCCCGGAGGACAGGTGAAAACCATTCGGGGGTGGACAACAATTCTGCTCAACTCGGGAAACTGATCTCTGGTCGACCACAAAATAAGGTAAGCAAAACCTGTTTTATCAAACTTTGCATATTGTCGAATAGTCATACCAAATTACGATCAGTAGTACCGAGTGTGGGTAAGAATTTTTGTGTAAATTTTACGTAAATAATGGACTTGAAATTGACAGTGAAGTAAACATATGTGGTAATTAGAATATCCCGATAGTCCGGCATGAGAACGGTCCGGTGGCAGACACCGGTAAGGGATGAGTAGTAGTTAGAATATTCCGATAGTCCGGCATGAGAACGGTCCGGTGGCAGACACCGGTAAGGGATATTTAGTAGTAGACCTAATATTAATAGAATATTCTGATAGTCCGGCTGTGAACGGTCTGGTGGCAGACACCAGTAAGGAATAAAATATAGTCTAGGATAGATTTTCACCGATAGTCCGGCTAGTGACCGGTCCAGCTGTGTCTGGTAAGGTGGTCTATTATTGAGTATTGATGTGATCAGGATTATATTCTTTGTATAAGTGATATTCGTTCGGGCGTCTGAAAAAGGGCGTGATCAGTTTTATCATTAACATCTGAGTGTGATTCGATCATCCATCTGCAAAAGATAAATTCAATGAGTGTTTTAGAGAAAACCAATAGCCGGTAGTGTCCGGTGAGGTAAAATCCAATAGCCGGTAGTGTCCGGTGAGGTGTCTACAATAGATTAATTGTATGTTGGACTGAAAAGTCCGCTTTGTGTTGTGGCCAGAATGAATGTGATAAATGTACGAATGTGTGATGTCATAGAATAAGATGTTCTAATTGATCAATTTTGTTTAAGACTATTTCCATGTAAGAATATTTGTGTGTTGACTATAGACTAAATGTAAACGGCGTTTCACAAGTCCCTGATATCATTACCAATATTTAAAATTATTGTGGAAAAAGTATTTCCTAAATTCAAAAAAATATATATATATATATATTATATGAGGTTTGAACTATACTAATATTGTAGAATTACATAATCAACATCTGAACATACTTACGTTAAACATTAATTGAGCCACTGAATAATAGATAAGATATACACTAGGGACGGGGCGAAGGGTGTGTTCGATGTAAAACGGGAGTGATGTTCTAACCAAGTGCTGAGAAATAAGGTAGATTTATTTTGTTCTTTTAATTAATTTACACAAGTACTTCCCGGTTATTGATTTTGGTTTGATTGTTCAGATAACACCACTGAAATTAAACAGGAGGTTAAGGTATACTAACATTAGAATCTGTTTTCATTATGGGGAACAATGAAAGGCCCGCAGAGTGGATTGCAGGCTGATATTATTTTACGTTAAAGGGACAGTGCACGTTTATCACAATTGTGTGAGTTTATTGGCAGGGTATAAAGCATTTTGGGGAGACAATCCTTTAAAGACTGAATGAGTTACATGAAACATTGAGGAAATTTAAAACAAATTATTTGAAGGTATTATTATAATTATTAGGTTTTGTTTGTAGCAAACGTTTTGGGTTTAAGGGGATTTCCATGTTCCCAGAGACAAGATATCTTAAAGGGGTACACTCACATATGAATTATTATACGTTTTTATTTTCTGAGTCTTAATTAAATAGGTGAAATCTTTTGATAGAGGAATGTTGTTTAATATAGTAAGAAACACTTCTTTGAAGGGGTGGTATGACTTATGACCTCCATTGTAACTTTCCTTTGGGGTCTGATCAGCCTCATTGGAAAGCAATTTGGATGGAGAATCTAGGGTAATTTGTAATACTGATATTAAGGTAATTTAATACAAAAAGGCAGTGAAATTTACATTATAGTGTCATTATATTTTCTCTGATGAACGTGGTGTGAAAATTTAGCTAGGATAAGTTTTATTTATGGTAGACTCATGTTAAGTATTTGGGACATATTTTGAGCAAACAGGGCAGGGAAGAAATTGAGATATTTGTGTTTGGTTTTAACACCTGTATATAGGGGGTGCCATTTGAATATTTAATTTGTGGTCATGGGTAATACGGTTTGTTTTTGTTTTTATTTTTTAAGGTAAATTAATTATAGTGGGGTTTAATTAACCTATATAAGGACTTTAGAAAGTGCCACCATAGACATGTTTTTCTAAAAAAAAAAATCCATGAGTTTAGATAAAGCCAAACAGTGAGACATTTAGTTCAAATTTGGAAACATGAGAAAACGAGCTACAGACAGATAAGGGGAAAAGGCAGACAGAAGAGCCCTCCCCTGCACTGCAGAGACCTTGAAGGTTGGAGAGCAGAGAGGATAAGTTTTAAAAGGGAGCCAGGACGAGCAAAGATAACAGAATGTGTAGATAACAGTTACTGAGTGGAGACAAAAGGGAGAATTGGACATGTGGAAAATGAAAGGGGCGCTCCTACATGATAATGTCAGAACAGAAGGATAATATACTAATCTTACCTAAGTCATTATTTAGAGTAGGTAAGGTTGTTACCTGGGCAGAGCCAGGTATCAAAAGGGGGATGGGTAAATTGTGGTCTAGGATAGGATGGGGCCTATTGGATAAGAAACTAAATATATAATCAGATAAAACATATGAGAAACTGTTTGTTAACCAAGCCTGTATGTCCAGGATTTTATGCATTACAGGTGAACTACAGGTGAAGTCACTCAATCCAGTCCCAGAGGCTTGTTGGGGGGACCATACAAGGACTCCTGGTGACAGCTAGCTGAAAGAGCTACCCGGATTCATATCGCACGGGGGAGGGTAGGACACATGACACTGTCGAACAAAAAACAGTGTTCGAGAGGAGAACTGGAATTAACAGAATTCCGGGGGCCATCTCTCGAATGAAGTAACCCTCCCTGTCCTGTCACCCCTGTTTTTGTTCATAGAAGTGAAGATGTGTCTGGCTCTTGCTAGTGATGTGTTCTCTGGGAGAGGGTGGGGCTTTACAGGAGTGTCAGTGTACCTGTGTAATGGGGGAGGGTGTCCATATGGGGATTACATGATAACCAACTTGGGACAATTCTAGGATTGGAGAAGAGGGTATTCTTATAGCATAGGGGATCCCACAAAGGTGGATAGGTTTTCCATCATATGGGGAAAACCTGGTAGCACTGTTGAACTTTGTAAAGGTGATGAAATCCTACTAACCATCAAAACTATTAAGCTCTCTGATGCAGGCACTTACACCCTCGGACTACAAAGGACCGGGACAGACACGATGGGTGTGTTTTCTATTAGGGAGCTGCCAAAACCAGAGGTCCCAGACGAACCAGGGCCAGACACACTCCTCTACCACCCCTGGACCGAACCTGCCACCTACCACCACTGTGTTAAAAAATCCTATTCAGGTAATTAATGTTAGAGACTACACAGCTATTGATCAATTAGGCACTGAGACTGGGTTTGATGGTAGGGACAATTTGTGGCTGTCTTATATGAGGTACACAGCTAAAACCCTGAGAAGAAAGGACTGCACTATTTGTAGTCATGCTAGACTTGTTCTGGCTACACACCCATTTGCTATAGGAGAAGGAGAGGGGTGGTTGTGTATTCTGAGAGGTTTTTACCAGGTTCAGCCCAATTCAACCCTCTGTTCCTCTTTGAGCCTTGTGTTTCCTACAGTACCTCCTCACTGGGCCCCTTGGGGTGTTAAGGCATATGGGGGCAATTACAGTTGCATCACGGGTACAGGTAATGGCATGGACTATGGGAGATTGCCTGAAGCTGATTGCAGCAGTAACATAACCATTTATGCCACTTGGCCAGTTACAGGCCTAAACCAAACTAGTGGTCTGGCTGATGTGTGGTGGATATGTGGACCCAAAAGAGTACTGAGACCCATTCTTAGAGGAGACTGGCAAGGTATGTATGCTCTGACCAGTTTGATAATTCCACTGACCATTGTTGATGTTACTTCTGAACAGCTGTTGGGTTCTGTATCCAGGGGACCTGAAAACATTCCATCCCATGGGAGACATAGATGTAGTGCTCCATGGACAGAGGATGTAGTTGACATACACACTAACCTGTTGAGAGTGCCAATGGGGGTTCCTCATGAGTTTCAGGCCTTGGGTAGGAATGATGGACTCTGGCACTTACTACCTATTATAGGTCCAGCCATAGTGGATGCTAGACAGACTGCATGGATCAGTTATATCTACTATAATCAACAGCGTTTTGTGAATTACCCCCGTGATGCACTCACTGGTCTGTCTGAACAGCTTGAGGCCACATCTAGGGTTGCCAGACAGTCTGCAAGATGTTCGGTGAACAATGTTGCACGTATATTCCTAATAACACCACTCCAGATGGTGGTATAGCTAAGGCCTTTAATGGGCTTGGTGCACTATCTGCTGAGATGAGGACCATGGCGGGGGTGGAGGAGTCTGGACTGTTCTTTTGGTTGGGAGCCTGGTTTGGTAAGTACACTGGTATGGTGGTTACTGGATTTCTGACCCTAATTCTTGTATTTGTATTATTGATGTGTTGTGCTGCTTGCATCATACCGTGTTTTAAGAAGTCTGTTACAGATGTGACTCTAACATGTTTAATCCCATTAATGACTACGGATAACCCCAGTTGTAATTGCTCTGCCTGGGATGCTGTCTATCCCATGACTAAATCTACTGCTAGGAAACCATTGTTTTCCAACAAGGTTGCCAGGGCACATTTCACCTGTGTCAAAATGACGGGAGGCGGTACTAATGTGGGACAGGTTCCTGGGAATTGGTGTCTGGATACAATCAACATTGTTGGGAGTTTCAGTCCAATATCCAGAGCAGATGTGAGGTGGTGGTGTGGCAACACTGTCCTGTTTGATAAATTACCCTCCAATACTACTGGAAGCTGTGCACTTGTTACTCTCCTTTTGCCTGTTTCTATCTACCCTACAGAGGCTGGAGACCTCATCCTTAGGGTCCAGAGGGTGAACCCTGAATATCCAGGGGACGTTCCAGGCGTGCCACCACCCCATCTAGTGGTGATCCGACGTACATAGACGCCATTGGAGTCCCAAGGGGAGTTCCTGACGAGTACAAGTTGGTGGATCAGGTGGCAGCTGGGTTTGAGTCCTCCATTTGTTGGTGGTGCACTGTTAATAAAAATGTGGATAGAATACATTCCAGAATCGCATTGCAGTGGATATGCTACCGGCAGAGAAAGGTGGAGCTTGCACTATGTTTGGTGAACAGTGTTGTATTTTCATCCCTAATAACACAGCCTCCGATGGTAGCTTGACCGTAGCCCTAGAAGGTTTGAGGACTCTTAATGGTAAAATGAAATCTCATTCTGGGATTGATACCTCAATGTGGGACTCCTGGATGAGTGCCTTTGGTAAATATAAAACCCTGGTCTCCTCCATTTTGGTCTCCATTTCGGTGTTCGCGGCCATTTTGGTTCTCTGTGGATGCTGTTGCATTCCATGTATCCGTTCCCTCACCACTAGGGTTATCTCTAGAGCTATTGACCCTTCCCCCCTTTCCCAGATGTTTCCTCTGCTTGCTAATGACCTGCCCGAATTTGAGGATGAGGTTGAGAGTGCCTACTAGGTTTTGTTTTTCTTTTCATGAAATGCTATGACTGCTGAAATAAGGGATAATGAGTGACACCCTAGTGGGTGTCAAAAAGGGGGGCTTAAATTTCACATCATTTTCTTTTGTTCTGTTTTTCAATGAGCTGTTGTTCTCTTTTGGCATGAGGGTTGCAAGTTCCTAGGTGGCTGGTAGCCAATCTAGTACATAGTGGGATCGAATGGAGAACATGAAGGTATTTTCAACTTTGTAATTGTTAGCCTAGTTTATGTCACATCTCTTAGGAGATGTGAAGAGAGGGAATCACAACACTTTTCCTTCTGGGAAAAGTTTTCTTTTTGTGTCTGGATCTAGTTAGGTTGTGTCACGTCTCTGGGGAGACGTGAAGAGAGGGATTTGTAAGGAAGTGCTATTTCTTATGCAGGTGACCAGCCTACTGCTATTACATTGCTATAACTGAGACAACGTATTTTCACAGTAAAACATGTTAGGTCCCATACAGGATAGCTCCCACACCCACACACACAGCACACACACATTACACACACTAACTGCCGAGGACACACAGATAAGACATACACCCACACATTGGGAGGAAGAGACAGCCTTGACTTGCAGAAACCAGCGCACACACCTAATCTCCTTTCTAGCCGAACATTGTGTGACTGAGGACAGCGCACACACCTAATCTCCTTTTTAGCTGAACATTGTGTGGCAAAGAACAAGACTCAGAGGGATGACGGACGGCCCAACAGGGCCAATCCAAGAAGACTACACCTCAGCCTGAACCAACCCGAAGACCCGATCTTCTAGAATCAACCTACTTTCTGTTCTGTATATGAGACATGTGCACTCTGTTATCTGCGCTCTTTTCTGCTGGTTCCTTAAGAACCGAATGAAATGGGCCCGTATACGTTGTACCTGATATCTTTACTCATAATTAAACTGTCACTTGTCATACAATAGACCACCTTGTCTGAATCGATCCTTGACCGGCTCACCCTCCTACATATCCCATTATTAACACTAGGTAACCCTCCTAAACTGTAAATCAGTAATTTCCGCCAGCAGATGTCAAAGAAAAGCTCTCACACACACACACACACACACACACACAGCAAGGATGGAGTGAAAAGGTGTGGTGCTGAAAGACACAGAGAGCAGGCAAGGGCATAAACATAATCTCTAGGCCGTGCAGAGTTCAACGAGATATCCCGTAGCTCGCTCGGTCTGAGCGCAGCGACCATGAGAAAAGTAGGCCCAAAATGTCATTTGTTTTGGGTGACAGTGAGAGAACTGCTAGGGTGAGAAGCACAATTCGACCTCAGGTACGTTCCTGAGGTCCTCCCGATCCGTGCAAGCCTAACCTTGGCCGTGTGGCATTAACCCTTAGCAGTTAAAAGAAGGTGTTTACTTCAAACAGTTTGCATTGACTTCTCTCCCCATAGGAATACATTGCCTGCACCTCTAAATTCAACCTGAAGCCTATGTGGGTTATGAATGCCTTATGAACCTGTCTTCTATGACAGTCCATCAGACCACTATGAGGTCTACCTGTGTCGAATCTAAGCATCCTGGAGCATCCGGAAGTGGTTAAATTCACCCAAAAGGTATTTTGATGTACATAACCTGCAAATGTGAAAATGACTGCATTCAACCCTGTCTAGATCAGTCAATTTTTAACATAAAGACTTTAAACTCAGGATTCTGTAAGAGAATACCCCAAGCAAGATATGTGTTTACGTATAGCTTCCTGTGCCAAACGGAAGTGCCTTTAATTGGGTCACACTGTCTGTTTTGAACTTGCATTGGCCAAGTGCCCACATCAACCTACAATTTACTCATAACCCACTTCCAGGAGCACCCCATCACTCACCTTACCATATCAGGGTTACAGTCACATATAGGCTGGACCTGTGGGCCTCTGGACCTGTGGGCAGCACGGGAGTGGATCCAGAACCTACAGACAATAACACCAAATGGCCTGTATTAGAAAATGGGTTTTAACAGACAGGAAAATGGATGGAGAAGAACATGGTTTTATTCATAATTTATTTCTACTCTATATATTTATGGTTT
Source organism: Oncorhynchus mykiss (assembly GCF_057628025.1). Lineage (NCBI taxonomy): Eukaryota > Metazoa > Chordata > Actinopteri > Salmoniformes > Salmonidae > Oncorhynchus > Oncorhynchus mykiss. The sequence goes on from NC_143045.1 coordinate 162,187, forward strand.
GTTTGGTTTTAGTTTGGCACTTCCTCTTTTAGGTTTTTCCTTTCCTTTAACAAAACAATGAAACCATTTAAATGCACAATATGGCGTTTATGTTCATATTTAACAACACTATGGTTGAATGAATCTCTCACCACATCGACTTCTGCACTGCCACCCAGAAAAAGAGGCAACTTGGAGCTTACCTCAGTTTAATTTATGATCCTAGGAGGACATCTACGGGCCTTTAAGTATTACACCAAATGGCAAGGTGGCAGATTGGAATTTGAAGGGAAATAAACCAATACTAGTCTTGGGAGACTCAAATGTTAATAGAATCCCTCCATTTCATAACCCATAACCCATACAAGTGGAGAGTTACCCTGGAGCAACATTTTACCATTTCAAAAAGGTCCTGGAGAAAACAGAGGTTCATTTAGACACCAGCATGCATAGTGGTTCTCTCGGTGGGCATAAACAATATGGATAATGACCCATACAAAACATCAAACAGAATGCATCAATGCACAAGGAAGCAAGAGTCACTTTTTCCCTAATGCAATTATTTACATCCCCATTATTAACCACTCACACCTCCTTTCACCAGATCGAAAACGGAACCTCAAAGTCATTAACGGTTACATCACCACACATGGCCCATTTCTCTTGGAGATACCACATGATGAATTCCACACAACAGACCTGATACACTGAACAACAACCACAGCAGACCTCATTTTTAAGAATTGGTGTGAGCAGCTAAATTTAGAATAGGCTCTACCCACAATTTGGACCCACACCACACCCTTCTTTTCCCCCCAACCCCCTGTACACTCCCCCTTTCCTCCCCCAGTTGCTTTCTTAGATTACCCAGCAGAGGGGGTAGTTGACCCCCTCTCATCATGAATTTATCCAAGTCTTTTCAACTCACAACAGCACAGACCCAACTTTTGGAGAGGGGGGGTTGTCTTTCATTTCACTCTACACTCCAAATGTCATATATGTATATAATCACTTGCACATTTAGCAAAAAACACTACATTGGGGAAACCCAGTATACAATAGAAAATAGACTTAAACAGCATTCTATACAATATCAAACGGGCCCATTTACACACAGAACTAGTGACTCATTTCCAGGATCACCCCATCAATGAACGCAATGAAAGCACTTATGCTGATTATAGACACTTAATAGCGCGTTTTTAAGTTTCAAAAGATTGCGACTCCCGCCCTTTGCCTCACAATGGTTTGATCCACTGCAGGTCATTCGTTTTGTTGGAAGCCTTCACACACACCTGCTGAATTTGCAGAGCTGGCGCGCAAACTAAAGCAAACGTTAACTATCAAGCTAGCTCACCCTAAAAGTGTTTTGAAACACATAACCTGTCATTATGAAAATCACTGTATTCAAACCTGTGTAGATCAGTCAATTCTTAACTTAAAGACTTAAAACTCAGGATTCTGTAAGTGGCTATGTCAATAAAGACATGTGTTTACTTATAGCTTCCTGTGCCAACCGGAAGTGCCTTTAATTGGGTCACACTGTCTGTTTTGAAGGGTTAAAAAAGTCACATCTTTCCAAAACTTCACATGTGTGACTAGGTAACCCTCCTAAACTGTAAATCAGTAATTTCCGCCAGCAGATGTCAAAGAAAAGCTCTCACACACACACACACACACAGCAAGGATGGAGTGAAAAGGTGTGGTGCTGAAAGACACAGAGAGCAGGCAAGGGCATAAACATAATCTCTAGGCCGTGCAGAGTTCAACGAGATATCCCGTAGCTCGCTCGGTCTGAGCGCAGCGACCATGAGAAAAGTAGGCCCAAAATGTCATTTGTTTTGGGTGACAGTGAGAGAACTGCTAGGGTGAGAAGCACAATTCGACCTCAGGTACGTTCCTGAGGTCCTCCCGATCCGTGCAAGCCTAACCTTGGCCGTGTGGCATTAACCCTTAGCAGTTAAAAGAAGGTGTTTACTTCAAACAGTTTGCATTGACTTCTCTCCCCATAGGAATACATTGCCTGCACCTCTAAATTCAACCTGAAGCCTATGTGGGTTATGAATGCCTTATGAACCTGTCTTCTATGACAGTCCATCAGACCACTATGAGGTCTACCTGTGTCGAATCTAAGCATCCTGGAGCATCCGGAAGTGGTTAAATTCACCCAAAAGGTATTTTGATGTACATAACCTGCAAATGTGAAAATGACTGCATTCAACCCTGTCTAGATCAGTCAATTTTTAACATAAAGACTTTAAACTCAGGATTCTGTAAGAGAATACCCCAAGCAAGATATGTGTTTACGTATAGCTTCCTGTGCCAACCGGAAGTGCCTTTAATTGGGTCACACTGTCTGTTTTGAACTTGCATTGGCCAAGTGCCCACATCAACCTACAATTTACTCATAACCCACTTCCAGGAGCACCCCATCACTCACCTTACCATATCAGGGTTACAGTCACATATAGGCTGGACCTGTGGGCCTCTGGACCTGTGGGCAGCACGGGAGTGGATCCAGAACCTACAGACAATAACACCAAATGGCCTGTATTAGAAAATGGGTTTTAACAGACAGGAAAATGGATGGAGAAGAACATGGTTTTATTCATAATTTATTTCTACTCTATATATTTATGGTTTGTTTGGTTTTAGTTTGGCACTTCCTCTTTTAGGTTTTTCCTTTCCTTTAACAAAACAATGAAACCATTTAAATGCACAATATGGCGTTTATGTTCATATTTAACAACACTATGGTTGAATGAATCTCTCACCACATCGACTTCTGCACTGCCACCCAGAAAAAGAGGCAACTTGGAGCTTACCTCAGTTTAATTTATGATCCTAGGAGGACATCTACGGGCCTTTAAGTATTACACCAAATGGCAAGGTGGCAGATTGGAATTTGAAGGGAAATAAACCAATACTAGTCTTGGGAGACTCAAATGTTAATAGAATCCCTCCATTTCATAACCCATAACCCATACAAGTGGAGAGTTACCCTGGAGCAACATTTTACCATTTCAAAAAGGTCCTGGAGAAAACAGAGGTTCATTTAGACACCAGCATGCATAGTGGTTCTCTCGGTGGGCATAAACAATATGGATAATGACCCATACAAAACATCAAACAGAATGCATCAATGCACAAGGAAGCAAGAGTCACTTTTTCCCTAATGCAATTATTTACATCCCCATTATTAACCACTCACACCTCCTTTCACCAGATCGAAAACGGAACCTCAAAGTCATTAACGGTTACATCACCACACATGGCCCATTTCTCTTGGAGATACCACATGATGAATTCCACACAACAGACCTGATACACTGAACAACAACCACAGCAGACCTCATTTTTAAGAATTGGTGTGAGCAGCTAAATTTAGAATAGGCTCTACCCACAATTTGGACCCACACCACACCCTTCTTTTCCCCCCAACCCCCTGTACACTCCCCCTTTCCTCCCCCAGTTGCTTTCTTAGATTACCCAGCAGAGGGGGTAGTTGACCCCCTCTCATCATGAATTTATCCAAGTCTTTTCAACTCACAACAGCACAGACCCAACTTTTGGAGAGGGGGGGTTGTCTTTCATTTCACTCTACACTCCAAATGTCATATATGTATATAATCACTTGCACATTTAGCAAAAAACACTACATTGGGGAAACCCAGTATACAATAGAAAATAGACTTAAACAGCATTCTATACAATATCAAACGGGCCCATTTACACACAGAACTAGTGACTCATTTCCAGGATCACCCCATCAATGAACGCAATGAAAGCACTTATGCTGATTATAGACACTTAATAGCGCGTTTTTAAGTTTCAAAAGATTGCGACTCCCGCCCTTTGCCTCACAATGGTTTGATCCACTGCAGGTCATTCGTTTTGTTGGAAGCCTTCACACACACCTGCTGAATTTGCAGAGCTGGCGCGCAAACTAAAGCAAACGTTAACTATCAAGCTAGCTCACCCTAAAAGTGTTTTGAAACACATAACCTGTCATTATGAAAATCACTGTATTCAAACCTGTGTAGATCAGTCAATTCTTAACTTAAAGACTTAAAACTCAGGATTCTGTAAGTGGCTATGTCAATAAAGACATGTGTTTACTTATAGCTTCCTGTGCCAACCGGAAGTGCCTTTAATTGGGTCACACTGTCTGTTTTGAAGGGTTAAAAAAGTCACATCTTTCCAAAACTTCACATGTGTGACTAGGTAACCCTCCTAAACTGTAAATCAGTAATTTCCGCCAGCAGATGTCAAAGAAAAGCTCTCACACACACACACACACACAGCAAGGATGGAGTGAAAAGGTGTGGTGCTGAAAGACACAGAGAGCAGGCAAGGGCATAAACATAATCTCTAGGCCGTGCAGAGTTCAACGAGATATCCCGTAGCTCGCTCGGTCTGAGCGCAGCGACCATGAGAAAAGTAGGCCCAAAATGTCATTTGTTTTGGGTGACAGTGAGAGAACTGCTAGGGTGAGAAGCACAATTCGACCTCAGGTACGTTCCTGAGGTCCTCCCGATCCGTGCAAGCCTAACCTTGGCCGTGTGGCATTAACCCTTAGCAGTTAAAAGAAGGTGTTTACTTCAAACAGTTTGCATTGACTTCTCTCCCCATAGGAATACATTGCCTGCACCTCTAAATTCAACCTGAAGCCTATGTGGGTTATGAATGCCTTATGAACCTGTCTTCTATGACAGTCCATCAGACCACTATGAGGTCTACCTGTGTCGAATCTAAGCATCCTGGAGCATCCGGAAGTGGTTAAATTCACCCAAAAGGTATTTTGATGTACATAACCTGCAAATGTGAAAATGACTGCATTCAACCCTGTCTAGATCAGTCAATTTTTAACATAAAGACTTTAAACTCAGGATTCTGTAAGAGAATACCCCAAGCAAGATATGTGTTTACGTATAGCTTCCTGTGCCAACCGGAAGTGCCTTTAATTGGGTCACACTGTCTGTTTTGAACTTGCATTGGCCAAGTGCCCACATCAACCTACAATTTACTCATAACCCACTTCCAGGAGCACCCCATCACTCACCTTACCATATCAGGGTTACAGTCACATATAGGCTGGACCTGTGGGCCTCTGGACCTGTGGGCAGCACGGGAGTGGATCCAGAACCTACAGACAATAACACCAAATGGCCTGTATTAGAAAATGGGTTTTAACAGACAGGAAAATGGATGGAGAAGAACATGGTTTTATTCATAATTTATTTCTACTCTATATATTTATGGTTTGTTTGGTTTTAGTTTGGCACTTCCTCTTTTAGGTTTTTCCTTTCCTTTAACAAAACAATGAAACCATTTAAATGCACAATATGGCGTTTATGTTCATATTTAACAACACTATGGTTGAATGAATCTCTCACCACATCGACTTCTGCACTGCCACCCAGAAAAAGAGGCAACTTGGAGCTTACCTCAGTTTAATTTATGATCCTAGGAGGACATCTACGGGCCTTTAAGTATTACACCAAATGGCAAGGTGGCAGATTGGAATTTGAAGGGAAATAAACCAATACTAGTCTTGGGAGACTCAAATGTTAATAGAATCCCTCCATTTCATAACCCATAACCCATACAAGTGGAGAGTTACCCTGGAGCAACATTTTACCATTTCAAAAAGGTCCTGGAGAAAACAGAGGTTCATTTAGACACCAGCATGCATAGTGGTTCTCTCGGTGGGCATAAACAATATGGATAATGACCCATACAAAACATCAAACAGAATGCATCGATGCACAAGGAAGCAAGAGTCACTTTTTCCCTAATGCAATTATTTACATCCCCATTATTAACCACTCACACCTCCTTTCACCAGATCGAAAACGGAACCTCAAAGTCATTAACGGTTACATCACCACACATGGCCCATTTCTCTTGGAGATACCACATGATGAATTCCACACAACAGACCTGATACACTGAACAACAACCACAGCAGACCTCATTTTTAAGAATTGGTGTGAGCAGCTAAATTTAGAATAGGCTCTACCCACAATTTGGACCCACACCACACCCTTCTTTTCCCCCCAACCCCCTGTACACTCCCCCTTTCCTCCCCCAGTTGCTTTCTTAGATTACCCAGCAGAGGGGGTAGTTGACCCCCTCTCATCATGAATTTATCCAAGTCTTTTCAACTCACAACAGCACAGACCCAACTTTTGGAGAGGGGGGGTTGTCTTTCATTTCACTCTACACTCCAAATGTCATATATGTATATAATCACTTGCACATTTAGCAAAAAACACTACATTGGGGAAACCCAGTATACAATAGAAAATAGACTTAAACAGCATTCTATACAATATCAAACGGGCCCATTTACACACAGAACTAGTGACTCATTTCCAGGATCACCCCATCAATGAACGCAATGAAAGCACTTATGCTGATTATAGACACTTAATAGCGCGTTTTTAAGTTTCAAAAGATTGCGACTCCCGCCCTTTGCCTCACAATGGTTTGATCCACTGCAGGTCATTCGTTTTGTTGGAAGCCTTCACACACACCTGCTGAATTTGCAGAGCTGGCGCGCAAACTAAAGCAAACGTTAACTATCAAGCTAGCTCACCCTAAAAGTGTTTTGAAACACATAACCTGTCATTATGAAAATCACTGTATTCAAACCTGTGTAGATCAGTCAATTCTTAACTTAAAGACTTAAAACTCAGGATTCTGTAAGTGGCTATGTCAATAAAGACATGTGTTTACTTATAGCTTCCTGTGCCAACCGGAAGTGCCTTTAATTGGGTCACACTGTCTGTTTTGAAGGGTTAAAAAAGTCACATCTTTCCAAAACTTCACATGTGTGACTAGGTAACCCTCCTAAACTGTAAATCAGTAATTTCCGCCAGCAGATGTCAAAGAAAAGCTCTCACACACACACACACACACAGCAAGGATGGAGTGAAAAGGTGTGGTGCTGAAAGACACAGAGAGCAGGCAAGGGCATAAACATAATCTCTAGGCCGTGCAGAGTTCAACGAGATATCCCGTAGCTCGCTCGGTCTGAGCGCAGCGACCATGAGAAAAGTAGGCCCAAAATGTCATTTGTTTTGGGTGACAGTGAGAGAACTGCTAGGGTGAGAAGCACAATTCGACCTCAGGTACGTTCCTGAGGTCCTCCCGATCCGTGCAAGCCTAACCTTGGCCGTGTGGCATTAACCCTTAGCAGTTAAAAGAAGGTGTTTACTTCAAACAGTTTGCATTGACTTCTCTCCCCATAGGAATACATTGCCTGCACCTCTAAATTCAACCTGAAGCCTATGTGGGTTATGAATGCCTTATGAACCTGTCTTCTATGACAGTCCATCAGACCACTATGAGGTCTACCTGTGTCGAATCTAAGCATCCTGGAGCATCCGGAAGTGGTTAAATTCACCCAAAAGGTATTTTGATGTACATAACCTGCAAATGTGAAAATGACTGCATTCAACCCTGTCTAGATCAGTCAATTTTTAACATAAAGACTTTAAACTCAGGATTCTGTAAGAGAATACCCCAAGCAAGATATGTGTTTACGTATAGCTTCCTGTGCCAACCGGAAGTGCCTTTAATTGGGTCACACTGTCTGTTTTGAACTTGCATTGGCCAAGTGCCCACATCAACCTACAATTTACTCATAACCCACTTCCAGGAGCACCCCATCACTCACCTTACCATATCAGGGTTACAGTCACATATAGGCTGGACCTGTGGGCCTCTGGACCTGTGGGCAGCACGGGAGTGGATCCAGAACCTACAGACAATAACACCAAATGGCCTGTATTAGAAAATGGGTTTTAACAGACAGGAAAATGGATGGAGAAGAACATGGTTTTATTCATAATTTATTTCTACTCTATATATTTATGGTTTGTTTGGTTTTAGTTTGGCACTTCCTCTTTTAGGTTTTTCCTTTCCTTTAACAAAACAATGAAACCATTTAAATGCACAATATGGCGTTTATGTTCATATTTAACAACACTATGGTTGAATGAATCTCTCACCACATCGACTTCTGCACTGCCACCCAGAAAAAGAGGCAACTTGGAGCTTACCTCAGTTTAATTTATGATCCTAGGAGGACATCTACGGGCCTTTAAGTATTACACCAAATGGCAAGGTGGCAGATTGGAATTTGAAGGGAAATAAACCAATACTAGTCTTGGGAGACTCAAATGTTAATAGAATCCCTCCATTTCATAACCCATAACCCATACAAGTGGAGAGTTACCCTGGAGCAACATTTTACCATTTCAAAAAGGTCCTGGAGAAAACAGAGGTTCATTTAGACACCAGCATGCATAGTGGTTCTCTCGGTGGGCATAAACAATATGGATAATGACCCATACAAAACATCAAACAGAATGCATCAATGCACAAGGAAGCAAGAGTCACTTTTTCCCTAATGCAATTATTTACATCCCCATTATTAACCACTCACACCTCCTTTCACCAGATCGAAAACGGAACCTCAAAGTCATTAACGGTTACATCACCACACATGGCCCATTTCTCTTGGAGATACCACATGATGAATTCCACACAACAGACCTGATACACTGAACAACAACCACAGCAGACCTCATTTTTAAGAATTGGTGTGAGCAGCTAAATTTAGAATAGGCTCTACCCACAATTTGGACCCACACCACACCCTTCTTTTCCCCCCAACCCCCTGTACACTCCCCCTTTCCTCCCCCAGTTGCTTTCTTAGATTACCCAGCAGAGGGGGTAGTTGACCCCCTCTCATCATGAATTTATCCAAGTCTTTTCAACTCACAACAGCACAGACCCAACTTTTGGAGAGGGGGGGTTGTCTTTCATTTCACTCTACACTCCAAATGTCATATATGTATATAATCACTTGCACATTTAGCAAAAAACACTACATTGGGGAAACCCAGTATACAATAGAAAATAGACTTAAACAGCATTCTATACAATATCAAACGGGCCCATTTACACACAGAACTAGTGACTCATTTCCAGGATCACCCCATCAATGAACGCAATGAAAGCACTTATGCTGATTATAGACACTTAATAGCGCGTTTTTAAGTTTCAAAAGATTGCGACTCCCGCCCTTTGCCTCACAATGGTTTGATCCACTGCAGGTCATTCGTTTTGTTGGAAGCCTTCACACACACCTGCTGAATTTGCAGAGCTGGCGCGCAAACTAAAGCAAACGTTAACTATCAAGCTAGCTCACCCTAAAAGTGTTTTGAAACACATAACCTGTCATTATGAAAATCACTGTATTCAAACCTGTGTAGATCAGTCAATTCTTAACTTAAAGACTTAAAACTCAGGATTCTGTAAGTGGCTATGTCAATAAAGACATGTGTTTACTTATAGCTTCCTGTGCCAACCGGAAGTGCCTTTAATTGGGTCACACTGTCTGTTTTGAAGGGTTAAAAAAGTCACATCTTTCCAAAACTTCACATGTGTGACTAGGTAACCCTCCTAAACTGTAAATCAGTAATTTCCGCCAGCAGATGTCAAAGAAAAGCTCTCACACACACACACACACACAGCAAGGATGGAGTGAAAAGGTGTGGTGCTGAAAGACACAGAGAGCAGGCAAGGGCATAAACATAATCTCTAGGCCGTGCAGAGTTCAACGAGATATCCCGTAGCTCGCTCGGTCTGAGCGCAGCGACCATGAGAAAAGTAGGCCCAAAATGTCATTTGTTTTGGGTGACAGTGAGAGAACTGCTAGGGTGAGAAGCACAATTCGACCTCAGGTACGTTCCTGAGGTCCTCCCGATCCGTGCAAGCCTAACCTTGGCCGTGTGGCATTAACCCTTAGCAGTTAAAAGAAGGTGTTTACTTCAAACAGTTTGCATTGACTTCTCTCCCCATAGGAATACATTGCCTGCACCTCTAAATTCAACCTGAAGCCTATGTGGGTTATGAATGCCTTATGAACCTGTCTTCTATGACAGTCCATCAGACCACTATGAGGTCTACCTGTGTCGAATCTAAGCATCCTGGAGCATCCGGAAGTGGTTAAATTCACCCAAAAGGTATTTTGATGTACATAACCTGCAAATGTGAAAATGACTGCATTCAACCCTGTCTAGATCAGTCAATTTTTAACATAAAGACTTTAAACTCAGGATTCTGTAAGAGAATACCCCAAGCAAGATATGTGTTTACGTATAGCTTCCTGTGCCAACCGGAAGTGCCTTTAATTGGGTCACACTGTCTGTTTTGAACTTGCATTGGCCAAGTGCCCACATCAACCTACAATTTACTCATAACCCACTTCCAGGAGCACCCCATCACTCACCTTACCATATCAGGGTTACAGTCACATATAGGCTGGACCTGTGGGCCTCTGGACCTGTGGGCAGCACGGGAGTGGATCCAGAACCTACAGACAATAACACCAAATGGCCTGTATTAGAAAATGGGTTTTAACAGACAGGAAAATGGATGGAGAAGAACATGGTTTTATTCATAATTTATTTCTACTCTATATATTTATGGTTTGTTTGGTTTTAGTTTGGCACTTCCTCTTTTAGGTTTTTCCTTTCCTTTAACAAAACAATGAAACCATTTAAATGCACAATATGGCGTTTATGTTCATATTTAACAACACTATGGTTGAATGAATCTCTCACCACATCGACTTCTGCACTGCCACCCAGAAAAAGAGGCAACTTGGAGCTTACCTCAGTTTAATTTATGATCCTAGGAGGACATCTACGGGCCTTTAAGTATTACACCAAATGGCAAGGTGGCAGATTGGAATTTGAAGGGAAATAAACCAATACTAGTCTTGGGAGACTCAAATGTTAATAGAATCCCTCCATTTCATAACCCATAACCCATACAAGTGGAGAGTTACCCTGGAGCAACATTTTACCATTTCAAAAAGGTCCTGGAGAAAACAGAGGTTCATTTAGACACCAGCATGCATAGTGGTTCTCTCGGTGGGCATAAACAATATGGATAATGACCCATACAAAACATCAAACAGAATGCATCAATGCACAAGGAAGCAAGAGTCACTTTTTCCCTAATGCAATTATTTACATCCCCATTATTAACCACTCACACCTCCTTTCACCAGATCGAAAACGGAACCTCAAAGTCATTAACGGTTACATCACCACACATGGCCCATTTCTCTTGGAGATACCACATGATGAATTCCACACAACAGACCTGATACACTGAACAACAACCACAGCAGACCTCATTTTTAAGAATTGGTGTGAGCAGCTAAATTTAGAATAGGCTCTACCCACAATTTGGACCCACACCACACCCTTCTTTTCCCCCCAACCCCCTGTACACTCCCCCTTTCCTCCCCCAGTTGCTTTCTTAGATTACCCAGCAGAGGGGGTAGTTGACCCCCTCTCATCATGAATTTATCCAAGTCTTTTCAACTCACAACAGCACAGACCCAACTTTTGGAGAGGGGGGGTTGTCTTTCATTTCACTCTACACTCCAAATGTCATATATGTATATAATCACTTGCACATTTAGCAAAAAACACTACATTGGGGAAACCCAGTATACAATAGAAAATAGACTTAAACAGCATTCTATACAATATCAAACGGGCCCATTTACACACAGAACTAGTGACTCATTTCCAGGATCACCCCATCAATGAACGCAATGAAAGCACTTATGCTGATTATAGACACTTAATAGCGCGTTTTTAAGTTTCAAAAGATTGCGACTCCCGCCCTTTGCCTCACAATGGTTTGATCCACTGCAGGTCATTCGTTTTGTTGGAAGCCTTCACACACACCTGCTGAATTTGCAGAGCTGGCGCGCAAACTAAAGCAAACGTTAACTATCAAGCTAGCTCACCCTAAAAGTGTTTTGAAACACATAACCTGTCATTATGAAAATCACTGTATTCAAACCTGTGTAGATCAGTCAATTCTTAACTTAAAGACTTAAAACTCAGGATTCTGTAAGTGGCTATGTCAATAAAGACATGTGTTTACTTATAGCTTCCTGTGCCAACCGGAAGTGCCTTTAATTGGGTCACACTGTCTGTTTTGAAGGGTTAAAAAAGTCACATCTTTCCAAAACTTCACATGTGTGACTAGGTAACCCTCCTAAACTGTAAATCAGTAATTTCCGCCAGCAGATGTCAAAGAAAAGCTCTCACACACACACACACACACAGCAAGGATGGAGTGAAAAGGTGTGGTGCTGAAAGACACAGAGAGCAGGCAAGGGCATAAACATAATCTCTAGGCCGTGCAGAGTTCAACGAGATATCCCGTAGCTCGCTCGGTCTGAGCGCAGCGACCATGAGAAAAGTAGGCCCAAAATGTCATTTGTTTTGGGTGACAGTGAGAGAACTGCTAGGGTGAGAAGCACAATTCGACCTCAGGTACGTTCCTGAGGTCCTCCCGATCCGTGCAAGCCTAACCTTGGCCGTGTGGCATTAACCCTTAGCAGTTAAAAGAAGGTGTTTACTTCAAACAGTTTGCATTGACTTCTCTCCCCATAGGAATACATTGCCTGCACCTCTAAATTCAACCTGAAGCCTATGTGGGTTATGAATGCCTTATGAACCTGTCTTCTATGACAGTCCATCAGACCACTATGAGGTCTACCTGTGTCGAATCTAAGCATCCTGGAGCATCCGGAAGTGGTTAAATTCACCCAAAAGGTATTTTGATGTACATAACCTGCAAATGTGAAAATGACTGCATTCAACCCTGTCTAGATCAGTCAATTTTTAACATAAAGACTTTAAACTCAGGATTCTGTAAGAGAATACCCCAAGCAAGATATGTGTTTACGTATAGCTTCCTGTGCCAACCGGAAGTGCCTTTAATTGGGTCACACTGTCTGTTTTGAACTTGCATTGGCCAAGTGCCCACATCAACCTACAATTTACTCATAACCCACTTCCAGGAGCACCCCATCACTCACCTTACCATATCAGGGTTACAGTCACATATAGGCTGGACCTGTGGGCCTCTGGACCTGTGGGCAGCACGGGAGTGGATCCAGAACCTACAGACAATAACACCAAATGGCCTGTATTAGAAAATGGGTTTTAACAGACAGGAAAATGGATGGAGAAGAACATGGTTTTATTCATAATTTATTTCTACTCTATATATTTATGGTTTGTTTGGTTTTAGTTTGGCACTTCCTCTTTTAGGTTTTTCCTTTCCTTTAACAAAACAATGAAACCATTTAAATGCACAATATGGCGTTTATGTTCATATTTAACAACACTATGGTTGAATGAATCTCTCACCACATCGACTTCTGCACTGCCACCCAGAAAAAGAGGCAACTTGGAGCTTACCTCAGTTTAATTTATGATCCTAGGAGGACATCTACGGGCCTTTAAGTATTACACCAAATGGCAAGGTGGCAGATTGGAATTTTAAGGGAAATAAACCAATACTAGTCTTGGGAGACTCAAATGTTAATAGAATCCCTCCATTTCATAACCCATAACCCATACAAGTGGAGAGTTACCCTGGAGCAACATTTTACCATTTCAAAAAGGTCCTGGAGAAAACAGAGGTTCATTTAGACACCAGCATGCATAGTGGTTCTCTCGGTGGGCATAAACAATATGGATAATGACCCATACAAAACATCAAACAGAATGCATCAATGCACAAGGAAGCAAGAGTCACTTTTTCCCTAATGCAATTATTTACATCCCCATTATTAACCACTCACACCTCCTTTCACCAGATCGAAAACGGAACCTCAAAGTCATTAACGGTTACATCACCACACATGGCCCATTTCTCTTGGAGATACCACATGATGAATTCCACACAACAGACCTGATACACTGAACAACAACCACAGCAGACCTCATTTTTAAGAATTGGTGTGAGCAGCTAAATTTAGAATAGGCTCTACCCACAATTTGGACCCACACCACACCCTTCTTTTCCCCCCAACCCCCTGTACACTCCCCCTTTCCTCCCCCAGTTGCTTTCTTAGATTACCCAGCAGAGGGGGTAGTTGACCCCCTCTCATCATGAATTTATCCAAGTCTTTTCAACTCACAACAGCACAGACCCAACTTTTGGAGAGGGGGGGTTGTCTTTCATTTCACTCTACACTCCAAATGTCATATATGTATATAATCACTTGCACATTTAGCAAAAAACACTACATTGGGGAAACCCAGTATACAATAGAAAATAGACTTAAACAGCATTCTATACAATATCAAACGGGCCCATTTACACACAGAACTAGTGACTCATTTCCAGGATCACCCCATCAATGAACGCAATGAAAGCACTTATGCTGATTATAGACACTTAATAGCGCGTTTTTAAGTTTCAAAAGATTGCGACTCCCGCCCTTTGCCTCACAATGGTTTGATCCACTGCAGGTCATTCGTTTTGTTGGAAGCCTTCACACACACCTGCTGAATTTGCAGAGCTGGCGCGCAAACTAAAGCAAACGTTAACTATCAGGCTAGCTCACCCTAAAAGTGTTTTGAAACACATAACCTGTCATTATGAAAATCACTGTATTCAAACCTGTGTAGATCAGTCAATTCTTAACTTAAAGACTTAAAACTCAGGATTCTGTAAGTGGCTATGTCAATAAAGACATGTGTTTACTTATAGCTTCCTGTGCCAACCGGAAGTGCCTTTAATTGGGTCACACTGTCTGTTTTGAAGGGTTAAAAAAGTCACATCTTTCCAAAACTTCACATGTGTGACTAGGTAACCCTCCTAAACTGTAAATCAGTAATTTCCGCCAGCAGATGTCAAAGAAAAGCTCTCACACACACACACACACACAGCAAGGATGGAGTGAAAAGGTGTGGTGCTGAAAGACACAGAGAGCAGGCAAGGGCATAAACATAATCTCTAGGCCGTGCAGAGTTCAACGAGATATCCCGTAGCTCGCTCGGTCTGAGCGCAGCGACCATGAGAAAAGTAGGCCCAAAATGTCATTTGTTTTGGGTGACAGTGAGAGAACTGCTAGGGTGAGAAGCACAATTCGACCTCAGGTACGTTCCTGAGGTCCTCCCGATCCGTGCAAGCCTAACCTTGGCCGTGTGGCATTAACCCTTAGCAGTTAAAAGAAGGTGTTTACTTCAAACAGTTTGCATTGACTTCTCTCCCCATAGGAATACATTGCCTGCACCTCTAAATTCAACCTGAAGCCTATGTGGGTTATGAATGCCTTATGAACCTGTCTTCTATGACAGTCCATCAGACCACTATGAGGTCTACCTGTGTCGAATCTAAGCATCCTGGAGCATCCGGAAGTGGTTAAATTCACCCAAAAGGTATTTTGATGTACATAACCTGCAAATGTGAAAATGACTGCATTCAACCCTGTCTAGATCAGTCAATTTTTAACATAAAGACTTTAAACTCAGGATTCTGTAAGAGAATACCCCAAGCAAGATATGTGTTTACGTATAGCTTCCTGTGCCAACCGGAAGTGCCTTTAATTGGGTCACACTGTCTGTTTTGAACTTGCATTGGCCAAGTGCCCACATCAACCTACAATTTACTCATAACCCACTTCCAGGAGCACCCCATCACTCACCTTACCATATCAGGGTTACAGTCACATATAGGCTGGACCTGTGGGCCTCTGGACCTGTGGGCAGCACGGGAGTGGATCCAGAACCTACAGACAATAACACCAAATGGCCTGTATTAGAAAATGGGTTTTAACAGACAGGAAAATGGATGGAGAAGAACATGGTTTTATTCATAATTTATTTCTACTCTATATATTTATGGTTTGTTTGGTTTTAGTTTGGCACTTCCTCTTTTAGGTTTTTCCTTTCCTTTAACAAAACAATGAAACCATTTAAATGCACAATATGGCGTTTATGTTCATATTTAACAACACTATGGTTGAATGAATCTCTCACCACATCGACTTCTGCACTGCCACCCAGAAAAAGAGGCAACTTGGAGCTTACCTCAGTTTAATTTATGATCCTAGGAGGACATCTACGGGCCTTTAAGTATTACACCAAATGGCAAGGTGGCAGATTGGAATTTGAAGGGAAATAAACCAATACTAGTCTTGGGAGACTCAAATGTTAATAGAATCCCTCCATTTCATAACCCATAACCCATACAAGTGGAGAGTTACCCTGGAGCAACATTTTACCATTTCAAAAAGGTCCTGGAGAAAACAGAGGTTCATTTAGACACCAGCATGCATAGTGGTTCTCTCGGTGGGCATAAACAATATGGATAATGACCCATACAAAACATCAAACAGAATGCATCAATGCACAAGGAAGCAAGAGTCACTTTTTCCCTAATGCAATTATTTACATCCCCATTATTAACCACTCACACCTCCTTTCACCAGATCGAAAACGGAACCTCAAAGTCATTAACGGTTACATCACCACACATGGCCCATTTCTCTTGGAGATACCACATGATGAATTCCACACAACAGACCTGATACACTGAACAACAACCACAGCAGACCTCATTTTTAAGAATTGGTGTGAGCAGCTAAATTTAGAATAGGCTCTACCCACAATTTGGACCCACACCACACCCTTCTTTTCCCCCCAACCCCCTGTACACTCCCCCTTTCCTCCCCCAGTTGCTTTCTTAGATTACCCAGCAGAGGGGGTAGTTGACCCCCTCTCATCATGAATTTATCCAAGTCTTTTCAACTCACAACAGCACAGACCCAACTTTTGGAGAGGGGGGGTTGTCTTTCATTTCACTCTACACTCCAAATGTCATATATGTATATAATCACTTGCACATTTAGCAAAAAACACTACATTGGGGAAACCCAGTATACAATAGAAAATAGACTTAAACAGCATTCTATACAATATCAAACGGGCCCATTTACACACAGAACTAGTGACTCATTTCCAGGATCACCCCATCAATGAACGCAATGAAAGCACTTATGCTGATTATAGACACTTAATAGCGCGTTTTTAAGTTTCAAAAGATTGCGACTCCCGCCCTTTGCCTCACAATGGTTTGATCCACTGCAGGTCATTCGTTTTGTTGGAAGCCTTCACACACACCTGCTGAATTTGCAGAGCTGGCGCGCAAACTAAAGCAAACGTTAACTATCAGGCTAGCTCACCCTAAAAGTGTTTTGAAACACATAACCTGTCATTATGAAAATCACTGTATTCAAACCTGTGTAGATCAGTCAATTCTTAACTTAAAGACTTAAAACTCAGGATTCTGTAAGTGGCTATGTCAATAAAGACATGTGTTTACTTATAGCTTCCTGTGCCAACCGGAAGTGCCTTTAATTGGGTCACACTGTCTGTTTTGAAGGGTTAAAAAAGTCACATCTTTCCAAAACTTCACATGTGTGACTAGGTAACCCTCCTAAACTGTAAATCAGTAATTTCCGCCAGCAGATGTCAAAGAAAAGCTCTCACACACACACACACACACAGCAAGGATGGAGTGAAAAGGTGTGGTGCTGAAAGACACAGAGAGCAGCCAAGGGCATAAACATAATCTCTAGGCCGTGCAGAGTTCAACGAGATATCCCGTAGCTCGCTCGGTCTGAGCGCAGCGACCATGAGAAAAGTAGGCCCAAAATGTCATTTGTTTTGGGTGACAGTGAGAGAACTGCTAGGGTGAGAAGCACAATTCGACCTCAGGTACGTTCCTGAGATCCTCCCGATCCGTGCAAGCCTAACCTTGGCCGTGTGGCATTAACCCTTAGCAGTTAAAAGAAGGTGTTTACTTCAAACAGTTTGCATTGACTTCTCTCCCCATAGGAATACATTGCCTGCACCTCTAAATTCAACCTGAAGCCTATGTGGGTTATGAATGCCTTATGAACCTGTCTTCTATGACAGTCCATCAGACCACTATGAGGTCTACCTGTGTCGAATCTAAGCATCCTGGAGCATCCGGAAGTGGTTAAATTCACCCAAAAGGTATTTTGATGTACATAACCTGCAAATGTGAAAATGACTGCATTCAACCCTGTCTAGATCAGTCAATTTTTAACATAAAGACTTTAAACTCAGGATTCTGTAAGAGAATACCCCAAGCAAGATATGTGTTTACGTATAGCTTCCTGTGCCAACCGGAAGTGCCTTTAATTGGGTCACACTGTCTGTTTTGAACTTGCATTGGCCAAGTGCCCACATCAACCTACAATTTACTCATAACCCACTTCCAGGAGCACCCCATCACTCACCTTACCATATCAGGGTTACAGTCACATATAGGCTGGACCTGTGGGCCTCTGGACCTGTGGGCAGCACGGGAGTGGATCCAGAACCTACAGACAATAACACCAAATGGCCTGTATTAGAAAATGGGTTTTAACAGACAGGAAAATGGATGGAGAAGAACATGGTTTTATTCATAATTTATTTCTACTCTATATATTTATGGTTTGTTTGGTTTTAGTTTGGCACTTCCTCTTTTAGGTTTTTCCTTTCCTTTAACAAAACAATGAAACCATTTAAATGCACAATATGGCGTTTATGTTCATATTTAACAACACTATGGTTGAATGAATCTCTCACCACATCGACTTCTGCACTGCCACCCAGAAAAAGAGGCAACTTGGAGCTTACCTCAGTTTAATTTATGATCCTAGGAGGACATCTACGGGCCTTTAAGTATTACACCAAATGGCAAGGTGGCAGATTGGAATTTTAAGGGAAATAAACCAATACTAGTCTTGGGAGACTCAAATGTTAATAGAATCCCTCCATTTCATAACCCATAACCCATACAAGTGGAGAGTTACCCTGGAGCAACATTTTACCATTTCAAAAAGGTCCTGGAGAAAACAGAGGTTCATTTAGACACCAGCATGCATAGTGGTTCTCTCGGTGGGCATAAACAATATGGATAATGACCCATACAAAACATCAAACAGAATGCATCAATGCACAAGGAAGCAAGAGTCACTTTTTCCCTAATGCAATTATTTACATCCCCATTATTAACCACTCACACCTCCTTTCACCAGATCGAAAACGGAACCTCAAAGTCATTAACGGTTACATCACCACACATGGCCCATTTCTCTTGGAGATACCACATGATGAATTCCACACAACAGACCTGATACACTGAACAACAACCACAGCAGACCTCATTTTTAAGAATTGGTGTGAGCAGCTAAATTTAGAATAGGCTCTACCCACAATTTGGACCCACACCACACCCTTCTTTTCCCCCCAACCCCCTGTACACTCCCCCTTTCCTCCCCCAGTTGCTTTCTTAGATTACCCAGCAGAGGGGGTAGTTGACCCCCTCTCATCATGAATTTATCCAAGTCTTTTCAACTCACAACAGCACAGACCCAACTTTTGGAGAGGGGGGGTTATCTTTCATTTCACTCTACACTCCAAATGTCATATATGTATATAATCACTTGCACATTTAGCAAAAAACACTACATTGGGGAAACCCAGTATACAATAGAAAATAGACTTAAACAGCATTCTATACAATATCAAACGGGCCCATTTACACACAGAACTAGTGACTCATTTCCAGGATCACCCCATCAATGAACGCAATGAAAGCACTTATGCTGATTATAGACACTTAATAGCGCGTTTTTAAGTTTCAAAAGATTGCGACTCCCGCCCTTTGCCTCACAATGGTTTGATCCACTGCAGGTCATTCGTTTTGTTGGAAGCCTTCACACACACCTGCTGAATTTGCAGAGCTGGCGCGCAAACTAAAGCAAACGTTAACTATCAGGCTAGCTCACCCTAAAAGTGTTTTGAAACACATAACCTGTCATTATGAAAATCACTGTATTCAAACCTGTGTAGATCAGTCAATTCTTAACTTAAAGACTTAAAACTCAGGATTCTGTAAGTGGCTATGTCAATAAAGACATGTGTTTACTTATAGCTTCCTGTGCCAACCGGAAGTGCCTTTAATTGGGTCTGTTTTGAAGGGTTAAAAAAGTCACATCTTTCCAAAACTTCACATGTGTGACTAGGTAACCCTCCTAAACTGTAAATCAGTAATTTCCGCCAGCAGATGTCAAAGAAAAGCTCTCACACACACACACACACACAGCAAGGATGGAGTGAAAAGGTGTGGTGCTGAAAGACACAGAGAGCAGCCAAGGGCATAAACATAATCTCTAGGCCGTGCAGAGTTCAACGAGATATCCCGTAGCTCGCTCGGTCTGAGCGCAGCGACCATGAGAAAAGTAGGCCCAAAATGTCATTTGTTTTGGGTGACAGTGAGAGAACTGCTAGGGTGAGAAGCACAATTCGACCTCAGGTACGTTCCTGAGATCCTCCCGATCCGTGCAAGCCTAACCTTGGCCGTGTGGCATTAACCCTTAGCAGTTAAAAGAAGGTGTTTACTTCAAACAGTTTGCATTGACTTCTCTCCCCATAGGAATACATTGCCTGCACCTCTAAATTCAACCTGAAGCCTATGTGGGTTATGAATGCCTTATGAACCTGTCTTCTATGACAGTCCATCAGACCACTATGAGGTCTACCTGTGTCGAATCTAAGCATCCTGGAGCATCCGGAAGTGGTTAAATTCACCCAAAAGGTATTTTGATGTACATAACCTGCAAATGTGAAAATGACTGCATTCAACCCTGTCTAGATCAGTCAATTTTTAACATAAAGACTTTAAACTCAGGATTCTGTAAGAGAATACCCCAAGCAAGATATGTGTTTACGTATAGCTTCCTGTGCCAACCGGAAGTGCCTTTAATTGGGTCACACTGTCTGTTTTGAACTTGCATTGGCCAAGTGCCCACATCAACCTACAATTTACTCATAACCCACTTCCAGGAGCACCCCATCACTCACCTTACCATATCAGGGTTACAGTCACATATAGGCTGGACCTGTGGGCCTCTGGACCTGTGGGCAGCACGGGAGTGGATCCAGAACCTACAGACAATAACACCAAATGGCCTGTATTAGAAAATGGGTTTTAACAGACAGGAAAATGGATGGAGAAGAACATGGTTTTATTCATAATTTATTTCTACTCTATATATTTATGGTTTGTTTGGTTTTAGTTTGGCACTTCCTCTTTTAGGTTTTTCCTTTCCTTTAACAAAACAATGAAACCATTTAAATGCACAATATGGCGTTTATGTTCATATTTAACAACACTATGGTTGAATGAATCTCTCACCACATCGACTTCTGCACTGCCACCCAGAAAAAGAGGCAACTTGGAGCTTACCTCAGTTTAATTTATGATCCTAGGAGGACATCTACGGGCCTTTAAGTATTACACCAAATGGCAAGGTGGCAGATTGGAATTTGAAGGGAAATAAACCAATACTAGTCTTGGGAGACTCAAATGTTAATAGAATCCCTCCATTTCATAACCCATAACCCATACAAGTGGAGAGTTACCCTGGAGCAACATTTTACCATTTCAAAAAGGTCCTGGAGAAAACAGAGGTTCATTTAGACACCAGCATGCATAGTGGTTCTCTCGGTGGGCATAAACAATATGGATAATGACCCATACAAAACATCAAACAGAATGCATCAATGCACAAGGAAGCAAGAGTCACTTTTTCCCTAATGCAATTATTTACATCCCCATTATTAACCACTCACACCTCCTTTCACCAGATCGAAAACGGAACCTCAAAGTCATTAACGGTTACATCACCACACATGGCCCATTTCTCTTGGAGATACCACATGATGAATTCCACACAACAGACCTGATACACTGAACAACAACCACAGCAGACCTCATTTTTAAGAATTGGTGTGAGCAGCTAAATTTAGAATAGGCTCTACCCACAATTTGGACCCACACCACACCCTTCTTTTCCCCCCAACCCCCTGTACACTCCCCCTTTCCTCCCCCAGTTGCTTTCTTAGATTACCCAGCAGAGGGGGTAGTTGACCCCCTCTCATCATGAATTTATCCAAGTCTTTTCAACTCACAACAGCACAGACCCAACTTTTGGAGAGGGGGGGTTGTCTTTCATTTCACTCTACACTCCAAATGTCATATATGTATATAATCACTTGCACATTTAGCAAAAAACACTACATTGGGGAAACCCAGTATACAATAGAAAATAGACTTAAACAGCATTCTATACAATATCAAACGGGCCCATTTACACACAGAACTAGTGACTCATTTCCAGGATCACCCCATCAATGAACGCAATGAAAGCACTTATGCTGATTATAGACACTTAATAGCGCGTTTTTAAGTTTCAAAAGATTGCGACTCCCGCCCTTTGCCTCACAATGGTTTGATCCACTGCAGGTCATTCGTTTTGTTGGAAGCCTTCACACACACCAGCTGAATTTGCAGAGCTGGCGCGCAAACTAAAGCAAACGTTAACTATCAAGCTAGCTCACCCTAAAAGTGTTTTGAAACACATAACCTGTCATTATGAAAATCACTGTATTCAAACCTGTGTAGATCAGTCAATTCTTAACTTAAAGACTTAAAACTCAGGATTCTGTAAGTGGCTATGTCAATAAAGACATGTGTTTACTTATAGCTTCCTGTGCCAACCGGAAGTGCCTTTAATTGGGTCACACTGTCTGTTTTGAAGGGTTAAAAAAGTCACATCTTTCCAAAACTTCACATGTGTGACTAGGTAACCCTCCTAAACTGTAAATCAGTAATTTCCGCCAGCAGATGTCAAAGAAAAGCTCTAGCACACACACAGCAAGGATGGAGTGAAAAGGTGTGGTGCTGAAAGACACAGAGAGCAGGCAAGGGCATAAACATAATCTCTAGGCCGTGCAGAGTTCAACGAGATATCCCGTAGCTCGCTCGGTCTGAGCGCAGCGACCATGAGAAAAGTAGGCCCAAAATGTCATTTGTTTTGGGTGACAGTGAGAGAACTGCTAGGGTGAGAAGCACAATTCGACCTCAGGTACGTTCCCGAGATCCTCCCGATCCGTGCAAGCCTAACCTTGGCCGTGTGGCATTAACCCTTAGCAGTTAAAAGAAGGTGTTTACTTCAAACAGTTTGCATTGACTTCTCTCCCCATAGGAATACATTGCCTGCACCTCTAAATTCAACCTGAAGCCTATGTGGGTTATGAATGCCTTATGAACCTGTCTTCTATGACAGTCCATCAGACCACTATGAGGTCTACCTGTGTCGAATCTAAGCATCCTGGAGCATCCGGAAGTGGTTAAATTCACCCAAAAGGTATTTTGATGTACATAACCTGCAAATGTGAAAATGACTGCATTCAACCCTGTCTAGATCAGTCAATTTTTAACATAAAGACTTTAAACTCAGGATTCTGTAAGAGAATACCCCAAGCAAGATATGTGTTTACGTATAGCTTCCTGTGCCAACCGGAAGTGCCTTTAATTGGGTCACACTGTCTGTTTTGAACTTGCATTGGCCAAGTGCCCACATCAACCTACAATTTACTCATAACCCACTTCCAGGAGCACCCCATCACTCACCTTACCATATCAGGGTTACAGTCACATATAGGCTGGACCTGTGGGCCTCTGGACCTGTGGGCAGCACGGGAGTGGATCCAGAACCTACAGACAATAACACCAAATGGCCTGTATTAGAAAATGGGTTTTAACAGACAGGAAAATGGATGGAGAAGAACATGGTTTTATTCATAATTTATTTCTACTCTATATATTTATGGTTTGTTTGGTTTTAGTTTGGCACTTCCTCTTTTAGGTTTTTCCTTTCCTTTAACAAAACAATGAAACCATTTAAATGCACAATATGGCGTTTATGTTCATATTTAACAACACTATGGTTGAATGAATCTCTCACCACATCGACTTCTGCACTGCCACCCAGAAAAAGAGGCAACTTGGAGCTTACCTCAGTTTAATTTATGATCCTAGGAGGACATCTACGGGCCTTTAAGTATTACACCAAATGGCAAGGTGGCAGATTGGAATTTTAAGGGAAATAAACCAATACTAGTCTTGGGAGACTCAAATGTTAATAGAATCCCTCCATTTCATAACCCATAACCCATACAAGTGGAGAGTTACCCTGGAGCAACATTTTACCATTTCAAAAAGGTCCTGGAGAAAACAGAGGTTCATTTAGACACCAGCATGCATAGTGGTTCTCTCGGTGGGCATAAACAATATGGATAATGACCCATACAAAACATCAAACAGAATGCATCAATGCACAAGGAAGCAAGAGTCACTTTTTCCCTAATGCAATTATTTACATCCCCATTATTAACCACTCACACCTCCTTTCACCAGATCGAAAACGGAACCTCAAAGTCATTAACGGTTACATCACCACACATGGCCCATTTCTCTTGGAGATACCACATGATGAATTCCACACAACAGACCTGATACACTGAACAACAACCACAGCAGACCTCATTTTTAAGAATTGGTGTGAGCAGCTAAATTTAGAATAGGCTCTACCCACAATTTGGACCCACACCACACCCTTCTTTTCCCCCCAACCCCCTGTACACTCCCCCTTTCCTCCCCCAGTTGCTTTCTTAGATTACCCAGCAGAGGGGGTAGTTGACCCCCTCTCATCATGAATTTATCCAAGTCTTTTCAACTCACAACAGCACAGACCCAACTTTTGGAGAGGGGGGGTTGTCTTTCATTTCACTCTACACTCCAAATGTCATATATGTATATAATCACTTGCACATTTAGCAAAAAACACTACATTGGGGAAACCCAGTATACAATAGAAAATAGACTTAAACAGCATTCTATACAATATCAAACGGGCCCATTTACACACAGAACTAGTGACTCATTTCCAGGATCACCCCATCAATGAACGCAATGAAAGCACTTATGCTGATTATAGACACTTAATAGCGCGTTTTTAAGTTTCAAAAGATTGCGACTCCCGCCCTTTGCCTCACAATGGTTTGATCCACTGCAGGTCATTCGTTTTGTTGGAAGCCTTCACACACACCAGCTGAATTTGCAGAGCTGGCGCGCAAACTAAAGCAAACGTTAACTATCAAGCTAGCTCACCCTAAAAGTGTTTTGAAACACATAACCTGTCATTATGAAAATCACTGTATTCAAACCTGTGTAGATCAGTCAATTCTTAACTTAAAGACTTAAAACTCAGGATTCTGTAAGTGGCTATGTCAATAAAGACATGTGTTTACTTATAGCTTCCTGTGCCAACCGGAAGTGCCTTTAATTGGGTCACACTGTCTGTTTTGAAGGGTTAAAAAAGTCACATCTTTCCAAAACTTCACATGTGTGACTAGGTAACCCTCCTAAACTGTAAATCAGTAATTTCCGCCAGCAGATGTCAAAGAAAAGCTCTCACACACACACACAGCAAGGATGGAGTGAAAAGGTGTGGTGCTGAAAGACACAGAGAGCAGGCAAGGGCATAAACATAATCTCTAGGCCGTGCAGAGTTCAACGAGATATCCCGTAGCTCGCTCGGTCTGAGCGCAGCGACCATGAGAAAAGTAGGCCCAAAATGTCATTTGTTTTGGGTGACAGTGAGAGAACTGCTAGGGTGAGAAGCACAATTCGACCTCAGGTACGTTCCCGAGATCCTCCCGATCCGTGCAAGCCTAACCTTGGCCGTGTGGCATTAACCCTTAGCAGTTAAAAGAAGGTGTTTACTTCAAACAGTTTGCATTGACTTCTCTCCCCATAGGAATACATTGCCTGCACCTCTAAATTCAACCTGAAGCCTATGTGGGTTATGAATGCCTTATGAACCTGTCTTCTATGACAGTCCATCAGACCACTATGAGGTCTACCTGTGTCGAATCTAAGCATCCTGGAGCATCCGGAAGTGGTTAAATTCACCCAAAAGGTATTTTGATGTACATAACCTGCAAATGTGAAAATGACTGCATTCAACCCTGTCTAGATCAGTCAATTTTTAACATAAAGACATTAAACTCAGGATTCTGTAAGAGAATACCCCAAGCAAGATATGTGTTTACGTATAGCTTCCTGTGCCAACCGGAAGTGCCTTTAATTGGGTCACACTGTCTGTTTTGAACTTGCATTGGCCAAGTGCCCACATCAACCTACAATTTACTCATAACCCACTTCCAGGAGCACCCCATCACTCACCTTACCATATCAGGGTTACAGTCACATATAGGCTGGACCTGTGGGCCTCTGGACCTGTGGGCAGCACGGGAGTGGATCCAGAACCTACAGACAATAACACCAAATGGCCTGTATTAGAAAATGGGTTTTAACAGACAGGAAAATGGATGGAGAAGAACATGGTTTTATTCATAATTTATTTCTACTCTATATATTTATGGTTTGTTTGGTTTTAGTTTGGCACTTCCTCTTTTAGGTTTTTCCTTTCCTTTAACAAAACAATGAAACCATTTAAATGCACAATATGGCGTTTATGTTCATATTTAACAACACTATGGTTGAATGAATCTCTCACCACATCGACTTCTGCACTGCCACCCAGAAAAAGAGGCAACTTGGAGCTTACCTCAGTTTAATTTATGATCCTAGGAGGACATCTACGGGCCTTTAAGTATTACACCAAATGGCAAGGTGGCAGATTGGAATTTGAAGGGAAATAAACCAATACTAGTCTTGGGAGACTCAAATGTTAATAGAATCCCTCCATTTCATAACCCATAACCCATACAAGTGGAGAGTTACCCTGGAGCAACATTTTACCATTTCAAAAAGGTCCTGGAGAAAACAGAGGTTCATTTAGACACCAGCATGCATAGTGGTTCTCTCGGTGGGCATAAACAATATGGATAATGACCCATACAAAACATCAAACAGAATGCATCAATGCACAAGGAAGCAAGAGTCACTTTTTCCCTAATGCAATTATTTACATCCCCATTATTAACCACTCACACCTCCTTTCACCAGATCGAAAACGGAACCTCAAAGTCATTAACGGTTACATCACCACACATGGCCCATTTCTCTTGGAGATACCACATGATGAATTCCACACAACAGACCTGATACACTGAACAACAACCACAGCAGACCTCATTTTTAAGAATTGGTGTGAGCAGCTAAATTTAGAATAGGCTCTACCCACAATTTGGACCCACACCACACCCTTCTTTTCCCCCCAACCCCCTGTACACTCCCCCTTTCCTCCCCCAGTTGCTTTCTTAGATTACCCAGCAGAGGGGGTAGTTGACCCCCTCTCATCATGAATTTATCCAAGTCTTTTCAACTCACAACAGCACAGACCCAACTTTTGGAGAGGGGGGGTTGTCTTTCATTTCACTCTACACTCCAAATGTCATATATGTATATAATCACTTGCACATTTAGCAAAAAACACTACATTGGGGAAACCCAGTATACAATAGAAAATAGACTTAAACAGCATTCTATACAATATCAAACGGGCCCATTTACACACAGAACTAGTGACTCATTTCCAGGATCACCCCATCAATGAACGCAATGAAAGCACTTATGCTGATTATAGACACTTAATAGCGCGTTTTTAAGTTTCAAAAGATTGCGACTCCCGCCCTTTGCCTCACAATGGTTTGATCCACTGCAGGTCATTCGTTTTGTTGGAAGCCTTCACACACACCTGCTGAATTTGCAGAGCTGGCGCGCAAACTAAAGCAAACGTTAACTATCAAGCTAGCTCACCCTAAAAGTGTTTTGAAACACATAACCTGTCATTATGAAAATCACTGTATTCAAACCTGTGTAGATCAGTCAATTCTTAACTTAAAGACTTAAAACTCAGGATTCTGTAAGTGGCTATGTCAATAAAGACATGTGTTTACTTATAGCTTCCTGTGCCAACCGGAAGTGCCTTTAATTGGGTCACACTGTCTGTTTTGAAGGGTTAAAAAAGTCACATCTTTCCAAAACTTCACATGTGTGACTAGGTAACCCTCCTAAACTGTAAATCAGTAATTTCCGCCAGCAGATGTCAAAGAAAAGCTCTCACACACACACACAGCAAGGATGGAGTGAAAAGGTGTGGTGCTGAAAGACACAGAGAGCAGGCAAGGGCATAAACATAATCTCTAGGCCGTGCAGAGTTCAACGAGATATCCCGTAGCTCGCTCGGTCTGAGCGCAGCGACCATGAGAAAAGTAGGCCCAAAATGTCATTTGTTTTGGGTGACAGTGAGAGAACTGCTAGGGTGAGAAGCACAATTCGACCTCAGGTACGTTCCTGAGGTCCTCCCGATCCGTGCAAGCCTAACCTTGGCCGTGTGGCATTAACCCTTAGCAGTTAAAAGAAGGTGTTTACTTCAAACAGTTTGCATTGACTTCTCTCCCCATAGGAATACATTGCCTGCACCTCTAAATTCAACCTGAAGCCTATGTGGGTTATGAATGCCTTATGAACCTGTCTTCTATGACAGTCCATCAGACCACTATGAGGTCTACCTGTGTCGAATCTAAGCATCCTGGCGCATCCGGAAGTGGTTAAATTCACCCAAAAGGTATTTTGATGTACATAACCTGCAAATGTGAAAATGACTGCATTCAACCCTGTCTAGATCAGTCAATTTTTAACATAAAGACTTTAAACTCAGGATTCTGTAAGAGAATACCCCAAGCAAGATATGTGTTTACGTATAGCTTCCTGTGCCAACCGGAAGTGCCTTTAATTGGGTCACACTGTCTGTTTTGAACTTGCATTGGCCAAGTGCCCACATCAACCTACAATTTACTCATAACCCACTTCCAGGAGCACCCCATCACTCACCTTACCATATCAGGGTTACAGTCACATATAGGCTGGACCTGTGGGCCTCTGGACCTGTGGGCAGCACGGGAGTGGATCCAGAACCTACAGACAATAACACCAAATGGCCTGTATTAGAAAATGGGTTTTAACAGACAGGAAAATGGATGGAGAAGAACATGGTTTTATTCATAATTTATTTCTACTCTATATATTTATGGTTTGTTTGGTTTTAGTTTGGCACTTCCTCTTTTAGGTTTTTCCTTTCCTTTAACAAAACAACGAAACCATTTAAATGCACAATATGGCGTTTATGTTCATATTTAACAACACTATGGTTGAATGAATCTCTCACCACATCGACTTCTGCACTGCCACCCAGAAAAAGAGGCAACTTGGAGCTTACCTCAGTTTAATTTATGATCCTAGGAGGACATCTACGGGCCTTTAAGTATTACACCAAATGGCAAGGTGGCAGATTGGAATTTGAAGGGAAATAAACCAATACTAGTCTTGGGAGACTCAAATGTTAATAGAATCCCTCCATTTCATAACCCATAACCCATACAAGTGGAGAGTTACCCTGGAGCAACATTTTACCATTTCAAAAAGGTCCTGGAGAAAACAGAGGTTCATTTAGACACCAGCATGCATAGTGGTTCTCTCGGTGGGCATAAACAATATGGATAATGACCCATACAAAACATCAAACAGAATGCATCAATGCACAAGGAAGCAAGAGTCACTTTTTCCCTAATGCAATTATTTACATCCCCATTATTAACCACTCACACCTCCTTTCACCAGATCGAAAACGGAACCTCAAAGTCATTAACGGTTACATCACCACACATGGCCCATTTCTCTTGGAGATACCACATGATGAATTCCACACAACAGACCTGATACACTGAACAACAACCACAGCAGACCTCATTTTTAAGAATTGGTGTGAGCAGCTAAATTTAGAATAGGCTCTACCCACAATTTGGACCCACACCACACCCTTCTTTTCCCCCCAACCCCCTGTACACTCCCCCTTTCCTCCCCCAGTTGCTTTCTTAGATTACCCAGCAGAGGGGGTAGTTGACCCCCTCTCATCATGAATTTATCCAAGTCTTTTCAACTCACAACAGCACAGACCCAACTTTTGGAGAGGGGGGGTTGTCTTTCATTTCACTCTACACTCCAAATGTCATATATGTATATAATCACTTGCACATTTAGCAAAAAACACTACATTGGGGAAACCCAGTATACAATAGAAAATAGACTTAAACAGCATTCTATACAATATCAAACGGGCCCATTTACACACAGAACTAGTGACTCATTTCCAGGATCACCCCATCAATGAACGCAATGAAAGCACTTATGCTGATTATAGACACTTAATAGCGCGTTTTTAAGTTTCAAAAGATTGCGACTCCCGCCCTTTGCCTCACAATGGTTTGATCCACTGCAGGTCATTCGTTTTGTTGGAAGCCTTCACACACACCTGCTGAATTTGCAGAGCTGGCGCGCAAACTAAAGCAAACGTTAACTATCAAGCTAGCTCACCCTAAAAGTGTTTTGAAACACATAACCTGTCATTATGAAAATCACTGTATTCAAACCTGTGTAGATCAGTCAATTCTTAACTTAAAGACTTAAAACTCAGGATTCTGTAAGTGGCTATGTCAATAAAGACATGTGTTTACTTATAGCTTCCTGTGCCAACCGGAAGTGCCTTTAATTGGGTCACACTGTCTGTTTTGAAGGGTTAAAAAAGTCACATCTTTCCAAAACTTCACATGTGTGACTAGGTAACCCTCCTAAACTGTAAATCAGTAATTTCCGCCAGCAGATGGCAAAGAAAAGCTCTCACACACACACACAGCAAGGATGGAGTGAAAAGGTGTGGTGCTGAAAGACACAGAGAGCAGGCAAGGGCATAAACATAATCTCTAGGCCGTGCAGAGTTCAACGAGATATCCCGTAGCTCGCTCGGTCTGAGCGCAGCGACCATGAGAAAAGTAGGCCCAAAATGTAATTTGTTTTGGGTGACAGTGAGAGAACTGCTAGGGTGAGAAGCACAATTCGACCTCAGGTACGTTCCTGAGGTCCTCCCGATCCGTGCAAGCCTAACCTTGGCCGTGTGGCATTAACCCTTAGCAGTTAAAAGAAGGTGTTTACTTCAAACAGTTTGCATTGACTTCTCTCCCCATAGGAATACATTGCCTGCACCTCTAAATTCAACCTGAAGCCTATGTGGGTTATGAATGCCTTATGAACCTGTCTTCTATGACAGTCCATCAGACCACTATGAGGTCTACCTGTGTCGAATCTAAGCATCCTGGAGCATCCGGAAGTGGTTAAATTCACCCAAAAGGTATTTTGATGTACATAACCTGCAAATGTGAAAATGACTGCATTCAACCCTGTCTAGATCAGTCAATTTTTAACATAAAGACTTTAAACTCAGGATTCTGTAAGAGAATACCCCAAGCAAGATATGTGTTTACGTATAGCTTCCTGTGCCAACCGGAAGTGCCTTTAATTGGGTCACACTGTCTGTTTTGAACTTGCATTGGCCAAGTGCCCACATCAACCTACAATTTACTCATAACCCACTTCCAGGAGCACCCCATCACTCACCTTACCATATCAGGGTTACAGTCACATATAGGCTGGACCTGTGGGCCTCTGGACCTGTGGGCAGCACGGGAGTGGATCCAGAACCTACAGACAATAACACCAAATGGCCTGTATTAGAAAATGGGTTTTAACAGACAGGAAAATGGATGGAGAAGAACATGGTTTTATTCATAATTTATTTCTACTCTATATATTTATGGTTTGTTTGGTTTTAGTTTGGCACTTCCTCTTTTAGGTTTTTCCTTTCCTTTAACAAAACAATGAAACCATTTAAATGCACAATATGGCGTTTATGTTCATATTTAACAACACTATGGTTGAATGAATCTCTCACCACATCGACTTCTGCACTGCCACCCAGAAAAAGAGGCAACTTGGAGCTTACCTCAGT
This sequence comes from Oncorhynchus mykiss, assembly GCF_057628025.1. Classification (NCBI taxonomy): domain Eukaryota; kingdom Metazoa; phylum Chordata; class Actinopteri; order Salmoniformes; family Salmonidae; genus Oncorhynchus; species Oncorhynchus mykiss. The sequence continues at coordinate 193,805 of NC_143045.1, forward strand.
TTAATTTATGATCCTAGGAGGACATCTACGGGCCTTTAAGTATTACACCAAATGGCAAGGTGGCAGATTGGAATTTGAAGGGAAATAAACCAATACTAGTCTTGGGAGACTCAAATGTTAATAGAATCCCTCCATTTCATAACCCATAACCCATACAAGTGGAGAGTTATCCTGGAGCAACATTTTACCATTTCAAAAAGGTCCTGGAGAAAACAGAGGTTCATTTAGACACCAGCATGCATAGTGGTTCTCTCGGTGGGCATAAACAATATGGATAATGACCCATACAAAACATCAAACAGAATGCATCAATGCACAAGGAAGCAAGAGTCACATTTTCCCTAATGCAATTATTTACATCCCCATTATTAACCACTCACACCTCCTTTCACCAGATCGAAAACGGAACCTCAAAGTCATTAACGGTTACATCACCACACATGGCCCATTTCTCTTGGAGATACCACATGATGAATTCCACACAACAGACCTGATACACTGAACAACAACCACAGCAGACCTCATTTTTAAGAATTGGTGTGAGCAGCTAAATTTAGAATAGGCTCTACCCACAATTTGGACCCACACCACACCCTTCTTTTCCCCCCAACCCCCTGTACACACCCCCTGTACACTCCCCCTTTCCTCCCCCAGTTGCTTTCTTAGATTACCCAGCAGAGGGGGTAGTTGACCCCCTCTCATCATGAATTTATCCAAGTCTTTTCAACTCACAACAGCACAGACCCAACTTTTGGAGAGGGGGGGTTGTCTTTCATTTCACTCTACACTCCAAATGTCATATATGTATATAATCACTTGCACATTTAGCAAAAAACACTACATTGGGGAAACCCAGTATACAATAGAAAATAGACTTAAACAGCATTCTATACAATATCAAACGGGCCCATTTACACACAGAACTAGTGACTCATTTCCAGGATCACCCCATCAATGAACGCAATGAAAGCACTTATGCTGATTATAGACACTTAATAGCGCGTTTTTAAGTTTCAAAAGATTGCGACTCCCGCCCTTTGCCTCACAATGGTTTGATCCACTGCAGGTCATTCGTTTTGTTGGAAGCCTTCACACACACCTGCTGAATTTGCAGAGCTGGCGCGCAAACTAAAGCAAACGTTAACTATCAAGCTAGCTCACCCTAAAAGTGTTTTGAAACACATAACCTGTCATTATGAAAATCACTGTATTCAAACCTGTGTAGATCAGTCAATTCTTAACTTAAAGACTTAAAACTCAGGATTCTGTAAGTGGCTATGTCAATAAAGACATGTGTTTACTTATAGCTTCCTGTGCCAACCGGAAGTGCCTTTAATTGGGTCACACTGTCTGTTTTGAAGGGTTAAAAAAGTCACATCTTTCCAAAACTTCACATGTGTGACTAGGTAACCCTCCTAAACTGTAAATCAGTAATTTCCGCCAGCAGATGTCAAAGAAAAGCTCTCACACACACACACAGCAAGGATGGAGTGAAAAGGTGTGGTGCTGAAAGACACAGAGAGCAGGCAAGGGCATAAACATAATCTCTAGGCCGTGCAGAGTTCAACGAGATATCCCGTAGCTCGCTCGGTCTGAGCGCAGCGACCATGAGAAAAGTAGGCCCAAAATGTCATTTGTTTTGGGTGACAGTGAGAGAACTGCTAGGGTGAGAAGCACAATTCGACCTCAGGTACGTTCCTGAGGTCCTCCCGATCCGTGCAAGCCTAACCTTGGCCGTGTGGCATTAACCCTTAGCAGTTAAAAGAAGGTGTTTACTTCAAACAGTTTGCATTGACTTCTCTCCCCATAGGAATACATTGCCTGCACCTCTAAATTCAACCTGAAGCCTATGTGGGTTATGAATGCCTTATGAACCTGTCTTCTATGACAGTCCATCAGACCACTATGAGGTCTACCTGTGTCGAATCTAAGCATCCTGGCGCATCCGGAAGTGGTTAAATTCACCCAAAAGGTATTTTGATGTACATAACCTGCAAATGTGAAAATGACTGCATTCAACCCTGTCTAGATCAGTCAATTTTTAACATAAAGACTTTAAACTCAGGATTCTGTAAGAGAATACCCCAAGCAAGATATGTGTTTACGTATAGCTTCCTGTGCCAACCGGAAGTGCCTTTAATTGGGTCACACTGTCTGTTTTGAACTTGCATTGGCCAAGTGCCCACATCAACCTACAATTTACTCATAACCCACTTCCAGGAGCACCCCATCACTCACCTTACCATATCAGGGTTACAGTCACATATAGGCTGGACCTGTGGGCCTCTGGACCTGTGGGCAGCACGGGAGTGGATCCAGAACCTACAGACAATAACACCAAATGGCCTGTATTAGAAAATGGGTTTTAACAGACAGGAAAATGGATGGAGAAGAACATGGTTTTATTCATAATTTATTTCTACTCTATATATTTATGGTTTGTTTGGTTTTAGTTTGGCACTTCCTCTTTTAGGTTTTTCCTTTCCTTTAACAAAACAATGAAACCATTTAAATGCACAATATGGCGTTTATGTTCATATTTAACAACACTATGGTTGAATGAATCTCTCACCACATCGACTTCTGCACTGCCACCCAGAAAAAGAGGCAACTTGGAGCTTACCTCAGTTTAATTTATGATCCTAGGAGGACATCTACGGGCCTTTAAGTATTACACCAAATGGCAAGGTGGCAGATTGGAATTTTAAGGGAAATAAACCAATACTAGTCTTGGGAGACTCAAATGTTAATAGAATCCCTCCATTTCATAACCCATAACCCATACAAGTGGAGAGTTACCCTGGAGCAACATTTTACCATTTCAAAAAGGTCCTGGAGAAAACAGAGGTTCATTTAGACACCAGCATGCATAGTGGTTCTCTCGGTGGGCATAAACAATATGGATAATGACCCATACAAAACATCAAACAGAATGCATCAATGCACAAGGAAGCAAGAGTCACTTTTTCCCTAATGCAATTATTTACATCCCCATTATTAACCACTCACACCTCCTTTCACCAGATCGAAAACGGAACCTCAAAGTCATTAACGGTTACATCACCACACATGGCCCATTTCTCTTGGAGATACCACATGATGAATTCCACACAACAGACCTGATACACTGAACAACAACCACAGCAGACCTCATTTTTAAGAATTGGTGTGAGCAGCTAAATTTAGAATAGGCTCTACCCACAATTTGGACCCACACCACACCCTTCTTTTCCCCCCAACCCCCTGTACACTCCCCCTTTCCTCCCCCAGTTGCTTTCTTAGATTACCCAGCAGAGGGGGTAGTTGACCCCCTCTCATCATGAATTTATCCAAGTCTTTTCAACTCACAACAGCACAGACCCAACTTTTGGAGAGGGGGGGTTGTCTTTCATTTCACTCTACACTCCAAATGTCATATATGTATATAATCACTTGCACATTTAGCAAAAAACACTACATTGGGGAAACCCAGTATACAATAGAAAATAGACTTAAACAGCATTCTATACAATATCAAACGGGCCCATTTACACACAGAACTAGTGACTCATTTCCAGGATCACCCCATCAATGAACGCAATGAAAGCACTTATGCTGATTATAGACACTTAATAGCGCGTTTTTAAGTTTCAAAAGATTGCGACTCCCGCCCTTTGCCTCACAATGGTTTGATCCACTGCAGGTCATTCGTTTTGTTGGAAGCCTTCACACACACCTGCTGAATTTGCAGAGCTGGCGCGCAAACTAAAGCAAACGTTAACTATCAAGCTAGCTCACCCTAAAAGTGTTTTGAAACACATAACCTGTCATTATGAAAATCACTGTATTCAAACCTGTGTAGATCAGTCAATTCTTAACTTAAAGACTTAAAACTCAGGATTCTGTAAGTGGCTATGTCAATAAAGACATGTGTTTACTTATAGCTTCCTGTGCCAACCGGAAGTGCCTTTAATTGGGTCACACTGTCTGTTTTGAAGGGTTAAAAAAGTCACATCTTTCCAAAACTTCACATGTGTGACTAGGTAACCCTCCTAAACTGTAAATCAGTAATTTCCGCCAGCAGATGTCAAAGAAAAGCTCTCACACACACACACACACACAGCAAGGATGGAGTGAAAAGGTGTGGTGCTGAAAGACACAGAGAGCAGGCAAGGGCATAAACATAATCTCTAGGCCGTGCAGAGTTCAACGAGATATCCCGTAGCTCGCTCGGTCTGAGCGCAGCGACCATGAGAAAAGTAGGCCCAAAATGTAATTTGTTTTGGGTGACAGTGAGAGAACTGCTAGGGTGAGAAGCACAATTCGACCTCAGGTACGTTCCTGAGATCCTCCCGATCCGTGCAAGCCTAACCTTGGCCGTGTGGCATTAACCCTTAGCAGTTAAAAGAAGGTGTTTACTTCAAACAGTTTGCATTGACTTCTCTCCCCATAGGAATACATTGCCTGCACCTCTAAATTCAACCTGAAGCCTATGTGGGTTATGAATGCCTTATGAACCTGTCTTCTATGACAGTCCATCAGACCACTATGAGGTCTACCTGTGTCGAATCTAAGCATCCTGGAGCATCCGGAAGTGGTTAAATTCACCCAAAAGGTATTTTGATGTACATAACCTGCAAATGTGAAAATGACTGCATTCAACCCTGTCTAGATCAGTCAATTTTTAACATAAAGACTTTAAACTCAGGATTCTGTAAGAGAATACCCCAAGCAAGATATGTGTTTACGTATAGCTTCCTGTGCCAACCGGAAGTGCCTTTAATTGGGTCACACTGTCTGTTTTGAACTTGCATTGGCCAAGTGCCCACATCAACCTACAATTTACTCATAACCCACTTCCAGGAGCACCCCATCACTCACCTTACCATATCAGGGTTACAGTCACATATAGGCTGGACCTGTGGGCCTCTGGACCTGTGGGCAGCACGGGAGTGGATCCAGAACCTACAGACAATAACACCAAATGGCCTGTATTAGAAAATGGGTTTTAACAGACAGGAAAATGGATGGAGAAGAACATGGTTTTATTCATAATTTATTTCTACTCTATATATTTATGGTTTGTTTGGTTTTAGTTTGGCACTTCCTCTTTTAGGTTTTTCCTTTCCTTTAACAAAACAATGAAACCATTTAAATGCACAATATGGCGTTTATGTTCATATTTAACAACACTATGGTTGAATGAATCTCTCACCACATCGACTTCTGCACTGCCACCCAGAAAAAGAGGCAACTTGGAGCTTACCTCAGTTTAATTTATGATCCTAGGAGGACATCTACGGGCCTTTAAGTATTACACCAAATGGCAAGGTGGCAGATTGGAATTTGAAGGGAAATAAACCAATACTAGTCTTGGGAGACTCAAATGTTAATAGAATCCCTCCATTTCATAACCCATAACCCATACAAGTGGAGAGTTACCCTGGAGCAACATTTTACCATTTCAAAAAGGTCCTGGAGAAAACAGAGGTTCATTTAGACACCAGCATGCATAGTGGTTCTCTCGGTGGGCATAAACAATATGGATAATGACCCATACAAAACATCAAACAGAATGCATCAATGCACAAGGAAGCAAGAGTCACTTTTTCCCTAATGCAATTATTTACATCCCCATTATTAACCACTCACACCTCCTTTCACCAGATCGAAAACGGAACCTCAAAGTCATTAACGGTTACATCACCACACATGGCCCATTTCTCTTGGAGATACCACATGATGAATTCCACACAACAGACCTGATACACTGAACAACAACCACAGCAGACCTCATTTTTAAGAATTGGTGTGAGCAGCTAAATTTAGAATAGGCTCTACCCACAATTTGGACCCACACCACACCCTTCTTTTCCCCCCAACCCCCTGTACACTCCCCCTTTCCTCCCCCAGTTGCTTTCTTAGATTACCCAGCAGAGGGGGTAGTTGACCCCCTCTCATCATGAATTTATCCAAGTCTTTTCAACTCACAACAGCACAGACCCAACTTTTGGAGAGGGGGGGTTGTCTTTCATTTCACTCTACACTCCAAATGTCATATATGTATATAATCACTTGCACATTTAGCAAAAAACACTACATTGGGGAAACCCAGTATACAATAGAAAATAGACTTAAACAGCATTCTATACAATATCAAACGGGCCCATTTACACACAGAACTAGTGACTCATTTCCAGGATCACCCCATCAATGAACGCAATGAAAGCACTTATGCTGATTATAGACACTTAATAGCGCGTTTTTAAGTTTCAAAAGATTGCGACTCCCGCCCTTTGCCTCACAATGGTTTGATCCACTGCAGGTCATTCGTTTTGTTGGAAGCCTTCACACACACCTGCTGAATTTGCAGAGCTGGCGCGCAAACTAAAGCAAACGTTAACTATCAAGCTAGCTCACCCTAAAAGTGTTTTGAAACACATAACCTGTCATTATGAAAATCACTGTATTCAAACCTGTGTAGATCAGTCAATTCTTAACTTAAAGACTTAAAACTCAGGATTCTGTAAGTGGCTATGTCAATAAAGACATGTGTTTACTTATAGCTTCCTGTGCCAACCGGAAGTGCCTTTAATTGGGTCACACTGTCTGTTTTGAAGGGTTAAAAAAGTCACATCTTTCCAAAACTTCACATGTGTGACTAGGTAACCCTCCTAAACTGTAAATCAGTAATTTCCGCCAGCAGATGTCAAAGAAAAGCTCTCACACACACACACAGCAAGGATGGAGTGAAAAGGTGTGGTGCTGAAAGACACAGAGAGCAGGCAAGGGCATAAACATAATCTCTAGGCCGTGCAGAGTTCAACGAGATATCCCGTAGCTCGCTCGGACTGAGCGCAGCGACCATGAGAAAAGTAGGCCCAAAATGTCATTTGTTTTGGGTGACAGTGAGAGAACTGCTAGGGTGAGAAGCACAATTCGACCTCAGGTACGTTCCTGAGGTCCTCCCGATCCGTGCAAGCCTAACCTTGGCCGTGTGGCATTAACCCTTAGCAGTTAAAAGAAGGTGTTTACTTCAAACAGTTTGCATTGACTTCTCTCCCCATAGGAATACATTGCCTGCACCTCTAAATTCAACCTGAAGCCTATGTGGGTTATGAATGCCTTATGAACCTGTCTTCTATGACAGTCCATCAGACCACTATGAGGTCTACCTGTGTCAAATCTAAGCATCCTGGAGCATCCGGAAGTGGTTAAATTCACCCAAAAGGTATTTTGATGTACATAACCTGCAAATGTGAAAATGACTGCATTCAACCCTGTCTAGATCAGTAAATTTTTAACATAAAGACTTTAAACTCAGGATTCTGTAAGAGAATACCCCAAGCAAGATATGTGTTTACGTATAGCTTCCTGTGCCAACCGGAAGTGCCTTTAATTGGGTCACACTGTCTGTTTTGAACTTGCATTGGCCAAGTGCCCACATCAACCTACAATTTACTCATAACCCACTTCCAGGAGCACCCCATCACTCACCTTACCATATCAGGGTTACAGTCACATATAGGCTGGACCTGTGGGCCTCTGGACCTGTGGGCAGCACGGGAGTGGATCCAGAACCTACAGACAATAACACCAAATGGCCTGTATTAGAAAATGGGTTTTAACAGACAGGAAAATGGATGGAGAAGAACATGGTTTTATTCATAATTTATTTCTACTCTATATATTTATGGTTTGTTTGGTTTTAGTTTGGCACTTCCTCTTTTAGGTTTTTCCTTTCCTTTAACAAAACAATGAAACCATTTAAATGCACAATATGGCGTTTATGTTCATATTTAACAACACTATGGTTGAATGAATCTCTCACCACATCGACTTCTGCACTGCCACCCAGAAAAAGAGGCAACTTGGAGCTTACCTCAGTTTAATTTATGATCCTAGGAGGACATCTACGGGCCTTTAAGTATTACACCAAATGGCAAGGTGGCAGATTGGAATTTGAAGGGAAATAAACCAATACTAGTCTTGGGAGACTCAAATGTTAATAGAATCCCTCCATTTCATAACCCATTCAAGTGGAGAGTTACCCTGGAGCAACATTTTACCATTTCAAAAAGGTCCTGGAGAAAACAGAGGTTCATTTAGACACCAGCATGCATAGTGGTTCTCTCGGTGGGCATAAACAATATGGATAATGACCCATACAAAACATCAAACAGAATGCATCAATGCACAAGGAAGCAAGAGTCACTTTTTCCCTAATGCAATTATTTACATCCCCATTATTAACCACTCACACCTCCTTTCACCAGATCGAAAACGGAACCTCAAAGTCATTAACGGTTACATCACCACACATGGCCCATTTCTCTTGGAGATACCCCATGATGAATTCCACACAACAGACCTGATACACTGGACAACAACCACAGCAGACCTCATTTTTAAGAATTGGTGTGAGCAGCTAAATTTAGAATAGGCTCTACCCACAATTTGGACCCACACCACACCCTTCTTTTCCCCCCAACCCCCTGTACTCTCCCCCCTTTCCTCCCCCATAAGCCACCACAAGACCTCAAACCTCACAATTTCCATTTTCGACAGATAAAGTTCATTATAAACATACCAGCTACGTGCTTGCAGACGCGATAAAGACACGCAGGTTAAAATATCAAAACAAAATATGTGACCAATGGCATTAAATTGGGGACAGGCCGAAAAGCATGAAACATGTATGGCAATTTAGCGAGTTAACCCGCTAGCTAATTTGTCCTGTGATATAAACATTGCGTTATTTTTTTACCTGAATTACACAAATTCCTCTACTCCGACAATTAATCCACACATAAAACCGTCAACTGAATCGTTTCTAGTCATCCCTCCTTCTTCATCTTTGAATTTATATGGTAATTGCCATCAACACAAATCAGTTCTTCAATCAACCACGTCCTTCAATCAACCACGTGAGTGAGGAGATATCACGTGCATAGGCAGAAATCCTAGGGGGACACGACCCCCCTATCCTGGGAAAAATATGATTTCCCCCCCCAATATATCACTGTAAACATATCTATGTAATTTCAATAATATGAATGAACGCAATGAAAGCACTTATGCTGATTATAGACACTTAATAGCGCGTTTTTAAGTTTCAAAAGATTGCAACCCCCGCCCTTTGCCTCACAATGGTTTGATCCACTGCAGGTCATTAGTTTTGTTGGAAGCGTTCACACACACACACACACACACACACACCTGCTGAATTTGCAGAGCTGGCGCGCAAACTAAAGCAAACATTAACTATCAAGCTAGCTAGCTAGCACCCCTCAACTGAAGCTAGACAGCTAACTACCAGCAAACCATTGCTAGCGGTCTTCAGCTAACCTTCAGCGCGGAAAGCTCTCGCCAGTTCGAACAACGCGACTCTAACCAGAGCATAACGGACCTATTATTATTATTTTTTTATCCCCGGATTCCCACCGGATTCCCACCGCAAACGGAACATTTTCAGCTGGGTCTTCACAACTAGCTAACTGCAACCCCGGATGTTAACTCCTGGCTAGCGTTTCCATCCATTTAGCTTGAAGCTAGCCCGGCCAGAGCTCCTGTGCTACCACCGAAGCATACTCCTGGGCTACAATATCCGGACCCACGACAGGTCTATCGATGTCACCGCATGAAGAGGCATAAACAGACTCACCCCATCGCGACGTCCCCCAAAGGCTAACTTTCTAGCCCTTGCTATCTCCTTGCTTGCTAATTCGGCCTGCTAACTGCTAGCTTGTTTAGCCCCGGTCCGCTAACTGCTACCTTGTTCAGCCCCGGCCTACTAACTGTTAGCACAGGCCTGCTAACCGTCTGAATCGCAGCGTCCCAACCACTCACCGGACCAAATATTTTCTTTCAATCTCTTTTCGATTTTTAATTTGATTATACCTTCCGGTAACCTGCCTCACCCAATGTGATACGGAATCGCTATTATTTTTAATTTTTAGAACACATTCAAGAACCTCCAGAAGCTAACCAGCTAACTAGCTATTTAGTCATTGTTAGCCACTGCTAGCGGCCTTTACCTTCTGCACAGCCAGCCAGTTTTCTTAACCTGGATAATACTCGCCAGTCTAGCTTCGCTGCCCCCTGGACACTGATCACTTGGGTACAAAACAGTATACAACCACAGACACAGCTAAGGACAATAATAAAAAGACTACGACCAACACTACATCACAGCAAAACAACGGGACTTTCTCAACGGTACAGACACCCCACGACCTAGACTATTCTACTTACTGTTAAAAGTACACAAGGAACCGGAGACATGGACAATTCCCTTTGAAGTTCCTCCTGGCAGACCGATTGTCTCAGACTGCAATCGTGAATCCTATAACATTTCACAATATATAGATCACCATATCAACCCTCTCTCCACAAGGCACCCCAGCTTTCTCAGGGACACCTACCACTTCATGGAGAGGATTGGACCCATAGTTGTTCCCTCCCATACACACATATTCACGATAGATATTGATAGCCTATACAGCAACAGGAATACAAGCAATTAGAAATATCTTTAAGAGATACCCAGACAACACTAGACCGGACAAAGAAATATTACAACTGTTAGAAATCAGCCTGACTAGCAATGACTTTTTATTCAATGATCATTATTACCTGCAGGTGGAGGGAACAGCTATGGGCAAAAAATGTGCACCTGCTTACGCCAATATATACATGGCTGAATGGGAGAGAGAGGCACTGGCCAAGTGTCCATATCAACCCACTTGTTATTACCGCTTTTTAGATGACATAATAGGAGCCTGGCCCCACGACATCCAGTTATTCACAGATTTTATAAACATTCTCAACGGTCATCATCCATCCATTAAGGTTAAATACACAATTCATCCGCAAGAACGGTTTTTTTCAGTAATAACAATCAATCACAGAAAACACTACACACTAGAGTTTACTTCAAACCAACAGACACACATGCTTTACTTCATAAACACAGTTACCAGAACGAACCAGACCAGACCAAACCAGACCAGACCGAACCAGACCAGACCATACCGAACCAGACCAGACCAGACCGAACCAGACCGAACCAGACCAGACCATACCAGACTATACCGAACCAGACCAGACCGAACCAGAACGAACCAGACCAGACCGGACAGGACCAGACCGAACCAGACCGAACCAGACCGAACCAGACCAGACCGAACCAGACCAGACCATACCGAACCAGACCAGACCGAACCAGACCAGACCAGACCGAACCAGAGCGAACCAGAACGAACCAGACCAGACCAGACCGAACCAGACCAGACCGAACCAGAACGAACCAGACCAGACCGAACCAGAACGAACCAGACCAGACCGGACCAGACCAGACCGAACCAGACCAGACCGAACCAGACCAGACCAGACCGAACCAGACCAGACCGAACCAGACCGGACCAGACCAGACCGAACCAGACCGGACCAGGCCAGACCAGACCGAACCAGAACGAACCAGAACGAACCAGACCGAACCAGACCGAACCAGACCGAACCAGACCGGACCAGGCCAGACCAGACCGAACCAGAACGAACCAGAACGAACCAGACCAAACCAGACCAGACCGAACCAGACCAGACCGAACCAGACCGAACCAGACCGAACCAGACCAGACCAGACCGAACCAGACCAGACCGAACCAGAACGAACCAGACCAGACCGGACAGGACCAGACCGAACCAGACCGAACCAGACCAGACCAGACCGAACCATACCAGACCATACCGAACCAGACCGAACCAGACCAGACCATACCAGACTATACCGAACCAGACCAGACCGAACCAGAACGAACCAGACCAGACCGGACAGGACCAGACCGAACCAGACCGAACCAGACCGAACCAGACCAGACCATACCGAACCAGACCAGACCGAACCAGACCAGACCAGACCGAACCAGAGCGAACCAGAACGAACCAGACCAGACCAGACCGAACCAGACCAGACCGAACCAGAACGAACCAGACCAGACCGAACCAGAACGAACCAGACCAGACCGGACCAGACCAGACCGAACCAGACCAGACCGAACCAGACCAGACCAGACCGAACCAGACCAGACCGAACCAGACCGGACCAGACCAGACCGAACCAGACCGGACCAGGCCAGACCAGACCGAACCAGAACGAACCAGAACGAACCAGACCGAACCAGACCGAACCAGACCGAACCAGACCGGACCAGGCCAGACCAGACCGAACCAGAACGAACCAGAACGAACCAGACCAAACCAGACCAGACCGAACCAGACCAGACCGAACCAGACCGAACCAGACCGAACCAGACCAGACCAGACCGAACCAGACCAGACCGAACCAGAACGAACCAGACCAGACCGGACAGGACCAGACCGAACCAGACCGAACCAGACCAGACCAGACCGAACCATACCAGACCATACCGAACCAGACCAGACCGAACCAGACCAGACCAGACCGAACCAGAGCGAACCAGAACGAACCAGACCAGACCAGACCGAACCAGACCAGACCGAACCAGAACGAACCAGACCAGACCGAACCAGACCAGACCAGGCCAGACCGAACCAGAACGAACCAGACCAGACCGGACCAGACCAGACCGAACCAGACCAGACCGAACCAGAGCAGACCAGACCGATCCAGACCAGACCGAACCAGACCGGACCAGACCAGACCGAACCAGACCGGACCAGACCAGACCGAACCAGACCGGACCAGGCCAGACCAGACCGAACCAGAACGAACCAGAACGAACCAGACCGAACCAGACCGAACCAGACCGAACCAGACCGGACCAGGCCAGACCAGACCGAACCAGAACGAACCAGAACGAACCAGACCGAACCAGACCAGACCGAACCAGACCAGACCGAACCAGACCAGACCGAACCAGACCAGACCGAACCAGACCGAACCAGACCAGACCGAACCAGACCGGACCAGACCGAACCGGAGCGAACCAGAACGAACCAGACCATACCAGACCGAACCAGACCGAACCAGACCAGACCGAACCAGACCAGACCAAACCAGAGCGAACCAGAACGAACCAGACCAGACCAGGCCAGACCGAACCAGACCAGACCAGACCAGACCGGACCAGAACGAACCAGAGCGAACCAGAACGAACCAGACCAGACCGAACCAGACCAGACCGAACCAGACCAGACCAGACCGAACCAGACCGAACCAGAACGAACCAGACCAGACCGACGAGACCGAACCAGACCAGACCGAACCAGACCAGACCAGACCGAACCAGAACAGACCGAACCAGACCGAACCAGACCAGACCAGACCGGACCAGACCAGACCGAACCAGACCAGACCATACCGAACCAGACCAGACCGAACCAGACCAGACCGAACCAGACCGAACCAGACCAGACCGAACCAGACCAGACCAGACCGAACCAGACCAGACCAGACCGGACCGTACCAGACCGAACCAGACCAGACCAGACCGAACCAGACCAGACCAGACCGAACCAGACCGAACCAGACCAGACCAGACCGAACCAGACCGAACCAGACCAGACCGAACCAGACCGAACCAGAACGAACCAGACAAGACCAGACCAGACCAGACCGGACCAGACCGAACCAGACCCGAACCAGACCGGACCAGACCGTACCAGACCGTACCAGACCGAACCAGACCGTACCAGACCGGACCAGACCGTACCAGACGGGACCAGACCGAAAAAGAACGGACCAGACCGAACCAGACCAGACCAGACCGAACCAGACCAGACAAGAATAGACCGAACCAGACCGAACCAGACCAGACCGAACCAGACCAAACCAGACAAGACCAGACCAGAACGAACCAGACCGGACCAGACCGAACCAGACCCGAACCAGACCGGACCAGACCAGAACAGACCGAACCAGACCAGAACAGACCAGACCATACCGAACTAGACCAGACCGAACCAGACCAGACCAGACCGAACCAGAGCGAACCAGAACGAAACAGACCAGACCGAACCAGACCAGACCAGACCGAACCAGAACGAACCAGACCAGACCGAACCAGACCAGACCGAACCAGACCGAACCAGAACAAAACAGACCAGACCAGACCGAACCAGAACAAAACAGACCAGACCAGACCGAACCAGACAAGACCAGACCGAACCAGACCCGAACCAGACCAGACCAGCCCATACCGAACCAGAGCGAACCAGAACGAACCAGACCAGACCAGACCGAACCAGAACGAACCAGACCAGACCGGACCAGACCAGACCGAACCAGACCAGACCAGACCGAACCAGACCAGACCGAACCAGACCAGACCGGACGAGACCGAACCAGAGCGAACCAGACCAGACCAGACCGAACCAGACCGGACCAAACCAGACCAGAACGAACCAGACCAGACCGAACCAGAGCGAACCAGAGCGAACCAGAACGAACCAGACCAGACCAGACCAGACCGAACCAGACCAGACCGAACCAGACCAGACCGAACCAGACCGGACCAGACCGAACCAGAGCGAACCAGAACGAACCAGACCAGAACAGGCCAGACCGAACCAGACCGAACCAGACCAGACCAGACTAGACCAGACCAGAACGAACCAGACCGAACCAGACCAGACCGAACCAGACCAGACCGAACCAGACCAGACCGAACCAGACCAGACCGAACCAGACCAGACCGAACCAGACCAGACCGAACCAGACCGAACCAGACCAGACCGAACCAGACCAGACCGAACCAGAGCGAACCAGACCAGATCAGGCCAGACCGAACCAGATCGAACCAGACCAGACCGAACCAGACCAGACCAGACTGAACCAGACCAGACCGAACCAGACCAGACGCAACCAGACCGAACCAGACCGAACCAGACCAGACCGAACCAGAACAGACCGAACCAGACCAGACCGAACCAGACCATACCGAACCAGACCAGACCGAACCAGACCGGACCAGACCAGACCAGACCGAACCAGAACAGACCGGACCAGATCAGACCGGACCAGACCAGACCGAACCAGACCAGACCAGACCAGACCGAACCAGACCGAACCAGGCCAGACCAGACCGAACCAGACCGAACCAGACCAGACCGAACCAGACCGCACCGGAGGGAACCAGAACGAACCAGACCAGACCAGACCATACCAGACCGAACCAGACCAGACCGAACCAGACCAGAGCAAACCAGACCAGACCGAACCAGACCCGAGCGAACCAAACCGAACCAGACCCGAACCAGACCGAACCAGACCTGAACCAGACCAGACCGAACCAGAGCGA
The DNA here is from genome assembly GCF_057628025.1 of Oncorhynchus mykiss. Taxonomy (NCBI): domain Eukaryota; kingdom Metazoa; phylum Chordata; class Actinopteri; order Salmoniformes; family Salmonidae; genus Oncorhynchus; species Oncorhynchus mykiss. The sequence goes on from NC_143045.1 coordinate 209,065, forward strand.
ACCAGAACGAACCAGACCAGACCGAACCAGACCGAACCAATCCGAACCAGACCAGACCAGACCGGACCAGACCAGACCGAACCAGACCAGACCGAACCAGACCAGACCGAACCAGACCAGACCGAACCAGACCAGACCGAACCAGACCAGACCAGACCGAACCAGACCAGACCAGACCGAACCAGACCGGACCAAACCAGACCGAACCAGAGCGAACCAGAACGAACCAGACCAGACCAGAACAGACCGAACCAGAACGAAACAGACCGAACCAGACCAGACCGAACCAGACCGAACCAGACCAGACCATACCGAACCAGACGAGACCAGACCGAACCGTACCAGACCGAACCAGACCAGACCAGACCGAACCAGACCAGACCAGACCGAACCAGACCGAACCAGACCAGACCAGACCGAACCAGACCGAACCAGACCAGACCGAACCAGACCGAACCAGAACGAACCAGACAAGACCAGACCAGACCAGACCGGACCAGACCGAACCAGACCCGAACCAGACCGGACCAGACCGTACCAGACCGTACCAGACCGAACCAGACCGTACCAGACCGGACCAGACCGTACCAGACGGGACCAGACCGAAAAAGAACGGACCAGACCGAACCAGACCAGACCAGACCGAACCAGACCAGACAAGAATAGACCGAACCAGACCGAACCAGACCAGACCGAACCAGACCAAACCAGACAAGACCAGACCAGAACGAACCAGACCGGACCAGACCGAACCAGACCCGAACCAGACCGGACCAGACCAGAACAGACCGAACCAGACCAGAACAGACCAGACCATACCGAACTAGACCAGACCGAACCAGACCAGACCAGACCGAACCAGAGCGAACCAGAACGAAACAGACCAGACCGAACCAGACCAGACCAGACCGAACCAGAACGAACCAGACCAGACCGAACCAGACCAGACCGAACCAGACCGAACCAGAACAAAACAGACCAGACCAGACCGAACCAGAACAAAACAGACCAGACCAGACCGAACCAGACAAGACCAGACCGAACCAGACCCGAACCAGACCAGACCAGCCCATACCGAACCAGAGCGAACCAGAACGAACCAGACCAGACCAGACCGAACCAGAACGAACCAGACCAGACCGGACCAGACCAGACCGAACCAGACCAGACCAGACCGAACCAGACCAGACCGAACCAGACCAGACCGGACGAGACCGAACCAGAGCGAACCAGACCAGACCGAACCAGACCGGACCAAACCAGACCAGAACGAACCAGACCAGACCGAACCAGAGCGAACCAGAGCGAACCAGAACGAACCAGACCAGACCAGACCAGACCGAACCAGACCAGACCGAACCAGACCAGACCGAACCAGACCGGACCAGACCGAACCAGAGCGAACCAGAACGAACCAGACCAGAACAGGCCAGACCGAACCAGACCGAACCAGACCAGACCAGACTAGACCAGACCAGAACGAACCAGACCGAACCAGACCAGACCGAACCAGACCAGACCGAACCAGACCAGACCGAACCAGACCAGACCGAACCAGACCAGACCGAACCAGACCAGACCGAACCAGACCGAACCAGACCAGACCGAACCAGACCAGACCGAACCAGAGCGAACCAGACCAGATCAGGCCAGACCGAACCAGATCGAACCAGACCAGACCGAACCAGACCAGACCAGACTGAACCAGACCAGACCGAACCAGACCAGACGCAACCAGACCGAACCAGACCGAACCAGACCAGACCGAACCAGAACAGACCGAACCAGAACAGACCGAACCAGACCAGACCGAACCAGACCAGACCAGCCGAACCAGACCAGACCAGACCGAACCAGACCAGACCGAACCAGACCAGACCGAACCAGACCGAACCAGAGCGAACCAGACCAGACCGAACCAGAACGAACCAGACCAGACCGAACCAGACCGAACCAGAACGAACCAGACCAGACCGAACCAGACCGAACCAGAACGAACCAGACCGAACCAGAACGAACCAGACCAAACCGAACCAGACCAGACCGAACCAGACCGGACCAAACCGGACCAGACCGGACCAGACCAGACCGAACCAGACCAGACCAGACCAGACCGAACCAGACCGAACCAGACCGAACCAGACCAGACCGAACCAGACCAGACCGAACCAGACCATACCGAACCAGACCAGACCGAACCAGACCGGACCAGACCAGACCAGACCGAACCAGAACAGACCGGACCAGATCAGACCGGACCAGACCAGACCGAACCAGACCAGACCAGACCAGACCGAACCAGACCGAACCAGGCCAGACCAGACCGAACCAGACCGAACCAGACCAGACCGAACCAGACCGCACCGGAGGGAACCAGAACGAACCAGACCAGACCAGACCATACCAGACCGAACCAGACCAGACCGAACCAGACCAGAGCAAACCAGACCAGACCGAACCAGACCCGAGCGAACCAAACCGAACCAGACCCGAACCAGACCGAACCAGACCCGAACCAGACCAGACCGAACCAGAGCGAACCAGAACGAACCAGACCAGACCGAACCAGACCGAACCAATCCGAACCAGACCAGACCAGACCGGACCAGACCAGACCGAACCAGACCAGACCGAACCAGACCAGACCGAACCAGACCAGACCGAACCAGACCAGACCGAACCAGACCAGACCAGACCGAACCAGACCAGACCAGACCGAACCAGACCGGACCAAACCAGACCGAACCAGAGCGAACCAGAACGAACCAGACCAGACCAGAACAGACCGAACCAGAACGAACCAGACCGAACCAGACCAGACCGAACCAGACCGAACCAGACCAGACCATACCGAACCAGACGAGACCAGACCGAACCAGACCAGACCGAACCAGACCAGACTGAACCAGACCAGACCGAACCAGACCAGACCGAACCAGACCAGACCGAACCAGACCAGACCGAACCAGACCGGACCAGAGCGAACCAGAACGAACCAGACCAGACCAGACCGAACCAGAGCGAACCAGAACGAACCAGACCAGACCAGGCCAGACCGAACCAGACCGAACCAGACCAGACCAGACCGAACCAGACCAGACCAGACCGAACCAGACCGAACCAGACCAGACTAGACCGAACCGAACCAGACCAGACCAGACCGGACCAGACCAGACCGAACCAGACCAGACTAGACCGAACCAGACCAGACCAGACCAAACCAGACCAGACCGAACCAGACCAGACCGAACCAGACCAGACTAGACCGAACCGAACCAGACCAGACCGAACCAGACCAGACCAGACCAGACCAGACCGGACCAGAGCGAACCAGAACAGACCAGACCAGACCGAACCAGAACGAACCAGACCAGACCGGACCAGACCAGACCGGACCAGACCAGACCGAACCAGACCAGACCAGACCGAACCGAACCAGACCGAACCAGACCAGACCAGACCGAACCAGACCAGACCGAACCAGACCAGACCGAACCAGACCAGACTGAACCAGACCAGACCGAACCAGACCAGACCGAACCAGACCAGACCGAACCAGACCGGACCAGACCAGACCGGACCAGACCGAACCAGAGCGAACCAGAACGAACCAGACCAGACCAGACCGAACCAGACCAGACCAGACCGAACCAGAACGAACCAGACCAGACCAGACCAGACCGAACCAGACCAGACCGAACCAGACCGAACCAGACCAGACCAGACCGAACCTGACCGAACCAGAACGAACCAGACCAGACCGAACCAGAACGAACCAGAACGAACCAGACCAGACCGAACCAGACCGAACCAGACCAGACCAGACCGAACCAGACCAGACCGAACCAGACCAGACCAGACCGAACCAGAACAGACCGAACCAGAACAGACCGAACCAGACCAGACCAGACCGGACCAGACCAGACCGAACCAGACCAGACCAGACCATACCGAACCAGACCAGACCGAACCAGACCAGACCGAACCAGACCAGACCGAACCAGACCAGACCGAACCAGACCAGACCAGACCAGACCAGACCAGACCGAACCGTACCAGACCGGACCGTACCAGACCGAACCAGACCAGACCAGACCGAACAAGACCAGACCAGACCGAACAAGACCAGACCAGACCGAACCAGACCGAACCAGACCTGACCGAACCAGACCGGACCAGACCGTAACAGACCGTACCAGACCGAACCAGACCAGACCAGACCAGACCGAACCAGACCGAACCAGACCAGACCGAACCAGAACGAACCAGACAAGACCAGACCAGACCGAACCAGACCAGACCGAACCAGACCCGAACCAGACCGGACCAGACCGGACCAGACCGTACCAGACCGAACCAGACCGTACCAGACCGAACCAGACCGTACCAGACGGGACCAGACCGAAAAAGAACGGACCAGACCGAACCAGACCAGACCGAACCAGACCAGACAAGAATAGACCGAACCAGACCAAACCAGACAAGACCAGACCAGACCGAACCAGACCGGACCAGACCGAACCAGACCCGAACCAGACCGGACCAGACCAGAACAGACCGAACCAGACCAGACCAGACCATACCGAACCAGACCAGACCGAACCAGACCAGACCGAACCAGAGCAAACCAGAACGAAACAGACCAGACCGAACCAGACCAGACCAGACCGAACCAGAACGAACCAGACCAGACCGAACCAGACCAGACCGAACCAGACCGAACCAGAACAAAACAGACCAGACCAGACCGAACCAGAACAAAACAGACCAGACCAGACCGAACCAGACAAGACCAGACCAGACCGAACCAGACCGGAACAGACCGAACCAGACCCGAACCAGACCGGACCAGACCAGAACAGACCGAACCAGACCAGACCAGACCGAACCAGACCAGACCGAACCAGACCAGACCGAACCAGAGCGAACCAGAACGAAACAGACCAGACCGAACCAGACCAGACCAGACCGAACCAGAACGAACCAGACCAGACCGAACCAGACCAGACCGAACCAGACCGAACCAGAACAAAACAGACCAGACCAGACCGAACCAGAACAAAACAGACCAGACCAGACCGAACCAGACAAGACCAGACCGAACCAGAGCGAACCAGAACGAACCAGACCAGACCGAACCAGACCAGACCGAACCAGACCGAACCAGAACGAACCAGACCAGACCAGACCGGACCGAACCAGACCAGACCGAACCAGACCAGACCAGACCGAACCAGACCGAACCAGAACGAACCAGACCAGACCGAACCAGACCGAACCAGACCGAACCAGAACGAACCAGACCAGACCGAACCAGACCGAACCAGAACGAACCAGACCAGACCGAACCAGACCAGACCAGACCGAACCAGACCAGACCGAACCAGACCAGACCGAACCAGACCAGACCAGACCGAACCAGAACAGACCGAACCAGAACAGACCGAACCAGACCAGACCAGACCGGACCAGACCAGACCGAACCAGACCAGACCAGACCATACCGAACCAGACCAGACCGAACCAGACCAGACCGAACCAGACCAGACCGAACCAGACCAGACCGAACCAGACCAGACCGAACCAGACCAGACCAGACCAGACCAGACCAGACCGGACCGTACCAGACCGAACCAGACCAGACCAGACCGAACAAGACCAGACCAGACCGAACAAGACCAGACCAGACCGAACCAGACCGAACCAGACCTGACCGAACCAGACCGGACCAGACCGTAACAGACCGTACCAGACCGAACCAGACCAGACCAGACCAGACCGAACCAGACCGAACCAGACCAGACCGAACCAGAACGAACCAGACAAGACCAGACCAGACCGAACCAGACCAGACCGAACCAGACCCGAACCAGACCGGACCAGACCGGACCAGACCGTACCAGACCGAACCAGACCGTACCAGACCGAACCAGACCGTACCAGACGGGACCAGACCGAAAAAGAACGGACCAGACCGAACCAGACCAGACCAGACCGAACCAGACCAGACAAGAATAGACCGAACCAGACCGAACCAGACCAGACCGAACCAGACCAAACCAGACAAGACCAGACCAGACCGAACCAGACCGGACCAGACCGAACCAGACCCGAACCAGACCGGACCAGACCAGAACAGACCGAACCAGACCAGACCAGACCATACCGAACCAGACCAGACCGAACCAGACCAGACCGAACCAGAGCGAACCAGAACGAAACAGACCAGACCGAACCAGACCAGACCAGACCGAACCAGAACGAACCAGACCAGACCGAACCAGACCAGACCGAACCAGACCGAACCAGAACAAAACAGACCAGACCAGACCGAACCAGAACAAAACAGACCAGACCAGACCGAACCAGACAAGACCGAACCAGACCGGAACAGACCGAACCAGACCCGAACCAGACCGGACCAGACCAGACCAGACCGAACCAGACCAGACCAGACCATACCGAACCAGACCAGACCGAACCAGACCAGACCAGACCGAACCAGAGCGAACCAGAACGAAACAGACCAGACCGAACCAGACCAGACCAGACCGAACCAGAACGAACCAGACCAGACCGAACCAGACCAGACCGAACCAGACCGAACCAGAACAAAACAGACCAGACCAGACCGAACCAGAACAAAACAGACCAGACCAGACCGAACCAGACAAGACCAGACCGAACCAGAGCGAACCAGAACGAACCAGACCAGACCGAACCAGACCAGACCGAACCAGACCGAACCAGAACGAACCAGACCAGACCAGACCGGACCAGACCGAACCAGACCAGACCAGACCGAACCAGACCAGAACGAACCAGACCAGACCGGACCAGACCGAACCAGAGCGAACCAGAACGAACCAGACCAGACCGAACCAGACCAGACCAAACCAGACCAGAACGAACCAGACCAGACCGAACCAGAGCGAACCAGAGCGAACCAGAACGAACCAGACCGAACCAGACCAGACCGAACCAGACCAGACCGAACCAGACCAGACCGAACCAGACCAGACCGAACCAGACCGGACCAGACCGAACCAGAACGAACCAGACCAGACCAGGCCAGACCGAACCAGACCAGACCAGACTAGACCAAACCAGACCAGAACGAACCAGACCAGACCGAACCAGACCAGACCGAACCAGACCAGACCGAACCAGACCAGCCCGAACCAGACCAGACCGAACCAGACCAGACCGAACCAGAGCGAACCAGAACGAACCAGACCAGACCAGACCGAACCAGACCGGACCAAACCAGACCAGACCGAACCAGACCAGACCGAACCAGAGCGAACCAGAACGAACCAGACCAGACCAGAACAGGCCAGACCGAACCAGACCAGACCGAACCAGACCGAAACAGACCAGACCAGAACGAACCAGACCAGACCATACCGAACCAGACGAGACCAGACCGAACCAGACCAGACCGAACCAGACCAGACTGAACCAGACCAGACCGAACCAGACCAGACCGAACCAGACCAGACCGAACCAGACCGAACCAGAACGAACCAGACCAGACCAGACCGAACCAGAGCGAACCAGAACGAACCAGACCAGACCAGGCCAGACCGAACCAGACCAGACCAGACCGAACCAGACCAGACCAGACCGAACCAGACCGAACCAGACCAGACTAGACCAGACCAGACCGGACCAGACCAGACCGAACCAGACCAGACTAGACCGAACCAGACCAGACCAGACCAAACCAGACCAGACCGAACCAGACCAGACCGAACCAGACCAGACTAGACCGAACCGAACCAGACCAGACCGAACCAGACCAGACCAGACCAGACCAGACCAGACCAGACCAGAGCGAACCAGAACAGACCAGACCAGACCGAACCAGAACGAACCAGACCAGACCGGACCAGACCAGACCGGACCAGACCAGACCGAACCAGACCAGACCATACCGAACCAGACCAGACCGAACCAGACCAGACCGAACCAGACCAGACCAGACCGAACCAGACCAGACCGAACCAGACTAGACCGAACCGAACCAGACCAGACCGAACCAGACCGGACCAGACCGGACCAGACCAGACCGGACCAGACCGAACCAGAGCGAACCAGAACGAACCAGACCAGACCAGACCGAACCAGACCAGACCAGACCGAACCAGAACGAACCAGACCAGACCAGACCAGACCGAACCAGACCAGACCGAACCAGACCGAACCAGACCAGACCAGACCGAACCAGACCGAACCAGAACGAACCAGACCAGACCGAACCAGACCGAACCAGAACGAACCAGACCAGACCGAACCAGACCGAACCAGACCAGACCAGACCGAACCAGACCAGACCGAACCAGACCAGACCAGACCGAACCAGAACAGACCAGACCGAACCAGAACAGACCGAACCAGAACAGACCGAACCAGACCAGACCGAACCAGACCAGACCAGACCGAACCAGACCAGACCAGACCATACCGAACCAGACCAGACCGAACCAGACCAGACCGAACCAGACCAGACCGAACCAGACCATACCGAACCAGACCAGACCAGACCAGACCAGACCAGACCGAACCGTACCAGACCGTACCAGACCGAACCAGACCAGACCAGACCGAACAAGACCAGACCAGACCGAACAAGACCAGACCAGACCGAACCAGACCGAACCAGACCTGACCGAACCAGACCGGACCAGACCGTAACAGACCGTACCAGACCGAACCAGACCAGACCAGACCAGACCGAACCAGACCGAACCAGACCAGACCGAACCAGAACGAACCAGACAAGACCAGACCAGACCGAACCAGACCAGACCGAACCAGACCAGACCGAACCAGACCCGAACCAGACCGGACCAGACCGGACCAGACCGTACCAGACCGTACCAGACCGAACCAGACCGTACCAGACGGGACCAGACCGAAAAAGAACGGACCAGACCGAACCAGACCAGACCGAACCAGACCAAACCAGACAAGACCAGACCAGACCGAACCAGACCGGACCAGACCGAACCAGACCCGAACCAGACCGGACCAGACCAGAACAGACCGAACCAGACCAGACCAGACCATACCGAACCAGACCAGACCGAACCAGACCAGACCGAACCAGAGCGAACCAGAACGAAACAGACCAGACCGAACCAGACCAGACCAGACCGAACCAGAACGAACCAGACCAGACCGAACCAGACCAGACCGAACCAGACCGAACCAGAACAAAACAGACCAGACCAGACCGAACCAGAACAAAACAGACCAGACCAGACCGAACCAGACAAGACCAGACCAGACCGAACCAGACCGGAACAGACCGAACCAGACCCGAACCAGACCGGACCAGACCAGAACAGACCGAACCAGACCAGACCAGACCATACCGAACCAGACCAGACCGAACCAGACCGAACCAGAGCGAACCAGAACGAAACAGACCAGACCGAACCAGACCGAACCAGAACGAACCAGACCGAACCAGACCAGACCGAACCAGACCGAACCAGAACAAAACAGACCAGACCAGACCGAACCAGAACAAAACAGACAAGACCAGACCGAACCAGAGCGAACCAGAACGAACCAGACCAGACCGAACCAGACCAGACCGAACCAGACCAGACCAGACCGGACCAGACCGAACCAGACCAGACCAGACCGAACCAGACCAGAACGAACCAGACCAGACCGGACCAGACCGAACCAGAACGAACCAGACCAGACCGAACCAGACCAGACCAAACCAGACCAGAACGAACCAGACCAGACCGAACCAGAGCGAACCAGAGCGAACCAGAACGAACCAGACCAGACCAGACCGAACCAGACCAGACCGAACCAGACCAGACCGAACCAGACCGGACCAGACCGAACCAGAGCGAACCAGAACGAACCAGACCAGACCAGGCCAGACCGAACCAGACCAGACCAGACTAGACCGAACCAGACCAGAACGAACCAGACCAGACCGAACCAGACCAGACCGAACCAGACCAGACCGAACCAGACCAGCCCGAACCAGACCAGACCGAACCAGACCAGACCGAACCAGAGCGAACCAGAACGAACCAGACCAGACCAGACCGAACCAGACCGGACCAAACCAGACCAGACCGAACCAGACCAGACCGAACCAGAGCGAACCAGAACGAACCAGACCAGACCAGAACAGGCCAGACCGAACCAGACCAGACCGAACCAGACCGAAACAGACCAGACCAGAACGAACCAGACCAGACCATACCGAACCAGACGAGACCAGACCGAACCAGACCAGACCGAACCAGACCAGACCTAACCAGACCAGACCGAACCAGACCAGACTGAACCAGACCAGACCGAACCAGACCAGACCGAACCAGACCAGACCAGACCGAACCAGACCAGACCAGACCAGACCAGACCGAACCAGACCAGACCGAACCAGACCGGACCAGACCGAACCAGAGCGAACCAGACCAGACCAGACCGAACCAGAGCGAACCAGAACGAACCAGACCAGACCAGGCCAGACCGAACCAGACCGAAACAGACCAGACCAGACCGAACCAGACCAGACCGAACCAGACCGAACCAGACCAGACTTGACCGAACCGAACCAGACCAGACCGGACCAGACCAGACCGAACCAGACCAGACTAGACCGAACCAGACCAGACCAAACCAGACCAGACCGAACCAGACCAGACCAGACCGAACCAGACCGAACCAGACCAGACTAGACCGAACCAGACCGAACCAGACCGAACCAGACCGAACCAGACCAGACCAGACCGGACCAGAGCGAACCAGAGGGAACCAGAACAGACCAGACCAGACCAGACCGAACCAGAACGAACCAGACCAGACCGGACCAGACCAGACCGGACCAGACCAGACCGAACCAGACCGAACCGAACCAGACCGAACCAGACCAGACCATACAAGACCAGACCATACCGAACCAGACCAGACCGAACCAGACCAGACCGAACCAGACCAGACCAGACCGAACCAGACCAGACCGAACCAGACCAGACTAGACCGAACCGAACCAGACCAGACCGAACCAGACCGAACCAGACCAGACCGGACCAGACCGGACCAGACCGGACCAGACCGGACCAGACCGAACCAGAGCGAACCAGAACGAACCAGACCAGACCAGACCGAACCAGACCAGACCAGACCGAACCAGAACGAACCAGACCAGACCAGACCAGACCGAACCAGACCAGACCGAACCAGACCGAACCAGAACGAACCAGACCAGACCGAACCAGACCGAACCAGAACGAACCAGACCAGACCGACCAGACCGAACCAGACCGAACCAGACCAGACCGAACCAGACCAGACCAGACCGAACCACAACAGACCGAACCAGACCGAACCAGACCAGACCAGACCGGACCAGACCAGACCGAACCAGACCAGACCAGACCATACCGAACCAAACCAGACCAGACCGAACCAGACCAGACCGAACCAGACCAGACCGAACCAGACCAGACCGAACCAGACCAGACCAGACCAGACCAGACCAGACCGAACCGTACCAGACCGGACCGTACCAGACCGAACCAGACCAGACCAGACCGAACCAGACCAGACCAGACCAGACCAGACCGAACCAGACCGAACCAGACCAGACCGAACCAGACCGGACCAGACCGAACCAGACCGTACCAGACCGTACCAGACCGAACCAGACCAGACCAGACCGAACCAGACCGAACCAGACCAGACCGAACCAGACCGAACCAGAACGAACCAGACAAGACCAGACCAGACCGAACCAGACCAGACCGAACCAGACCCGAACCAGACCGGACCAGACCGGACCAGACCGTACCAGACCGAACCAGACGGGACCAGACCGAAAAAGAACGGACCAGACCGAACCAGACCAGACCAGACCGAACCAGACCAGACAAGAATAGACCGAACCAGACCGAACCAGACCAGACCGAACCAGACCAAACCAGACAAGACCAGACCAGACCAAACCAGACCGAACCAGACCCGAACCAGACCCGAACCAGACCGGACCAGACCAGAACAGACCGAACCAGACCAGACCAGACCATACCGAACCAGACCAGACCGAACCAGACCAGACCAGACCGAACCAGAGCGAACCAGAACGAAACAGACCAGACCGAACCAGACCAGACCAGACCGAACCAGAACGAACCAGACCAGACCAAACCAGACCAGACCGAACCAGACCAGACCGAACCAGAACAAAACAGACCAGACCAGACCGAACCAGAACAAAACAGACCAGACCAGACCGAACCAGACAAGACCAGACCGAACCAGACCCGAACCAGACCAGACCAGCCCATACCGAACCAGAGCGAACCAGAACGAACCAGACCAGACCGAACCAGACCGAACCAGACCGAACCAGAACGAACCAGAACGAACCACACCAGACCGGGCCAGACCAGACCGAACCAGACCAGACCAGACCGAACCAGACCAGAACGAACCAGACCAGACCGAACCAGACCAGACCGAACCAGACCAGCCCGAACCAGACCAGACCGAACCAGACCAGACCGAACCAGAGCGAACCAGAACGAACCAGACCAGACCAGACCAGACCGGACCAAACCAGACCAGACCGAACCAGACCAGACCGAACCAGAGCGAACCAGAACGAACCAGACCAGACCAGAACAGGCCAGACCGAACCAGACCAGACCGAACCAGACCGAAACAGACCAGACCAGAACGAACCAGACCAGACCATACCGAACCAGACGAGACCAGACCGAACCAGACCAGACCGAACCAGACCAGACTGAACCAGACCAGACCGAACCAGACCAGACCGAACCAGACCAGACCAGACCGAACCAGACCGAACCAGACCAGACCGAACCAGACCGGACCAGACCGAACCAGAGCGAACCAGAACGAACCAGACCGAACCAGAGCGAACCAGAACGAACCAGACCAGACCAGGCCAGACCGAACCAGACCGAAACAGACCAGACCAGACCGAACCAGACCAGACCAGACCGAACCAGACCGAACCAGACCAGACTAGACCGAACCGAACCAGACCAGACCGGACCAGACCAGACCGAACCAGACCAGACTAGACCGAAACAGACCAGACCAAACCAGACCAGACCGAACCAGACCAGACCGAACCAGACCGAACCAGACCAGACTAGACCGAACCAGACCGAACCAGACCGAACCAGACCGAACCAGACCAGACCAGACCGGACCAGAGCGAACCAGAGCGAACCAGAACAGACCAGACCAGACCGAACCAGAACGAACCAGACCAGACCGGACCAGACCAGACCGGACCAGACCAGACCGGACCAGACCAGACCAGACCGAACCAGACCAGACCAGACCAGACCAGACCGAACCGAACCAGACCGAACCAGACCAGACCATACAAGACCAGACCATACCGAACCAGACCAGACCGAACCAGACCAGACCGAACCAGACCAGACCGAACCAGACCAGACTAGACCGAACCGAACCAGACCAGACCGAACCAGACCGAACCAGACCAGAACGGACCAGACCGGACCAGACCGGACCAGACCGGACCAGACCGAACCAGAGCGAACCAGAACGAACCAGACCAGACCAGACCGAACCAGACCAGACCAGACCGAACCAGAACGAACCAGACCAGACCAGACCAGACCGAACCAGACCAGACCGAACCAGACCGAACCAGACCAGACCAGACCGAACCAGAACGAACCAGACCAGACCGAACCAGACCGAACCAGAACGAACCAGACCAGACCGAACCAGACCGAACCAGAACGAACCAGACCAGACCGACCAGACCGAACCAGACCAGACCGAACCAGACCAGACCAGACCGAACCAGAACAGACCGAACCAGACCGGACCAGACCAGACCGAACCAGACCAGACCAGACCATACCGAACCAAACCAGACCAGACCGAACCAGACCAGACCGAACCAGACCGAACCAGACCAGACCGAACCAGACCAGACCGAACCAGACCAGACCAGACCAGACCAGACCAGACCGAACCGTACCAGACCGGACCGTACCAGACCGAACCAGACCAGACCAGACCGAACCAGACCAGACCAGACCGAACCAGACCGAACCAGACCAGACCGAACCAGACCGTACCAGACCGTACCAGACCGAACCAGACCAGACCAGACCAGACCGAACCAGACCGAACCAGACCAGACCGAACCAGACCGAACCAGACCAGACCGGACCAGACCGAACCAGACCGAACCAGACCGTACCAGACCGAACCAGACCGAACCAGACCGAACCAGACCGTACCAGACCGGACCAGACCGTACCAGACGGGACCAGACCGAAAAAGAACGGACCAGACCGAACCAGACCAGACCAGACCGAACCAGACCAGACAAGAATAGACCGAACCAGACCAGACCGAACCAGACCAAACCAGACAAGACCAGACCAGACCGAACCAGACCGGACCAGACCGAACCAGACCCGAACCAGACCGGACCAGACCAGAACAGACCGAACCAGACCAGACCAGACCAGACCATACCGAACCAGACCAGACCGAACCAGACCAGACCGAACCAGAGCGAACCAGAACGAAACAGACCAGACCGAACCAGACCAGACCAGACCGAACCAGAACGAACCAGACCAGACCGAACCAGACCAGACCGAACCAGACCGAACCAGAACAAAACAGACCAGACCAGACCGAACCAGAACAAAACAGACCAGACCAGACCGAACCAGACAAGACCAGACCGAACCAGACCCGAACCAGACCAGACCAGCCCATACCGAACCAGAGCGAACCAGACCAGACCAGACCGAACCAGACCGAACCAGAACGAACCAGACCAGACCAGACCGAACCAGACCAGACCAGACCGAACCAGACCAGACCGAACCAGACCAGACCAGACCGAACCAGACCAGACCGAACCAGACCAGACCGGACCAGACCGAACCAGAGCGAACCAGAACGAACCAGACCAGACCAGACCGAACCAGACCAGACCAGAACGAACCAGACCAGACCGAACCAGAGCGAACCAGAGCGAACCAGAACGAATCAGACCAGACCAGACCGAACCAGACCAGACCGAACCAGACCAGACCGAACCAGACCGGACCAGACCGAACCAGAGCGAACCAGAACGAACCAGACCAGACCGAACCAGACCGAACCAGACCAGACCAGACTAGACCGAACCAGACCAGAACGAACCAGACCAGTCCGAACCAGACCAGACCGAACCAGACCAGCCCGAACCAGACCAGACCGAACCAGACCAGACCGAACCAGACCAGACCAGACCAGACCGAACCAGACCGAACCAGACCAGACCGAACCAGACCAGACCGAACCAGAGCGAACCAGAGCGAACCAGACCAGATCAGGCCAGACCGAACCAGATCGAACCAGACCAGACCGAACCAGACCAGACCAGACTGAACCAGACCAGACCGAACCAGACCAGACGCAACCAGACCGAACCAGACCAGACCGAACCAGAACAGACCGAACCAGAACAGACCGAACCAGAACAGACCGAACCAGACCGAACCAGGCCAAACCAGACCGAACCAGACCAGACCGAACCAGACCAGACCGAACCAGACCAGACCAGCCGAACCAGACCAGACCGAACCAGACCAGACCGAACCAGACCATACCGAACCAGACCAGACCGAACCAGACCAGACCGAACCAGACCGAACCAGAGCGAACCAGACCAGACCCAACCAGACCGAACCAGAACGAACCAGACCGAACCAGACCAGACCAGACCGAACCAGAACGAACCAGACCAGACCGAACCAGACCAGACCAGAGCAGACCAGACCGAACCAGACCGAACCAGACCAGACCGAACCAGACCGGACCAAACCGGACCAGACCGGACCAGACCAGACCGAACCAGACCATACCGAACCAGACCAGACCAGACCGAACCAGACCGAACCAGACCGAACCAGACCATACCGAACCAGACCAGACCGAACCAGACCGGACCAGACCAGACCGAACCAGAACAGACCGGACCAGACCAGACCGGACCAGACCAGCCCGAACCAGACCAGACCAGACCGTACCAGACCGAACCAGACCGAACCAGACCAGACCAGACCAGACCGAACCAGAGCGGACCAGACCAGACCAGACCAGACCGAACCAGACCGAACCAGACCAGACCGAACCAGACCGTACCAGACCGAACCAGACCAGACCGAACCAGACCGAACCAGACCAGACCGAACCAGACCGAACCAGAACGAACCAGACAAGACCAGACCAGACCGAACCAGACCAGACCGGACCAGACCGAACCAGACCCGAACCAGACCGGACCAGACCGGACCAGACCGTACCAGACTGAACCAGACCGTACCAGACCGGACCAGACCGTACCAGACGGGACCAGACCGAAAAAGAACGGACCGGACCGAACCAGACCAGACCAGACCGAACCAGACCAGACAAGAATAGACCGAACCAGACCGAACCAGACCAGACCGAACCAGACCAAACCAGACAAGACCAGACCAGACCGAACCAGACCGAACCAGACCAGACCGAACCAGACCCGAACCAGACCGGACCAGACCAGAACAGACCGAACCAGACCAGACCAGACCAGACCATACCGAACCAGACCAGACCGAACCAGACCAGACAAGACCGAACCAGAGCGAACCAGAACGAAACAGACCAGACCGAACCAGACGGGACCAGACCAGACCAGACCGAACCAGACCAGACCGAACCAGAACGAACCAGACCAGACCGAACCAGACCAGACCGAACCAGACCGAACCAGAACGAACCAGACCAGACCGGACCAGACCAGACCGAACCAGACCAGACCAGACCGAACAAGACCAGTCCGAACCAGACCAGACCGGACCAGACCGAACCAGAGCGAACCAGAACGAACCAGACCAGACCAGACCGAACCAGACCAGAACGAACCAGAGCGAACCAGAGCGAACCAGAACGAACCAGAGCGAACCAGAACGAACCAGACCAGACCAGACCAGACCGAACCAGACCAGACCGAACCAGACCAGACCGAACCAGACCGGACCAGACCGAACCAGAGCGAACCAGAACGAACCAGACCAGACCAGGCCAGACCGAACCAGACCGAACCAGACCAGACCAGACTAGACCGAACCAGACCAGAACGAACCAGACCAGACCGAACCAGACCAGACTGAACCAGACCAGACCAGACCGAACCAGACCAGACCAGACCAGACCAGACCGAACCGAACCAGACCGAACCAGACCAGACCATACAAGACCAGACCATACCGAACCAGACCAGACCGAACCAGACCAGACCGAACCAGACCAGACCAGACCGAACCAGACCAGACCGAACCAGACCAGACTAGACCGAACCGAACCAGACCAGACCGAACCAGACCGAACAAGACCAGAACGGACCAGACCGGACCAGACCGGACCAGACCGGACCAGACCGAACCAGAGCGAACCAGAACGAACCAGACCAGACCAGACCGAACCAGACCAGACCAGACCGAACCAGAACGAACCAGACCAGACCAGACCAGACCGAACCAGACCAGACCGAACCAGACCGAACCAGACCAGACCGAACCAGACCGAACCAGAACGAACCAGACCAGACCGAACCAGACCGAACCAGAACGAACCAGACCAGACCGAACCAGACCAGACCGAACCAGAACAGACCGAACCAGACCGGACCAGACCAGACCGAACCAGACCAGACCAGACCAGACCGAACCAAACCAGACCAGACCGAACCAGACCAGACCGAACCAGACCGAACCAGACCAGACCGAACCAGACCAGACCGAACCAGACCAGACCAGACCAGACCAGACCAGACCGAACCAAACCAGACCAGACCGAACCAGACCAGACCGAACCAGACCGAACCAGACCAGACCGAACCAGACCAGACCGAACCAGACCAGACCAGACCAGACCGAACCGTACCAGACCGGACCGTACCAGACCGAACCAGACCAGACCAGACCGAACCAGACCAGACCAGACCGAACCAGACCAGACCAGACCGAACCAGACCGAACCAGACCGGACCAGACCGTACCAGACCGTACCAGACCGTACCAGACCGTACCAGACCGAACCAGACCAGACCAGACCAGACCGAACCAGACCGAACCAGACCGAACCAGACCAGACCAGACCGTACCAGACCGAACCAGACCGTACCAGACCGGACCAGACCGTACCAGACGGGACCAGACCGAAAAAGAACGGACCAGACCGAACCAGACCAGACCAGACCGAACCAGACCAGACAAGAATAGACCGAACCAGACCGAACCAGACCAGACCGAACCAGACCAAACCAGACAAGACCAGACCAGACCGAACCAGACCGGACCAGACCGAACCAGACCCGAACCAGACCGGACCAGACCAGAACAGACCGAACCAGACCAGACCAGACCAGACCATACCGAACCAGACCAGACCGAACCAGACCAGACCAGACCGAACCAGAGCGAACCAGAACGAAACAGACCAGACCGAACCAGACCAGACCAGACCGAACCAGAACGAACCAGACCAGACCGAACCAGACCAGACCGAACCAGACCGAACCAGAACAAAACAGACCAGACCAGACCGAACCAGAACAAAACAGACCAGACCAGACCGAACCAGACAAGACCAGACCGAACCAGACCCGAACCAGACCAGACCAGCCCATACCGAACCAGAGCGAACCAGACCGAACCAGACCAGACCAGACCGAACCAGACCGAACCAGAACGAACCAGACCAGACCGGGCCAGACCAGACCGAACCAGACCAGACCAGACCGAACCAGACCAGACCGAACCAGACCAGACCAGACCGAACCAGACCAGACCGAACCAGACCAGACCGGACCAGACCGAACCAGAGCGAACCAGAACGAACCAGACCAGACCAGACCGAACCAGACCAGACCAGAACGAACCAGACCAGACCGAACCAGAGCGAACCAGAGCGAACCAGAACGAACCAGACCAGACCGAACCAGACCAGACCGAACCAGACCAGACCGAACCAGACCGGACCAGACCGAACCAGAGCGAACCAGAACGAACCAGACCAGACCAGACCGAACCAGACCGAACCAGACCAGACCAGACTAGACCGAACCAGACCAGAACGAACCAGACCAGACCGAACCAGACCAGACCGAACCAGACCAGCCCGAACCAGACCAGACCGAACCAGACCAGACCGAACCAGACCAGACCGAACCAGACCAGACCGAACCAGACCAGACCGAACCAGAGCGAACCAGAGCGAACCAGACCAGATCAGGCCAGACCGAACCAGATCGAACCAGACCAGACCGAACCAGACCAGACCAGACTGAACCAGACCAGACCGAACCAGACCAGACGCAACCAGACCGAACCAGACCAGACCGAACCAGAACAGACCGAACCAGAACAGACCGAACCAGAACAGACCGAACCAGACCGAACCAGGCCAAACCAGGCCGAACCAGACCAGACCGAACCAGACCAGACCGAACCAGACCAGACCAGCCGAACCAGACCAGACCGAACCAGACCAGACCGAACCAGACCATACCGAACCAGACCAGACCGAACCAGACCAGACCGAACCAGACCAGAGCGAACCAGACCAGACCCAACCAGACCGAACCAGAACGAACCAGACCGAACCAGACCAGACCAGACCGAACCAGAACGAACCAGACCAGACCGAACCAGACCAGACCAGAGCAGACCAGACCGAACCAGACCGAACCAGACCAAACCGAACCAGACCAGACCGAACCAGACCGGACCAAACCGGACCAGACCGGACCAGACCAGACCGAACCAGACCAGACCGAACCAGACCGAACCAGACCAGACCGAACCAGACCATACCGAACCAGACCAGACCGAACCAGACCGGACCAGACCAGACCGAACCAGAACAGACCGGACCAGACCAGACCGGACCAGACCAGACCGAACCAGACCAGACCAGACCAGACCGTACCAGACCGAACCAGACCGAACCAGACCAGACCAGACCAGACCGAACCAGAGCGGACCAGACCAGACCAGACCAGACCGAACCAGACCGAACCAGACCAGACCGAACCAGACCGGACCAGACCGTACCAGACCGTACCAGACCGAACCAGACCAGACCGAACCAGACCGAACCAGACCAGACCGAACCAGACCGAACCAGAACGAACCAGACAAGACCAGACCAGACCGAACCAGACCAGACCGGACCAGACCGAACCAGACCCGAACCAGACCGGACCAGACCGGACCAGACCGTACCAGACTGAACCAGACCGTACCAGACCGGACCAGACCGTACCAGACGGGACCAGACCGAAAAAGAACGGACCGGACCGAACCAGACCAGACCAGACCGAACCAGACCAGACAAGAATAGACCGAACCAGACCGAACCAGACCAGACCGAACCAGACCAAACCAGACAAGACCAGACCAGACCGAACCAGACCGGACCAGACCAGACCGAACCAGACCCGAACCAGACCGGACCAGACCAGAACAGACCGAACCAGACCAGACCAGACCAGACCATACCGAACCAGACCAGACCGAACCAGACCAGACAAGACCGAACCAGAGCGAACCAGAACGAAACAGACCAGACCGAACCAGACGGGACCAGACCAGACCAGACCGAACCAGACCAGACCAGACCGAACCAGAACGAACCAGACCGGACCGAACCAGACCAGACCGAACCAGAACAAAACAGACCAGACCAGACCGAACCAGACAAGACCAGACCAGACCAGCCCATACCGAACGAGAGCGAACCAGAACGAACCAGACCAGACCGAACCAGACCAGACCGAACCAGACCGAACCAGAACGAACCAGACCAGACCGGACCAGACCAGACCGAACCAGACCAGACCAGACCGAACAAGACCAGTCCGAACCAGACCAGACCAGACCAGACCGAACCAGAGCGAACCAGAACGAACCAGACCAGACCAGACCGAACCAGACCAGAACGAACCAGAGCGAACCAGAGCGAACCAGAACGAACCAGAGCGAACCAGAGCGAACCAGACCAGACCGAACCAGACCAGACCGAACCAGACCAGACCGAACCAGACCGGACCAGACCGAACCAGAGCGAACCAGAACGAACCAGACCAGACCAGGCCAGACCGAACCAGACCGAACCAGACCAGACCAGACTAGACCGAACCAGACCAGAACGAACCAGACCAGACCGAACCAGACCAGACCGAACCAGACCAGACTGAACCAGACCAGCCCGAACCAGACCAGACCGAACCAGACCAGACCGAACCAGACCAGACAAGAATAGACCGAACCAGACCGAACCAGACCAGACCGAACAAGACCAAACCAGACAAGACCAGACCAGACCGAACCAGACCGGACCAGACCAGACCGAACCAGACCCGAACCAGACCAGACCGAGCCAGACCAGACCGAACCAGACCGAACCAGACCAGACCGAGCCAGACCAGACCGAACCAGACCGAACCAGACCAGACCGAACCAGAGCGAACCAGACCAGATCAGGCCAGACCGAACCAGATCGAACCAGACCAGACCAGACCGAACCAGACCAGACCAGACTGAACCAGACCAGACCGAACCAGACCAGACGCAACCAGACCGAACCAGACCGAACCAGACCGAACCAGACCAGACCGAACCAGACCAGACCGAACCAGAAC
Organism: Oncorhynchus mykiss; assembly: GCF_057628025.1. Lineage (NCBI taxonomy): Eukaryota > Metazoa > Chordata > Actinopteri > Salmoniformes > Salmonidae > Oncorhynchus > Oncorhynchus mykiss. The sequence continues at coordinate 230,810 of NC_143045.1, forward strand.
AGACCGAACCAGACCGAACCAGACCAGACCGAACCAGACCAGACCGAACCAGACCAGACCAGCCGAACCAGACCAGACCAGACCGAACCAGACCAGACCGAACCAGACCAGACCGAACCAGACCAGACCGAACCAGACCAGACCGAACCAGACCGAACCAGAGCGAACCAGAACGAACCAGACCGAACCAGAACGAACCAGACCAGACCGAACCAGACCGAACCAGAACGAACCAGACCAGACCAGACCAGAGCAGACCAGACCGAACCAGACCGAACCAGACCAAACCGAACCAGACCAGACCGAACCAGACCGGACCAAACCGGACCAGACCGGACCAGACCAGACCGAACCAGACCAGACCGAACCAGACCAGACCAGACCGAACCAGACCGAACCAGACCGAACCAGACCGAACCAGACCAGACCGAACCAGACCATACCGAACCAGACCAGACCGAACCAGACCGGACCAGACCAGACCAGACCGAACCAGACCAGACCGAACCAGAACAGACCGGACCAGACCGGACCAGACCAGACCGAACCAGACCAGACCAGACCGTACCAGACCGAACCAGACCGAACCAGACCAGACCAGACCAGACCGAACCATAGCGGACCAGACCAGACCAGACCGAACCAGACCGAACCAGACCAGACCGAACCAGACCGCACCGGAGGGAACCAGAACGAACCAGACCAGACCATACCAGACCGAACCAGACCAGACCGAACCAGACCAGACCGAACCAGACCAGAGCAAACCAGACCAGACCGAACCAGACCCGAGCGAACCAAACCGAACCAGACCCGAACCAGACCGAACCAGAACCGAACCAGACCAGACCGAACCAGAGCGAACCAGATCGAACCAGACCAGACCGAACCAATCCGAACCAGAACGAACCAAACCAGACCAGACCGGACCAGACCAGACCGAACCAGACCAGACCGAACCAGACCAGACCGAACCAGACCAGACCGAACCAGACCAGACCAGACCGAACCAGAGCGAACCAGAACGAACCAGACCAGACCAGACCGAACCAGACCGGACCAAACCAGACCAGACCGAACCAGACCAGACCGAACCAGAGCGAACCAGAACGAACCAGACCAGACCAGAACAGACCGAACCAGAACGAACCAGACCAGAACAGGCCAGACCGAACCAGACCAGACCGAACCAGACCAGACCAGAACGAACCAGACCAGACCATACCGAACCAGACGAGACCAGACCGAACCAGACCAGACCGAACCAGACCAGACCGAACCAGACCAGACCGAACCAGACCGAACCAGACCAGACCGGACCAGACCGAACCAGAGCGAACCAGAACGAACCAGAACAAACCAGACCAGACCAGACCGAACCAGAGCGAACCAGAACGAACCAGACCAGACCAGGCCAGACCGAACCAGACCAGACCAGACCGAACCAGACCAGACCGAACCAGACCGAACCAGACCAGACTAGACCGAACCGAACCAGACCAGACCGGACCAGACCAGACCAGACCGAACCAGACCAGACCAGACCAAACCAGACCAGACCGAACCAGACCAGACCAGACCGAACCAGACCGAACCAGACCAGACTAGACCGAACCGAACCAGACCAGACCGAACCAGACCGAACCAGACCAGACCAGACCAGACCAGACCAGAGCGAACCAGAGCGAACCAGAACAGACCAGACCAGACCAGACCAGACCGAACCAGAACGAACCAGACCAGACCGGACCAGACCAGACCGGACCAGACCAGACCGGACCAGACCAGACCAGACCGAACCAGACCAGACCAGACCAGACCAGACCGAACCAGAGCGAACCAGAACGAACCAGAACAAACCAGACCAGACCAGACCGAACCAGAGCGAACCAGAACGAACCAGACCAGACCAGGCCAGACCGAACCAGACCAGACCAGACCGAACCAGACCAGACCGAACCAGACCGAACCAGACCAGACTAGACCGAACCGAACCAGACCAGACCGGACCAGACCAGACCAGACCGAACCAGACCAGACCAGACCAAACCAGACCAGACCGAACCAGACCAGACCAGACCGAACCAGACCGAACCAGACCAGACTAGACCGAACCGAACCAGACCAGACCGAACCAGACCGAACCAGACCAGACCAGACCAGACCAGACCAGAGCGAACCAGAGCAGACCGAACCAGACCAGACCAGAACGAACCAGACCAGACCATACCGAACCAGACGAGACCAGACCGAACCAGACCAGACCGAACCAGACCAGACCGAACCAGACCAGACCGAACCAGACCGAACCAGACCAGACCGGACCAGACCGAACCAGAGCGAACCAGAACGAACCAGAACAAACCAGACCAGACCAGACCGAACCAGAGCGAACCAGAACGAACCAGACCAGACCAGGCCAGACCGAACCAGACCAGACCAGACCGAACCAGACCAGACCGAACCGAACCAGACCAGACCGGACCAGACCAGACCAGACCGAACCAGACCAGACCAGACCAAACCAGACCAGACCGAACCAGACCAGACCAGACCGAACCAGACCGAACCAGACCAGACTAGACCGAACCGAACCAGACCAGACCGAACCAGACCGAACCAGACCAGACCAGACCAGACCAGACCAGAGCGAACCAGAGCGAACCAGAACAGACCAGACCAGACCAGACCAGACCGAACCAGAACGAACCAGACCAGACCGGACCAGACCAGACCGGACCAGACCAGACCGGACCAGACCAGACCAGACCGAACCAGACCAGACCAGACCAGACCAGACCGAACCAGAGCGAACCAGAACGAACCAGACCAGACCAGGCCAGACCGAACCAGACCGAACCAGACCAGACCAGACAAAACCAGACCAGACCGAACCAGACCGAACCAGACCAGACTAGACCGAACCGAACCAGACCAGACCAGACCAGACCAAACCAGACCAGACCGGACCAGACCAGACCAGACCAGACTAGACCGAACCAGACCAGACCAAACCAGACCAGACCAGACCGAACCAGACCGAACCAGACCAGACTAGACCGAACCGAACCAGACCAGACCGAACCAGACCAGACCAGACCAGACCAGAGCGAACCAGAGCGAACCAGAACAGACCAGACCAGACCAGACCAGACCAGACCGAACCAGACCAGACCGGACCAGACCAGACCGGACCAGACCAGACCAGACCGAACCAGACCAGACCAGACCAGACCAGACCAGACCGAACCGAACCAGACCGAACCAGACCAGACCATACAAGACCAGACCATACCGAACCAGACCAGACCGAACCAGACCAGACCGAACCAGACCAGACCGAACCAGACCAGACCGAACCAGACCAGACCGAACCAGACCAGACTAGACCGAACCAGACCGAACCAGACCGAACCAGACCAGACCAGACCGGACCAGACCGGACCAGACCGGACCAGACCGGACCAGACCGAACCAGAGCGAACCAGAACGAACCAGACCAGACCAGACCGAACCAGACCAGACCAGACCGAACCAGACCGGACCAGACCGAACCAGAGCGAACCAGAACGAACCAGACCAGACCAGACCAGACCGAACCAGACCAGACCGGACCAGACCAGACCGAACCAGACAGGACCGAACCAGACCAGACCAGACCGAACCAGACCAGACCGAACCAGACCGAACCAGACCGAACCAGAACGAACCAGACCAGAACGAACCAGACCAGACCGAACCAGACCGGACCAGACCGGACCAGACCAGACCGAACCAGACCAGACCAGACCAGAACAAACCAGACCGAACCGGACCAGACCGAACCAGACCAGACCAGACCATACCGAACCAGACCGGACCGAACCAGACCGGACCAAACCGGACCAGACCAGACCAGACCAGACCGAACCAGACCAGACCGAACCAGAACAGACCGGACCAGACCAGACCGGACCAGACCAGACCGAACCAGACCAGACCAGACCGTACCAGACCGAACCAGACCGAATCAGACCAGACCGAACCAGAGCGGACCAGACCAGACCAGACCATACCAGAACGAACCAGACCAGACCGAACCAGACCAGAGCAAACCAGACCAGAGCAAACCAGACCAGACCGAACCAGACCCGAGCGAACCAAACCGAACCAGACCCGAACCAGACCGAACCAGACCCGAACCAGACCAGACCGAACCAGAGCGAACCAGAACGAACCAGACCAGACCGAACCAATCCGAACCAGAACGAACCAGACCAGACCAGACCGGACCAGACCAGACCGAACCAGACCAGACCAGACCGAACCAGACCAGACCGAACCAGACCAGACCGAACCAGACCAGACCAGACCGAACCAGAGCGAACCAGAACGAACCAGACCAGACCAGACCGAACCAGACCGGACCAAACCAGACCAGACCGAACCGAACCAGACCGAACCAGAGCGAACCAGAACGAACCAGACCAGACCAGAACAGACCGAACCAGAACGAACCAGACCAGAACAGGCCAGACTGAACCAGACCAGACCATACCGAACCAGACGAGACCAGACCGAACCAGACCAGACCGAACCAGACCAGACTGAACCAGACCAGACCGAACCAGACCACACCGAACCAGACCAGACCAGACCGAACCAGACCAGACCAGACCGAACCAGACCGGACCAGACCGAACCAGACCGGACCAGACCGAACCAGAGCGAACCAGACCAGACCAGACCGAACCAGAGCGAACCAGAACGAACCAGACCAGACCAGGCCAGACCGAACCAGACCGAACCAGACCAGACCAGACCAAACCAGACCAGACCGAACCAGACCGAACCAGACCAGACTAGACCGAACCGAACCAGACCAGACCAGACCGGACCAGACCAGACCAGACCGAACCAGACCAGACCAGACTAGACCAAACCAGACCAGACCAGACCGAACCAGACCGAACCAGACCGAACCAGACCGAACCAGACCAGACAAGACCGAACCGAACCAGACCAGACCGAACCAGACCGAACCAGACCAGACCAGACCAGACCAGACCGGACCAGAGCGAACCAGAGCGAACCAGAGCGAACCAGAACAGACCAGACCAGACCAGACCAGACCGAACCAGACCGGACCAGACCAGACCGGACCAGACCAGACCAGACCAGACCGAACCAGACCAGACCAGACCAGACCGAACCGAACCAGACCGAACCAGACCAGACCATACAAGACCAGACCATACCGAACCAGACCAGACCAGACCGAACCAGACCAGACCGAACCAGACCAGACTAGACCGAACCAGACCAGACCGAACCAGACCGAACCAGACCAGACCAGACCGGACCAGACCGGACCAGACCGGACCAGACCGGACCAGACCGAACCAGAGCGAACCATAACGAACCAGACCAGACCAGACCGAACCAGACCAGACCAGACCGAACCAGACCAGACCAGACCGAACCAGACCAGACCGAACCAGACCGAACCAGACCAGACCAGACCAGACCAGACCGAACCAGACCGAACCAGAACGAACCAGACCAGACCGAACCAGACCGAACCAGAACGAACCAGACCAGACCGAACCAGACCAGAGCAGACCAGACCGAACCAGACCAAACCGAACCAGACCAGACCGAACCAGACCGGACCGGACCAGACCAGACCGAACCAGACCAGACCGAACCAGACCAGACCAGACCAGAACGAACCAGACCAGACCGAACCAGACCAGACCAGACCATACCGAACCAGACCAGACCGAACCAGACCGGACCAAACCGGACCAGACCGGACCAGACCAGACCAGACCGAACCAGACCAGACCGAACCAGAGCGAACCAGAACGAACCAGACCAGACCAGACCAGACCGAACCAGAACGAACCAGACCAGACCAGACCAGACCGAACCAGACCAGACCAGACCGAACCAGACCAGACCGAACCAGACCGAACCAGAACGAACCAGACCAGACCGAACCAGACCGAACCAGAACGAACCAGACCAGACCGAACCAGACCAGACCAGAGCAGACCAGACCGAACCAGACCAAACCGAACCAGACCAGACCGAACCAGACCGGACCGGACCAGACCAGACCGAACCAGACCAGACCGAACCAGACCAGACCAGACCAGAACGAACCAGACCGAACCAGACCAGACCGAACCAGACCAGACCAGACCATACCGAACCAGACCAGACCGAACCAGACCGGACCAAACCGGACCAGACCGGACCAGACCAGACCAGACCAGACCAGACCGAACCAGACCAGACCGAACCAGACCAGACCAGACCGAACCAGACCAGACCGGACCAGACCAGACCAGACCGTACCAGACCGTACCAGACCGAACCAGACCGAACCAGACCAGACCAGACCAGACCGAACCAGAGCGGACCAGACCAGACCAGACCGAACCAGACCGAACCAGACCAGACCTGGCCAGACCAGACCAGACCGAACCAGAACGAACCAGACCAGACCAGACCGAACCAGACCGGACCAGACCGAACCGGAGCGAACCAGAACGAACCAGACCAGACAAGAATAGACCGAACCAGACCGAACCAGACCAGACCGAACCAGACCAAACCAGACAAGACCAGACCAGACCGAAACAGACCGGACCAGACCGAACCAGACCAGACCGAACCAGACCAGACCAGACCAGACCAGAACGAACCAGACCGAACCAGACCAGACCGAACCAGACCAGACCAGACCATACCGAACCAGACCAGACCGAACCAGACCGGACCAAACCGGACCAGACCGGACCAGACCAGACCAGACCAGACCGAACCAGACCAGACCGAACCAGACCAGACCAGACCGAACCAGACCAGACCGGACCAGACCAGACCAGACCGTACCAGACCGTACCAGACCGAACCAGACCGAACCAGACCAGACCAGACCAGACCGAACCAGAGCGGACCAGACCAGACCAGACCGAACCAGACCGAACCAGACCAGACCTGGCCAGACCAGACCAGACCGAACCAGAACGAACCAGACCAGACCAGACCGAACCAGACCGGACCAGACCGAACCGGAGCGAACCAGAACGAACCAGACCAGACAAGAATAGACCGAACCAGACCAGACCGAACCAGACCAAACCAGACAAGACCAGACCAGACCGAAACAGACCGGACCAGACCGAACCAGACCCGAAACAGACCGGACCAGACCAGAACAGACCGAACCAGACCAGACCAGACCAGACCATACCGAACCAGACCAGACCGAACCAGACCAGACCAGACCGAACCAGAGCGAACCAGAACGAAACAGACCAGACCGAACCAGACCAGACCAGACCGAACCAGAACGAACCAGACCAGACCAGACCAGACGAGACCAGACCGGACAAGAGCGAACCAGAGCGAACCAGAACAGACCAGACCAGACCAGACCAGACCAGACCGAACCAGACCAGACCGGACCAGACCAGACCGGACCAGACCAGACCAGACCGAACCAGACCAGACCAGACCAGACCGAACCGAACCAGACCGAACCAGACCAGACCATACAAGACCAGACCATACCGAACCAGACCAGACCGAACCAGACCAGACCGAACCAGACCAGACCGAACCAGACCAGACCGAACCAGACCAGACCGAACCAGACCAGACTAGACCGAACCAGACCGAACCAGACCAGACCAGACCGGACCAGACCGGACCAGACCGGACCAGACCGGACCAGACCGGACCAGAGCGAACCAGAACGAACCAGACCAGACCGAACCAGACCAGACCAGACCGAACCAGACCGGACCAGACCGAACCAGAGCGAACCAGAACGAACCAGACCAGACCAGACCAGACCGAACCAGACCAGACCGGACCAGACCAGACCGAACCAGACAGGACCGAACCAGACCAGACCAGACCAGACCGAACCAGACCAGACCGAACCAGACCGAACCAGACCAGACCAGACCGAACCAGACCGAACCAGAACGAACCAGACCAGAACGAACCAGACCAGACCGAACCAGACCGGACCAGACCGGACCAGACCAGACCGAACCAGACCAGACCAGACCAGAACAAACCAGACCGAACCGGACCAGACCGAACCAGACCAGACCAGACCATACCGAACCAGACCGGACCGAACCAGACCGGACCAAACCGGACCAGACCATACCGAACCAGACCGGACCAGACCAGACCGGACCAGACCAGACCAGACCGAACCAGAACAGACCGGACCAGACCAGACCGGACCAGACCAGACCGGACCAGACCAGACCGGACCAGACCGTACCAGACCGAACCAGACCGAATCAGACCAGACCAGACCAGACCGAACCAGAGCGGACCAGACCAGACCAGACCATACCAGAACGAACCAGACCAGACCGAACCAGACCAGAGCAAACCAGACCAGAGCAAACCAGACCAGACCGAACCAGACCCGAGCGAACCAAACCGAACCAGACCCGAACCAGACCGAACCAGACCCAAACCAGACCAGACCGAACCAGAGCGAACCAGAACGAACCAGACCAGACCGAACCAATCCGAACCAGAACGAACCAGACCAGACCAGACCGGACCAGACCAGACCGAACCAGACCAGACCAGACCGAACCAGACCAGACCGAACCAGACCAGACCGAACCAGACCAGACCAGACCGAACCAGAGCGAACCAGAACGAACCAGACCAGACCAGACCGAACCAGACCGGACCAAACCAGACCAGACCGAACCGAACCAGACCGAACCAGAGCGAACCAGAACGAACCAGACCAGACCAGAACAGACCGAACCAGAACGAACCAGACCAGAACAGGCCAGACCGAACCAGACCAGACCATACCGAACCAGACGAGACCAGACCGAACCAGACCAGACCGAACCAGACCAGACTGAACCAGACCAGACCGAACCAGACCAGACCGAACCAGACCAGACCAGACCGAACCAGACCAGACCAGACCAGACCGAACCAGACCGGACCAGACCGAACCAGACCGGACCAGACCGAACCAGAGCGAACCAGACCAGACCAGACCGAACCAGAGCGAACCAGAACGAACCAGACCAGACCAGGCCAGACCGAACCAGACCGAACCAGACCAGACCAGACCAAACCAGACCAGACCGAACCAGACCGAACCAGACCAGACTAGACCAGACTAGACCGAACCGAACCAGACCAGACCAGACCGGACCAGACCAGACCAGACCGAACCAGACCAGACTAGACCAAACCAGACCGAACCAGACCGAACCAGACCGAACCAGACCGAACCAGACCGAACCAGACCAGACAAGACCGAACCGAACCAGACCAGACCGAACCAGACCGAACCAGACCAGACCAGACCAGACCAGACCAGACCGGACCAGAGCGAACCAGAGCGAACCAGAGCGAACCAGAACAGACCAGACCAGACCAGACCAGACCGAACCAGACCAGACCGGACCAGACCAGACCGGACCAGACCAGACCAGACCAGACCGAACCAGACCAGACCAGACCAGACCAGACCGAACCGAACCAGACCGAACCAGACCAGACCATACAAGACCAGACCATACCGAACCAGACCAGACCAGACCGAACCAGACCAGACCGAACCAGACCAGACTAGACCGAACCAGACCAGACCGAACCAGACCGAACCAGACCAGACCAGACCGGACCAGACCGGACCAGACCGGACCAGACCGAACCAGAGCGAACCATAACGAACCAGACCAGACCAGACCGAACCAGACCAGACCGAACCAGACCAGACCAGACCAGACCGAACCAGACCGAACCAGACCAGACCAGACCAGACCGAACCAGACCAGACCGAACCAGACCGAACCAGACCAGACCAGACCAGACCAGACCGAACCAGACCGAACCAGACCAGACCAGACCGAACCAGACCGGACCAGACCGAACCGGAGCGAACCAGAACGAACCAGACCAGACAAGAATAGACCGAACCAGACCAGACCGAACCAGACCAAACCAGACAAGACCAGACCAGACCGAAACAGACCGGACCAGACCGAACCAGACCCGAAACAGACCGGACCAGACCAGAACAGACCGAACCAGACCAGACCAGACCAGACCATTCCGAACCAGACCAGACCGAACCAGACCAGACCAGACCGAACCAGAGCGAACCAGAACGAAACAGACCAGACCGAACCAGACCAGACCAGACCGAACCAGACCAGACCAGACCAGACCGAACCAGACCGAACCAGACCAGACCAGACCAGACCGAACCAGACCAGACCGAACCAGACCGAACCAGACCAGACCAGACCAGACCAGACCGAACCAGACCGAACCAGAACGAACCAGACCAGACCGAACCAGACCGAACCAGACCTGGCCAGAACAGACCAGACCGAACCAGAACGAACCAGACCAGACCAGACCGAACCAGACCGGACCAGACCGAACCGGAGCGAACCAGAACGAACCAGACCAGACAAGAATAGACCGAACCAGACCAGACCAGACCAAACCAGACAAGACCAGACCAGACCGAAACAGACCGGACCAGACCGAACCAGACCCGAAACAGACCGGACCAGACCAGAACAGACCGAACCAGACCAGACCAGACCAGACCATTCCGAACCAGACCAGACCGAACCAGACCAGACCAGACCGAACCAGAGCGAACCACAACGAAACAGACCAGACCGAACCAGACCAGACCAGACCGAACCAGAACGAACCAGACCAGACCGAACCAGACCAGACCGAACCAGACCGAACCAGAACAAAACAGACCAGACCAGACCGAACCAGAACAAAACAGACCAGACCAGACCGAACCAGACAAGACCAGACCGAACCAGACCCGAACCAGACCAGACCAGCCCATACCGAACCAGAGCGAACCAGAACGAACCAGACCAGACCAGACCGAACCAGAGCGAACCAGAACGAACCAGACCAGACCAGGCCAGACCGAACCAGACCGAACCAGACCAGACCAGACTAGACCAGACCAGAACGAACCAGACCAAACCAGACCAGACCGAACCAGACCAGACCGAACCAGACCAGCCCGAACCAGACCAGACCGAACCAGACCAGACCGAACCAGACCAGACCGAACCAGACCAGACCGAACCAGACTAGACCGAACCAGACCGAACCAGACCAGACCGAACCAGACCAGACCGAACCAGAGCGAACCAGACCAGATCAGGCCAGACCGAACCAGATCGAACCAGACCAGACCGAACCAGACCAGACCAGACTGAACCAGACCAGACCGAACCAGACCAGACGCAACCAGACCGAACCAGACCGAACCAGACCGAACCAGACCAGACCGAACCAGAACAGACCGAACCAGACCAGACCGAACCAGACCAGACCGAACCAGACCAGACCAGCCGAACCAGACCAGACCAGACCGAACCAGACCACACCGAACCAGACCAGACCGAACCAGACCAGACCGAACCAGACCAGACCGAACCAGACCGAACCAGAGCGAACCAGACCAGACCCAACCAGAACGAACCAGACCGAACCAGAACGAACCAGACCAGACCGAACCAGACCGAACCAGAACGAACCAGACCAGACCGAACCAGACCGAACCAGACCAAACCGAACCAGACCAGACCGAACCAGACCGGACCAAACCGGACCAGACCGGACCAGACCAGACCAGACCAGACCGAACCAGACCAGACCGAACCAGACCGAACCAGACCGAACCAGACCAGACCGAACCAGACCATACCGAACCAGACCATACCGAACCAGACCAGACCGAACCAGACCGGACCAGACCAGACCAGACCAGACCGAACCAGACCAGACCGAACCAGAACAGACCGGACCAGATCAGACCGGACCAGACCAGACCGAACCAGACCAGACCAGACCAGACCGTACCAGACCGAACCAGACCGAACCAGGCCAGACCAGACCAGACCGAACCAGAGCGGACCAGACCAGACCAGACCAGACCGAACCAGACCGAACCAGACCAGACCGAACCAGACCGCACCGGAGGGAACCAGAACGAACCAGACCAGACCAGACCAGACCGAACCAGACCAGACCGAACCAGACCAGAGCAAACCAGACCAGACCGAACCAGACCCGAGCGAACCAAACCGAACCAGACCCGAACCAGACCGAACCAGACCCGAACCAGACCAGACTGAACCAGAGCGAACCAGAACGAACCAGACCAGACCGAACCAGACCGAACCAATCCGAACCAGAACGAACCAGACCAGACCAGACCGAACCAGACCAGACCGAACCAGACCAGACCGAACCAGACCAGACCGAACCAGACCAGACCGAACCAGACCAGACCAGACCGAACCAGAGCGAACCAGAACGAACCAGACCAGACCGAACCAGACCGGACCAAACCAGACCAGACCGAACCAGACCAGACCGAACCAGAGCGAACCAGAACGAACCAGACCAGACCAGAACAGACCGAACCAGAACGAACCAGACCAGAACAGGCCAGACCGAACCAGACCAGACCGAACCAGACCGAACCAGACCAGACCATACCGAACCAGACGAGACCAGACCGAACCAGACCAGACCGAACCAGACCAGACTGAACCAGACCAGACCGAACCAGACCAGACCGAACCAGACCAGACCGAACCAGACCGAACCAGACCAGACCGAACCAGACCGGACCAGAGCGAACCAGAACGAACCAGACCAGACCAGACCGAACCAGAGCGAACCAGAACGAACCAGACCAGACCAGGCCAGACCGAACCAGACCGAACCAGACCAGACCAGACCGAACCAGACCAGACCAGACCGAACCAGACCGAACCAGACCAGACTAGACCGAACCGAACCAGACCAGACCAGACCGGACCAGACCAGACCGAACCAGACCAGACTAGACCGAACCAGACCAGACCAGACCAAACCAGACCAGACCGAACCAGACCAGACCAGACCGAACCAGACCAGACTAGACCGAACCGAACCAGACCAGACCGAACCAGACCGAACCAGACCAGACCAGACCAGACCAGAGCGAACCAGAACAGACCAGACCAGACCGAACCAGAACGAACCAGACCAGACCGGACCAGACCAGACCGGACCAGACCAGACCGAACCAGACCAGACCAGACCAGACCGAACCGAACCAGACCATACAAGACCAGACCATACCGAACCAGACCAGACCGAACCAGACCAGACCGAACCAGACCAGACCAGACCGAACCAGACCAGACCGAACCAGACCAGACTAGACCGAACCGAACCAGACCAGACCGAACCAGACCGGACCAGACCGGACCAGACCAGACCAGACCGGACCAGACCGAACCAGAGCGAACCAGAACGAACCAGACCAGACCAGACCGAACCAGACCAGACCAGACCGAACCAGAACGAACCAGACCAGACCAGACCAGACCGAACCAGACCAGACCAGACCGAACCAGACCAGACCGAACCAGACCGAACCAGACCAGACCAGACCGAACCAGACCGAACCAGACCAGACCGAACCAGACCGAACCAGAACGAACCAGACCAGACCGACCAGACCGAACCAGACCGAACCAGACCGAACCAGACCAGACCGAACCAGACCAGAACGAACCAGACCAGACCAGACCGAACCAGAACAGACCGAACCAGAACAGACCGAACCAGACCGAACCAGACCAGACCAGACCGGACCAGACCAGACCGAACCAGACCAGACCAGACCATACCGAACCAGACCAGACCGAACCAGACCAGACCGAACCAGACCAGACCAGACCAGACCAGACCAGACCAGACCGAACCGTACCAGACCGGACCGTACCAGACCGAACCGTACCAGACCGGACCGTACCAGACCGAACCAGACCAGACCAGACCGAACAAGACCAGACCAGACCGAACAAGACCAGACCAGACCAGACCGAACCAGACCGAACCAGACCAGACCGAACCAGACCGTACCAGACCGTACCAGACCGAACCAGACCAGACCAGACCGAACCAGACCGAACCAGACCAGACCGAACCAGAACGAACCAGACAAGACCAGACCAGACCGAACCAGACCAGACCGAACCAGACCCGAACCAGACCGGACCAGACCGGACCAGACCGTACCAGACCGAACCAGACCGTACCAGACCGAACCAGACCGTACCAGACGGGACCAGACCGAAAAAGAACGGACCAGACCGAACCAGACCAGACCAGACCGAACCAGACCAGACAAGAATAGACCGAACCAGACCGAACCAGACCAGACCGAACCAGACCAAACCAGACAAGACCAGACCAGACCAGACCGAACCGAACCAGACCGAACCAGACCAGACCATACAAGACCAGACCATACCGAACCAGACCAGACCAGACCGAACCAGACCAGACCGAACCAGACCAGACTAGACCGAACCAGACCAGACCGAACCAGACCGAACCAGACCAGACCAGACCGGACCAGACCAGACCGGACCAGACCGGACCAGACCGGACCAGACCGGACCAGACCGAACCAGAGCGAACCAGAACGAACCAGACCAGACCAGACCGAACCAGACCAGACCAGACCGAACCAGAACGAACCAGACCAGACCGAACCAGACCAGACCAGACCGAACCAGACCGAACCAGACCGAACCAGACCAGACCGAACCAGACCGAACCAGAACGAACCAGACCAGACCGAACCAGACCAGAGCAGACCAGACCGAACCAGACCAAACCGAACCAGACCAGACCGAACCAGACCGGACCAGACCAGACCGAACCAGACCAGACCGAACCAGACCAGACCGGACCAGACCAGACCGGACCAGACCAGACCAGACCAGACCGAACCGAACCAGACCGAACCAGACCAGACCATACAAGACCAGACCAGACCGAACCAGACCAGACCGAACCAGACCAGACCAGACCGAACCAGACCAGACCGAACCAGACCAGACTAGACCGAACCGAACCAGACCAGACCGAACCAGACCAGACCGGACCAGACCGGACCAGACCAGACCGGACCAGACCGAACCAGAGCGAACCAGAACGAACCAGACCAGACCAGACCGAACCAGACCAGACCAGACCGAACCAGAACGAACCAGACCAGACCAGACCAGACCGAACCAGACCAGACCAGACCGAACCAGACCAGACCGAACCAGACCGAACCAGACCAGACCAGACCGAACCAGACCGAACCAGAACGAACCAGACCAGACCGAACCAGACCGAACCAGAACGAACCAGACCAGACCGACCAGACCGAACCAGACCGAACCAGACCGAACCAGACCAGACCGAAACAGACCAGACCGAACCAGACCAGACCAGACCGAACCAGAACAGACCAGACCGAACCAGAACAGACCGAACCAGAACAGACCGAACCAGACCAGACCAGACCGGACCAGACCAGACCGAACCAGACCAGACCAGACCATACCGAACCAGACCAGACCGAACCAGACCAGACCGAACCAGACCAGACCGAACCAGACCAGACCGAACCAGACCAGACCAGACCAGACCAGACCAGACCAGACCGAACCGTACCAGACCGAACCAGACCAGACCAGACCGAACAAGACCAGACCAGACCGAACAAGACCAGACCAGACCGAACCAGACCGAACCAGACCAGACCGAACCAGACCGTACCAGACCGTACCAGACCGTACCAGACCGAACCAGACCGAACCAGACCAGACCAGACCGAACCAGACCGAACCAGACCAGACCGAACCAGAACGAACCAGACAAGACCAGACCGAACCAGACCAGACCGAACCAGACCCGAACCAGACCGGACCAGACCGGACCAGACCGTACCAGACCGAACCAGACCGTACCAGACCGAACCAGACCGTACCAGACCGAACCAGACCGTACCAGACGGGACCAGACCGAAAAAGAACGGACCAGACCGAACCAGACCAGACCAGACCGAACCAGACCAGACAAGAATAGACCGAACCAGACCGAACCAGACCAGACCGAACCAGACCAAACCAGACAAGACCAGACCAGACCAGACCGAACCGAACCAGACCGAACCAGACCAGACCATACAAGACCAGACCATACCGAACCAGACCAGACCAGACCGAACCAGACCAGACCGAACCAGACCAGAATAGACCGAACCAGACCAGACCGAACCAGACCGAACCAGACCAGACCAGACCGGACCAGACCAGACCGGACCAGACCGGACCAGACCGAACCAGAGCGAACCAGAACGAACCAGACCAGACCAGACCGAACCAGACCAGACCGAACCAGAACGAACCAGACCAGACCAGACCAGACCGAACCAGACCAGACCAGACCAGACCGAACCAGACCGAACCAGAACGAACCAGACCAGACCGAACCAGACCGAACCAGAACGAACCAGACCAGACCGAACCAGACCAGAGCAGACCAGACCGAACCAGACCAAACCGAACCAGACCAGACCGAACCAGACCGGACCGGACCAGACCAGACCGAACCAGACCAGACCGAACCAGACCAGACCAGACCAGACCAGAACGAACCAGACCGAACCAGACCAGACCGAACCAGACCAGACCAGACCAGACCATACCGAACCAGACCAGACCGAACCAGACCGGACCAAACCGGACCAGACCGGACCAGACCAGACCAGACCGAACCAGACCAGACCGAACCAGAGCGAACCAGAACGAACCAGACCAGACCGAACCAGACCAGACCAGACCGAACCAGAACGAACCAGACCAGACCAGACCAGACCGAACCAGACCAGACCAGACCGAACCAGACCAGACCGAACCAGACCGAACCAGAACGAACCAGACCAGACCGAACCAGACCGAACCAGAACGAACCAGACCAGACCGAACCAGACCAGACCAGAGCAGACCAGACCGAACCAGACCAAACCGAACCAGACCAGACCGAACCAGACCGGACCAGACCAGACCGAACCAGACCAGACCGAACCAGACCAGACCAGACCAGAACGAACCAGACCGAACCAGACCAGACCGAACCAGACCAGACCAGACCATACCGAACCAGACCAGACCGAACCAGACCGGACCAAACCGGACCAGACCGGACCAGACCAGACCAGACCAGACCGAACCAGACCAGACCGAACCAGACCAGACCAGACCGAACCAGACCAGACCGGACCAGACCAGACCAGACCGTACCAGACCGTACCAGACCGAACCAGACCGAACCAGACCAGACCAGACCGAACCAGACCGAACCAGACCAGACCTGGCCAGACCAGACCAGACCGAACCAGAACGAACCAGACCAGACCAGACCGAACCAGACCAGACCAGACCGAACCGGAGCGAACCAGAACGAACCAGACCAGATAAGAATAGACCGAACCAGACCGAACCAGACCAGACCAGACCAAACCAGACAAGACCAGACCAGACCGAACCAGACCGGACCAGACCGAACCAGACCCGAAACAGACCGGACCAGACCAGAACAGACCGAACCAGACCAGAACAGACCAGACCATACCGAACCAGACCAGACCGAACCAGACCAGACCAGACCGAACCAGAGCGAACCAGAACGAAACAGACCAGACGGAACCAGACCAGACCAGACCGAACCAGAACGAACCAGACCAGACCGAACCAGACCGAACCAGAACAAAACAGACCAGACCAGACCGAACCAGAACAAAACAGACCAGACCAGACCGAACCAGACAAGACCAGACCCGAACCAGACCAGACCAGCCCATACCGAACCAGAGCGAACCAGAACGAACCAGACCAGACCAGACCGAACCAGACCAGACCAGACCGAACCAGACCGAACCAGAACGAACCAGACCAGACCAGACCGGACCAGACCGAACCAGAACAGACCAGACCGAACCAGACCAGACCGAACCAGACCAGACCGGACCAGACCGAACCAGACCAGACCAGACCGAACCAGACCGGACCAAACCAGACCAGAACGAACCAGACCAGACCGAACCAGAGCGAACCAGAGCGAACCAGAACGAACCAGACCAGACCAGACCAGACCAGACCAGACCGAACCAGACCAGACCGAACCAGACCAGACCGAACCAGACCGGAGCAGACCGAACCAGAGCGAACCAGAACGAACCAGACCAGACCAGGCCGAACCAGACCGAACCAGACCAGACCAGACTAGACCAGACCAGAACGAACCAGACCAAACCAGACCAGACCGAACCAGACCAGACCGAACCAGACCAGCCCGAACCAGACCAGACCGAACCAGACCAGACCGAACCAGACCAGACCGAACCAGACCAGACCGAACCAGACCAGACCGAACCAGACCGAACCAGACCAGACCGAACCAGACCAGACCGAACCAGACCAGACCGAACCAGAGCGAACCAGACCAGATCAGGCCAGACCGAACCAGATCGAACCAGACCAGACCGAACCAGACCAGACCAGACTGAACCAGACCAGACCGAACCAGACCAGACGCAACCAGACCGAACCAGACCGAACCAGACCGAACCAGACCAGACCGAACCAGAACAGACCGAACCAGACCAGACCGAACCAGACCAGACCGAACCAGACCAGACCAGCCGAACCAGACCAGACCAGACCGAACCAGACCAGACCGAACCAGACCATACCGAACCAGACCAGACCGAACCAGACCGAACCAGACCAGACCGAACCAGACCGAACCAGAGCGAACCAGACCAGACCCAACCAGACCGAACCAGAACGAACCAGACCGAACCAGAACGAACCAGACCAGACCGAACCAGACCGAACCAGAACGAACCAGACCAGACCGAACCAGACCGAACCAGACCGAACCGAACCAGACCAGACCGAACCAGACCGGACCAGACCGGACCAGACCAGACGGAACCAGACCAGACCGAACCAGACCGAACCAGACCAGACCGAACCAGACCGAACCAGACCGAACCAGACCATACCGAACCAGACCATACCGAACCAGACCATACCGAACCAGACCATACCGAACCAGACCGGACCAGACCAGACCAGACCAGACCGAACCAGACCAGACCGAACCAGAACAGACCGGACCAGATCAGACCGGACCAGACCAGACCGAACCAGACCAGACCAGACCGTACCAGACCGAACCAGACCGAACCAGGCCAGACCGAACCAGAGCGGACCAGACCAGACCAGACCAGACCGAACCAGACCGAACCAGACCAGACCGAACCAGACCGCACCGGAGGGAACCAGAACGAACCAGACCAGACCAGACCATACCAGACCGAACCAGACCAGACCGAACCAGACCAGAGCAAACCAGACCAGACCGAACCAGACCCGAGCGAACCAAACCGAACCAGACCCGAACCAGACCGAACCAGACCCGAACCAGACCAGACCGAACCAGAGCGAACCAGAACGAACCAGACCAGACCGAACCAGACCGAACCAATCCGAACCAGAACGAACCAGACCAGACCAGACCGGACCAGACCAGACCGAACCAGACCAGACCGAACCAGACCAGACCGAACCAGACCAGACCGAACCAGACCAGACCAGACCGAACCAGAGCGAACCAGAACGAACCAGACCAGACCAGACCGAACCAGACCGGACCAAACCAGAACGAACCAGACCGGACCGAACCAGAGCGAACCAGAACGAACCAGACCAGACCAGAACAGACCGAACCAGAACGAACCAGACCAGAACAGGCCAGACCGAACCAGACCAGACCGAACCAGACCAGACCATACCGAACCAGACGAGACCAGACCGAACCAGACCAGACCGAACCAGACCAGACTGAACCAGACCAGACCGAACCAGACCAGACCGAACCAGACCAGACCGAACCAGACCAGACCGAACCAGACCGGACCAGAGCGAACCAGAACGAACCAGACCAGACCAGACCGAACCAGAGCGAACCAGAACGAACCAGACCAGACCAGGCCAGACCGAACCAGACCGAACCAGACCAGACCAGACCGAACCAGACCAGACCGAACCAGACCGAACCAGACCAGACCGAACCAGACCGAACCAGACCAGACTAGACCGAACCGAACCAGACCAGACCAGACCGGACCAGACCAGACCAGACCGAACCAGACCAGACCAGACCGAACCAGACCAGACCAGACCAAACCAGACCAGACCGAACCAGACCAGACCGAACCAGACTAGACCGAACCGAACCAGACCAGACCGAACCAGACCGAACCAGACCAGACCAGACCAGACCAGACCGGACCAGAGCGAACCAGAACAGACCAGAGCAGACCGAACCAGAACGAACCAGACCAGACCGGACCAGACCAGACCGGACCAGACCAGACCGAACCAGACCAGACCAGACCGGACCGAACCGAACCAGACCGAACCAGACCAGACCATACAAGACCAGACCATACCGAACCAGACCAGACCGAACCAGACCAGACCGAACCAGACCAGACCAGACCGAACCAGACCAGACCGAACCAGACCAGACTAGACCGAACCGAACCAGACCAGACCGAACCAGACCAGACCGGACCAGACCGGACCAGACCAGACCGGACCAGACCGAACCAGAACGAACCAGAACGAACCAGACCAGACCAGACCGAACCAGAACGAACCAGACCAGACCAGACCAGACCGAACCAGACCAGACCGAACCAGACCGAACCAGACCAGACCGAACCAGACCGAACCAGAACGAACCAGACCAGACCGAACCAGACCGAACCAGAACGAACCAGACCAGACCGACCAGACCGAACCAGACCAGACCGAACCAGACCAGACCAGACCGAACCAGAACAGACCGAACCAGAACAGACCGAACCAGACCGAACCAGACCAGACCAGACCGGACCAGACCAGACCGAACCAGACCAGACCAGACCATACCGAACCAGACCAGACCGAACCAGACCAGAACAGACCAGACCAGACCAGACCGAACCGTACCAGACCGGACCGTACCAGACCGAACCAGACCAGACCAGACCGAACAAGACCAGACCAGACCGAACAAGACCAGACCAGACCGAGACCAGACCGAACCAGACCAGACCGAACCAGACCGTACCAGACCGTACCAGACCGTACCAGACCGAACCAGACCAGACCAGACCAGACCGAACCAGACCGAACCAGACCAGACCGAACCAGAACGAACCAGACCGAACCAGACCAGACCGAACCAGACCAGACCGAACCAGACCCGAACCAGACCGGACCAGACCGGACCAGACCGTACCAGACCGAACCAGACCGTACCAGACCGAACCAGACCGTACCAGACGGGACCAGACCGAAAAAGAACGGACCAGACCGAACCAGACCAGACCAGACCGAACCAGACCAGACCGAACCAGACCAGACCGAACCAGACCAGACCAGACCGAACCAGACCAGACCGAACCAGACCAGACCGAACCGGACCAGACCGGACCAGACCAGACCGGACCAGACCGAACCAGACCGAACCAGACCAGACCAGACCAGACCAGACCGAACCAGAGCGGACCAGACCAGACCAGACCGAACCAGACCAGACCTGGCCAGACCGAACCAGACCGAACCAGAACGAACCAGACCAGACCAGACCGAACCAGACCGAACCAGACCAGACCTGACCAGACCTGACCAGACCTGGCCAGACCGAACCAGACCGAACCAGACCGAACCAGACCAGACCGAACCAGACCAGACCGAACCAGACTGGACCAGACCGAACCGGAGCGAACCAGAACGAACCAGACCAGACCAGACCATACCAGACCGAACCAGACCAGACCGAACCAGACCAGAGCGAACCAGAACGAACCAGACTAGACCAGGCCAGACCACACCGAAGCAGACCAGACCAGACCAGACCGAACCAGAACGAACCAGACCAGACCGAACCAGACCAGACCGAACCAGACCGAACCAGACCAGACCAGACCGAACCAGACCAGACCAGACCGAACCATACCAGACCAGATCATACCGAACCAGACCAGACCGAACCAGACCGAACCAGAGCGAACCAGAGCGAACCAGACCAGACCAGACCGAACCAGACCAGACCGAACCAGACCAGACCAGACCAGACCAAACCAGACCAGACCGAACCAGACCAGACCGAACCAGACCAGACCAAACCAGACCAGACCGAACCAGACCAGACCGAACCAGACCAGACCGAACCAGACAGAACCAGAACGAACCAGACCGAACCAGACCGAAACGGACCAGACCGGACCAGACCGGACCAGACCGAACCAGACCAGACCGAACCAGACCAGACCAAATCGAACCAGACCAGACCGAACCAGACCAGACCGAACCAGACCAGACCGAACCAGACCGAACCAGACCAGACCAGACCGGACCAGACCGGACCAGAGCGGACCAGACCAGACCAGACCGAACCAGACCAGACCTGGCCAGACCAAACCAGACCGAACCAGAACGAACCAGACCAGACCAGACCGAACCAGACCAGACCTGGCCAGACCGAACCAGACCGAACCAAAACGAACCAGACCAGACCGAACCAGACCGGACCAGACCGAACCGGAGCGAACCAGAACGAACCAGACCAGACCATACCAGACCGAACCAGACCAGACCGAACCAGACCAGAGCGAACCAGAACGAACCAGACCAGACCAGGCCAGACCACACCGAAGCAGACCAGACCATACCGAACCAGACCAGACCGAACCAGACCAGAGCGAACCAGAACGAACCAGACCAGACCAGGCCAGACCACACCGAAGCAGACCAGACCGAACCAGACCAGACCAGACCGAACCAGACCGAACCAGACCAGACCAGACCATACCAGACCATACCGAACCAGACCAGACCAGACCGAACCAGACCAGACCGAACCAGACCAGACCAGACCGAACCAGACCAGACCGGACCAGACCAGACCGAACCAGACCAGACCAGACCGTACCAGACCGAACCAGACCGAACCAGACCAGACCAGACCAGACCGAACCAGAGCGGACCAGACAAGACCAGACCGAACCAGACCAGACCTGGCCAGACCAGACCAGACCGAACCAGAACGAACCAGACCAGACCAGACCGAACCAGACCGGACCAGACCGAACCGGAGCGAACCAGAACGAACCAGACCAGACCAGACCGAACCAGACCAGACCGAACCAGACCAGACCGAACCAGACCAGAGCGAACCAGACCGAACCAGACCCGAACCAGACCGAACCAGACCCGAACCAGACCAGACCGAACCAGAGCGAACCAGAACGAACCAGACCAGACCGAACCAGACCAGAGCAGACCGAACCAGACCAGACCGAACCAGACCAGACCGAACCAGACCAGACCAGACCGAACCAGAGCGAACCAGAACGAACCAGACCAGACCAGACCGGACCAAACCAGACCAGACCGAACCAGAACGAACCAGACCAGACCAGACCAGACCGAACCAGACCAGACCGGACCAGACCGAACCAGACCGAACCAGACCAGACCGAACCAGACCGAACCAGACCAGACCAGAACGAACCAGACGAGACCAGACCAGACCAGACCGAACCAGACCAGACCGAACCAGACCAGACCGAACCAGACCAGACCAGACCGAACCAGACCGAACCAGACCAGACCGAACCAGACCAGACTGAACCAGACCAGACTGAACCGAACCAGACCGAACCAGACCAGACCGAACCAGACCAGACCAGACCGAACCAGACCAGACCAGACCGAACCAGACCAGACCGAACCAGACCAGACCGAACCAGACCGAACCAGACCGAACCAGACCAGACCAGACCGAACCAGACCGAACCAGACCAGACCGAACCCAACGGAACCAGACCAGACCGAACCCAACCGAACCAGACCAGACCGAACCAGACCAGACCGAACCAGACCGAACCAGACCAGACTAGACCGAACCGAACCAGACCAGACCGAACCAGACCAGACCGAACCAGACCAGACCAGACCGGACCAGACCAAACCAGAGCGAACCAGAACAGACCAAACCAAACCGAACCAGACCAAACCAGACCAGACCGAACCAGACCAGACCAGACCGAACCAGACCAGACCAGACCGAACCGAACCAGACCGAACCAGACCAGACCATACCGAACCAGACCATACCGAACCAGACCAGACCAGACCGAACCAGACCAGACCGAACCAGACCAGACCGAACCAGACCGAACCAGACCAGACTAGACCGAACCGAACCAGACCGAACCAGACCAGACCGAACCAGACCAGACCAGACCGGACCAGACCGGACCAGACCGAACCAGAGCGAACCAGAGCGAACCAGACCAGACCAGACCGAACCAGACCAGACCGGACCAGACCAGACCGAACCAGACCAGACCAGACCGAACCAGACCAGAACGAACCAGACCGAACCAGACCAGACCGAACCAGACCAGACCAGACCAGACCGAACCAGACCAGACCAGACCATACCAGACCAGACCATACCGAACCAGACCAGACCGAACCAGACCGAACCAGAGCGAACCAGAGCGAACCAGAACGAACCATACCAGACCATACCGAACCAGACCAGACCGAACCAGACCAGACCGAACCAGACCAGACCAGACTGAACCAGACCAGACCGAACCAGACCGAACCAGACCAGACCGAACCGAACCAGACCGAACCAGACCAGACCAGACCAAACCAGACCGAACCAGACCAGACCGAACCAGACCGGACCAGACCGAACCAGAGCGAACCAGAACGAACCAGACCAGACCAGGCCAGACCGAACCAGACCAGACCGAACCAGACCAGACCAGACCGAACCAGACCAGACCAGACCGAACCAGACTGAACCAGACCAGACTGAACCAGACTGAACCAGACCAGACTGAACCAGACCAGACCGAACCAGACCAGACCGAACCAGACCGAACAAGACCAGACCAGACCAGACCGAACCAGACCGAACCAGACCGAACCAGACCGAACAAGACCAGACCAGACCAGATCGAACCAGACCGAACCAGACCAGATCGAACCAGACCAGACCGAACCAGACCAGACCGAACCAGACCAGACTAGACCGAACCAGACCGAACCAGACCAGACCAGACCAGACCGAAACAGACGGGACCAGACCGAACCAGACCGGACCAGACGCAACCAGACCGAACCAGACCGAACCAGACCAGACCGAACCAGAACAGACCGAACCAGACCAAACCAGACCAGACCAAACCAGACCGAACCAGACCAGACCGAACCAGACCAGACCGAACCAGACCAGACCGGACCAGACCAGACCGGACCAGACCGAACCAGAGCGAACCAGAACGAACCAGACCAGACCAGACCGAACCAGACCGAACCAGACCAGACTAGACCGAACCAGACCAGACCGAAACAGACCAGACCAGACCGAACCAGACCAGACCGAACCAGACCAAACCAGACCGAACCAGACCAGACCGAACCAGACCAGACCGAACCAGACCAGACCGAACCAGAACGAACCAGACCAGACCGAACCAGACCAGACCGAACCAGAACGAACCGAACCAGACCAGACCGAACCAGACCAGACCAGACCGAACCAGACCAGACCGAACCAGACCAGACCAGACCGAACCAGACCAGACTAGACCGAACCGAACCAGACCAGACCGAACCAGACCAGACCAGACCGGACCAGACCTGACCAGACCGAACCAGAGCGAACCAGAGCGAACCAGACCAGACCAGACCGAACCAGACCGAACCAGACCAGACCGGACCAGACCAGACCGAACCAGACCAGACCAGACCGAACCAGACCAGAACGAACCAGACCGAACCAGACCAGACCGAACCAGACCAGACCAGACCAGACCGAACCAGACCAGACCAGACCATACCAGACCAGACCATACCGAACCAGACCGAACCAGACCGAACCAGACCGAACCAGAGCGAACCAGAGCGAACCAGAACGAACCATACCAGACCATACCGAACCAGACCAGACCGAACCAGACCAGACCAGACCGAACCAGACCAGACCAGACTGAACCAGACCAGACCGAACCAGACCGAACCAGACCAGACCGAACCGAACCAGACCGAACCAGACCAGACCAGACCGAACCAGACCAGACCGAACCAGACCGGACCAGACCGAACCAGAGCGAACCAGAACGAACCAGACCAGACCAGGCCAGACCGAACCAGACCAGACCGAACCAGACCAGACCAGACCGAACCAGACCAGACCAGACCGAACCAGACTGAACCAGACCAGACTGAACCAGACTGAACCAGACCAGACTGAACCAGACCAGACCGAACCAGACCAGACCGAACCAGACCGAACCAGACCGAACAAGACCAGACAAGACCAGACCGAACCAGACCGAACCAGACCGAACCAGACCAGACCAGACCAGATCGAACCAGACCGAACCAGACCGAACCAGACCAGACCGAACCAGACCAGACTAGACCGAACCAGATGGAACCAGACCAGACCAGACCAGACCGAAACAGACGGGACCAGACCGAACCAGACCGGACCAGACGCAACCAGACCGAACCAGATCGAACCAGACCAGACCGAACCAGACCGAACCAGACCAGACCGAACCAGAACAGACCGAACCAGACCAAACCAGACCGAACCAGACCGAACCAGACCAGACCGAACCAGACCGAACCAGACCAGACCGAACCAGACCAGACCGAACCAGACCAGACCGGACCAGACCAGACCGGACCAGACCAGACCGGACCAGACCAGACCGGACCAGACCGAACCAGAGCGAACCAGAACGAACCAGAACGAACCAGACCAGACCAGGCCAGACCAGACCGGACCAGACCAGACCAGACCGAACCAGACCGAACCAGACCGAACCAGACCAGACTAGACCGAACCAGACCAGACCGAAACAGACCAGACCAAACCGGACCAGACCGGACCAGACCAGACCGGACCAGACCGAACCAGACCGAACCAGACCAGACCAGACCAGACCAGACCGAACCAGAGCGGACCAGACCAGACCAGACCAGACCAGACCGAACCAGACCAGACCTGGCCAGACCGAACCAGACCGAACCAGAACGAACCAGACCAGACCAGACCGAACCAGACCGAACCAGACCAGACCTGGCCAGACCGAACCAGACCGAACCAGAACGAACCAGAACGAACCAGACCAGACCAGACCGAACCAGACCGAACCAGACCAGACCGAACCAGACCGGACCAGACCGAACCGGAGCGAACCAGAACGAACCAGACCAGACCAGACCATACCAGACCGAACCAGACCAGACCGAACCAGACCAGAGCGAACCAGAACGAACCAGACTAGACCAGGCCAGACCACACCGAAGCAGACCAGACCAGACCAGACCGAACCAGAACGAACCAGACCAGACCGAACCAGACCAGACCAGACCGAACCAGACCGAACCAGACCAGACCAGACCAGACCAGACCGAACCAGACCAGACCATACCAGACCATACCGAACCAGACCAGACCGAACCAGACCGAACCAGAGCGAACCAGAGCGAACCAGACCAGACCAGACCGAACCAGACCAGACCAAACCAGACCAGACCATACCGAACCAGACCAGACCGAACCAGACCAAACCAGACCAGACCGAACCAGACCAGACCGAACCAGACCAGACCGAACCAGACAGAACCAGAACGAACCAGACCAGACCGAACCGAACCAGACCGAACCAGACCAGACCAGACCGAACCAGACCGAAACAGACCAGACCGAACCAGACCGGACCAGACCGAACCAGAGCGAACCAGAACGAACCAGACCAGACCAGGCCAGACCGAACCAGACCAGACCGAACCAGACCAGACCGAACCAGACCAGACCAGACCGAACCAGACTGAACCAGACCAGACTGAACCAGACTGAACCAGACCAGACTGAACCAGACCAGACTGAACCAGACCAGACCGAACCAGACCAGACCGAACCAGACCGAACAAGACCAGACCAGACCAGACCGAACCAGACCGAACCAGACCAGACCAGACCAGATCGAACCAGACCGAACCAGACCAGATCGAACCAGACCAGACCGAACCAGACCAGACCGAACCAGACCAGACTAGACCGAACCAGACCGAACCAGACCAGACCAGACCGAAACAGACGGGACCAGACCGAACCAGACCGGACCAGACGCAACCAGACCGAACCAGACAGAACCAGACCGAACCAG
The DNA here is from genome assembly GCF_057628025.1 of Oncorhynchus mykiss. Lineage (NCBI taxonomy): Eukaryota > Metazoa > Chordata > Actinopteri > Salmoniformes > Salmonidae > Oncorhynchus > Oncorhynchus mykiss. The sequence continues at coordinate 259,023 of NC_143045.1, forward strand.
ACCAGACCGAACCAGAACAGACCGAACCAGACCAAACCAGACCGAACCAGACCGAACCAGACCAGACCGAACCAGACCGAACCAGACCAGACCGGACCAGACCGAACCAGAGCGAACCAGAACGAACCAGACCAGACCAGGCCAGACCAGACCAGACCAGACCGGACCAGACCAGACCAGACCAGACCGAACCAGACCGAACCAGACCGAACCAGACCGAACCAGACCAGACTAGACCGAACCAGACCAGACCAGACCAGACCGAAACAGACCAGACCAGACCGAACCAGACCAGACCGAACCAGACCGAACCAGACCAGACCGAACCAGACCAGACCGAACCAGAACGAACCAGACCAGACCGAACCAGACCAGACCGAACCAGAACGAACCGAACCAGACCAGACCGAACCAGACCAGACCGAACCAGACCAGACCAGACCAGACCGAACCAGACCAGACCGAACCAGACCAGACCAGACCGAACCAGACCGAACCAGACCGAACCAGACCAGACCGAACCAGACCAGACCGAACCAGACTGGACCAGACCGAACCGGAGCGAACCAGAACGAACCAGACCAGACCAGACCATACCAGACCGAACCAGACCAGACCGAACCAGACCAGAGCGAACCAGAACGAACCAGACTAGACCAGGCCAGACCACACCGAAGCAGACCAGACCAGACCAGACCGAACCAGAACGAACCAGACCAGACCGAACCAGACCAGACCGAACCAGACCGAACCAGACCAGACCAGACCGAACCAGACCAGACCAGACCGAACCATACCAGACCAGATCATACCGAACCAGACCAGACCGAACCAGACCGAACCAGAGCGAACCAGAGCGAACCAGACCAGACCAGACCGAACCAGACCAGACCGAACCAGACCAGACCAGACCAGACCAAACCAGACCAGACCATACCGAACCAGACCAGACCGAACCAGACCAGACCAAACCAGACCAGACCGAACCAGACCAGACCGAACCAGACCAGACCGAACCAGACAGAACCAGAACGAACCAGACCGAACCAGACCGAAACGGACCAGACCGGACCAGACCGGACCAGACCGAACCAGACCAGACCGAACCAGACCAGACCAAATCGAACCAGACCAGACCGAACCAGACCAGACCGAACCAGACCAGACCGAACCAGACCGAACCAGACCAGACCAGACCGGACCAGACCGGACCAGAGCGGACCAGACCAGACCAGACCGAACCAGACCAGACCTGGCCAGACCAAACCAGACCGAACCAGAACGAACCAGACCAGACCAGACCGAACCAGACCAGACCTGGCCAGACCGAACCAGACCGAACCAAAACGAACCAGACCAGACCGAACCAGACCGGACCAGACCGAACCGGAGCGAACCAGAACGAACCAGACCAGACCATACCAGACCGAACCAGACCAGACCGAACCAGACCAGAGCGAACCAGAACGAACCAGACCAGACCAGGCCAGACCACACCGAAGCAGACCAGACCATACCGAACCAGACCAGACCGAACCAGACCAGAGCGAACCAGAACGAACCAGACCAGACCAGGCCAGACCACACCGAAGCAGACCAGACCGAACCAGACCAGACCAGACCGAACCAGACCGAACCAGACCAGACCAGACCATACCAGACCATACCGAACCAGACCAGACCAGACCGAACCAGACCAGACCGAACCAGACCAGACCAGACCGAACCAGACCAGACCGGACCAGACCAGACCGAACCAGACCAGACCAGACCGTACCAGACCGAACCAGACCGAACCAGACCAGACCAGACCAGACCGAACCAGAGCGGACCAGACAAGACCAGACCGAACCAGACCAGACCTGGCCAGACCAGACCAGACCGAACCAGAACGAACCAGACCAGACCAGACCGAACCAGACCGGACCAGACCGAACCGGAGCGAACCAGAACGAACCAGACCAGACCAGACCGAACCAGACCAGACCGAACCAGACCAGACCGAACCAGACCAGAGCGAACCAGACCGAACCAGACCCGAACCAGACCGAACCAGACCCGAACCAGACCAGACCGAACCAGAGCGAACCAGAACGAACCAGACCAGACCGAACCAGACCAGAGCAGACCGAACCAGACCAGACCGAACCAGACCAGACCGAACCAGACCAGACCAGACCGAACCAGAGCGAACCAGAACGAACCAGACCAGACCAGACCGGACCAAACCAGACCAGACCGAACCAGACCGAACCAGAACGAACCAGACCAGACCAGACCAGACCGAACCAGACCAGACCGGACCAGACCGAACCAGACCGAACCAGACCAGACCGAACCAGACCGAACCAGACCAGACCAGAACGAACCAGACGAGACCAGACCAGACCAGACCGAACCAGACCAGACCGAACCAGACCAGACCGAACCAGACCAGACCAGACCGAACCAGACCGAACCAGACCAGACCGAACCAGACCAGACTGAACCAGACCAGACTGAACCGAACCAGACCGAACCAGACCAGACCGAACCAGACCAGACCAGACCGAACCAGACCAGACCAGACCGAACCAGACCAGACCGAACCAGACCAGACCGAACCAGACCGAACCAGACCGAACCAGACCAGACCAGACCGAACCAGACCGAACCAGACCAGACCGAACCCAACGGAACCAGACCAGACCGAACCCAACCGAACCAGACCAGACCGAACCAGACCAGACCGAACCAGACCGAACCAGACCAGACTAGACCGAACCGAACCAGACCAGACCGAACCAGACCAGACCGAACCAGACCAGACCAGACCAGACCGGACCAGACCAAACCAGAGCGAACCAGAACAGACCAAACCAGACCGAACCAGACCAAACCAGACCAGACCGAACCAGACCAGACCAGACCGAACCAGACCAGACCAGACCGAACCGAACCAGACCGAACCAGACCAGACCATACCGAACCAGACCAGACCGAACCAGACCAGACCAGACCGAACCAGACCAGACCGAACCAGACCAGACCGAACCAGACCGAACCAGACCAGACTAGACCGAACCGAACCAGACCGAACCAGACCAGACCGAACCAGACCAGACCAGACCGGACCAGACCGGACCAGACCGAACCAGAGCGAACCAGAGCGAACCAGACCAGACCAGACCGAACCAGACCAGACCGGACCAGACCAGACCGAACCAGACCAGACCAGACCGAACCAGACCAGAACGAACCAGACCGAACCAGACCAGACCGAACCAGACCAGACCAGACCAGACCGAACCAGACCAGACCAGACCATACCAGACCAGACCATACCGAACCAGACCAGACCGAACCAGACCGAACCAGAGCGAACCAGAGCGAACCAGAACGAACCATACCAGACCATACCGAACCAGACCAGACCGAACCAGACCAGACCGAACCAGACCAGACCAGACTGAACCAGACCAGACCGAACCAGACCGAACCAGACCAGACCGAACCGAACCAGACCGAACCAGACCAGACCAGACCAAACCAGACCGAACCAGACCAGACCGAACCAGACCGGACCAGACCGAACCAGAGCGAACCAGAACGAACCAGACCAGACCAGGCCAGACCGAACCAGACCAGACCGAACCAGACCAGACCAGACCGAACCAGACCAGACCAGACCGAACCAGACTGAACCAGACCAGACTGAACCAGACTGAACCAGACCAGACTGAACCAGACCAGACCGAACCAGACCAGACCGAACCAGACCGAACAAGACCAGACCAGACCAGACCGAACCAGACCGAACCAGACCGAACCAGACCGAACAAGACCAGACCAGACCAGATCGAACCAGACCGAACCAGACCAGATCGAACCAGACCAGACCGAACCAGACCAGACCGAACCAGACCAGACTAGACCGAACCAGACCGAACCAGACCAGACCAGACCAGACCGAAACAGACGGGACCAGACCGAACCAGACCGGACCAGACGCAACCAGACCGAACCAGACCGAACCAGACCAGACCGAACCAGAACAGACCGAACCAGACCAAACCAGACCAGACCAAACCAGACCGAACCAGACCAGACCGAACCAGACCAGACCGAACCAGACCAGACCGGACCAGACCAGACCGGACCAGACCGAACCAGAGCGAACCAGAACGAACCAGACCAGACCAGACCGAACCAGACCGAACCAGACCAGACTAGACCGAACCAGACCAGACCGAAACAGACCAGACCAGACCGAACCAGACCAGACCGAACCAGACCAAACCAGACCGAACCAGACCAGACCGAACCAGACCAGACCGAACCAGACCAGACCGAACCAGAACGAACCAGACCAGACCGAACCAGACCAGACCGAACCAGAACGAACCGAACCAGACCAGACCGAACCAGACCAGACCAGACCGAACCAGACCAGACCGAACCAGACCAGACCAGACCGAACCAGACCAGACTAGACCGAACCGAACCAGACCAGACCGAACCAGACCAGACCAGACCGGACCAGACCTGACCAGACCGAACCAGAGCGAACCAGAGCGAACCAGACCAGACCAGACCGAACCAGACCGAACCAGACCAGACCGGACCAGACCAGACCGAACCAGACCAGACCAGACCGAACCAGACCAGAACGAACCAGACCGAACCAGACCAGACCGAACCAGACCAGACCAGACCAGACCGAACCAGACCAGACCAGACCATACCAGACCAGACCATACCGAACCAGACCGAACCAGACCGAACCAGACCGAACCAGAGCGAACCAGAGCGAACCAGAACGAACCATACCAGACCATACCGAACCAGACCAGACCGAACCAGACCAGACCAGACCGAACCAGACCAGACCAGACTGAACCAGACCAGACCGAACCAGACCGAACCAGACCAGACCGAACCGAACCAGACCGAACCAGACCAGACCAGACCGAACCAGACCAGACCGAACCAGACCGGACCAGACCGAACCAGAGCGAACCAGAACGAACCAGACCAGACCAGGCCAGACCGAACCAGACCAGACCGAACCAGACCAGACCAGACCGAACCAGACCAGACCAGACCGAACCAGACTGAACCAGACCAGACTGAACCAGACCGAACCAGACCGAACAAGACCAGACAAGACCAGACCGAACCAGACCGAACCAGACCGAACCAGACCAGACCAGACCAGATCGAACCAGACCGAACCAGACCGAACCAGACCAGACCGAACCAGACCAGACTAGACCGAACCAGATGGAACCAGACCAGACCAGACCAGACCGAAACAGACGGGACCAGACCGAACCAGACCGGACCAGACGCAACCAGACCGAACCAGATCGAACCAGACCAGACCGAACCAGACCGAACCAGACCAGACCGAACCAGAACAGACCGAACCAGACCAAACCAGACCGAACCAGACCGAACCAGACCAGACCGAACCAGACCGAACCAGACCAGACCGAACCAGACCAGACCGAACCAGACCAGACCGGACCAGACCAGACCGGACCAGACCAGACCGGACCAGACCAGACCGGACCAGACCGAACCAGAGCGAACCAGAACGAACCAGAACGAACCAGACCAGACCAGGCCAGACCAGACCGGACCAGACCAGACCAGACCGAACCAGACCGAACCAGACCGAACCAGACCAGACTAGACCGAACCAGACCAGACCGAAACAGACCAGACCAAACCGGACCAGACCGGACCAGACCAGACCGGACCAGACCGAACCAGACCGAACCAGACCAGACCAGACCAGACCAGACCGAACCAGAGCGGACCAGACCAGACCAGACCAGACCAGACCGAACCAGACCAGACCTGGCCAGACCGAACCAGACCGAACCAGAACGAACCAGACCAGACCAGACCGAACCAGACCGAACCAGACCAGACCTGGCCAGACCGAACCAGACCGAACCAGAACGAACCAGAACGAACCAGACCAGACCAGACCGAACCAGACCGAACCAGACCAGACCGAACCAGACCGGACCAGACCGAACCGGAGCGAACCAGAACGAACCAGACCAGACCAGACCATACCAGACCGAACCAGACCAGACCGAACCAGACCAGAGCGAACCAGAACGAACCAGACTAGACCAGGCCAGACCACACCGAAGCAGACCAGACCAGACCAGACCGAACCAGAACGAACCAGACCAGACCGAACCAGACCAGACCAGACCGAACCAGACCGAACCAGACCAGACCAGACCAGACCAGACCGAACCAGACCAGACCATACCAGACCATACCGAACCAGACCAGACCGAACCAGACCGAACCAGAGCGAACCAGAGCGAACCAGACCAGACCAGACCGAACCAGACCAGACCAAACCAGACCAGACCATACCGAACCAGACCAGACCGAACCAGACCAAACCAGACCAGACCGAACCAGACCAGACCGAACCAGACCAGACCGAACCAGACAGAACCAGAACGAACCAGACCAGACCGAACCGAACCAGACCGAACCAGACCAGACCAGACCGAACCAGACCGAAACAGACCAGACCGAACCAGACCGGACCAGACCGAACCAGAGCGAACCAGAACGAACCAGACCAGACCAGGCCAGACCGAACCAGACCAGACCGAACCAGACCAGACCGAACCAGACCAGACCAGACCGAACCAGACTGAACCAGACCAGACTGAACCAGACTGAACCAGACCAGACTGAACCAGACCAGACTGAACCAGACCAGACCAGACCAGACCGAACCAGACCGAACAAGACCAGACCAGACCAGACCGAACCAGACCGAACCAGACCAGACCAGACCAGATCGAACCAGACCGAACCAGACCAGATCGAACCAGACCAGACCGAACCAGACCAGACCGAACCAGACCAGACTAGACCGAACCAGACCGAACCAGACCAGACCAGACCGAAACAGACGGGACCAGACCGAACCAGACCGGACCAGACGCAACCAGACCGAACCAGACAGAACCAGACCGAACCAGACCAGACCGAACCAGAACAGACCGAACCAGACCAAACCAGACCGAACCAGACCGAACCAGACCAGACCGAACCAGACCGAACCAGACCAGACCGGACCAGACCGAACCAGAGCGAACCAGAACGAACCAGACCAGACCAGGCCAGACCAGACCAGACCAGACCGGACCAGACCAGACCAGACCAGACCGAACCAGACCGAACCAGACCGAACCAGACCGAACCAGACCAGACTAGACCGAACCAGACCAGACCAGACCAGACCGAAACAGACCAGACCAGACCGAACCAGACCAGACCGAACCAGACCGAACCAGACCAGACCGAACCAGACCAGACCGAACCAGAACGAACCAGACCAGACCGAACCAGACCAGACCGAACCAGAACGAACCGAACCAGACCAGACCGAACCAGACCAGACCGAACCAGACCAGACCAGACCAGACCGAACCAGACCAGACCAGACCGAACCAGACCAGACCAGACCGAACCAGACCGAACCAGACCAGACTAGACCGAACCGAACCAGACCAGACCGAACCAGACCAGACCGAACCAGACCAGACCAGACCGAACCAGACCAGACCGAACCAGACCAGACCAGACCGGACCAGACCGGACCAGACCGAACCAGAGCGAACCAGAGCGAACCAGACCAGACCGGACCAGACCAGACCGAACCAGACCAGACCAGACCGAACCAGACCAGAACGAACCAGACCGAACCAGACCAGACCGAACCAGACCAGACCAGACCAGACCGAACCAGACCAGACCAGACCATACCAGACCAGACCATACCGAACCAGACCGAACCAGACCAGACCGAACCGAACCAGACCGAACCAGACCAGACCAGACCGAACCAGACCAGACCGAACCAGACCGGACCAGACCGAACCAGAGCGAACCAGAACGAACCAGACCAGGCCAGACCGAACCAGACCAGACCGAACCAGACCAGACCAGACCGAACCAGACCAGACCAGACCGAACCAGACTGAACCAGACCAGACTGAACCAGACTGAACCAGACCAGACTGAACCAGACCAGACCGAACCAGACCAGACCAGACCAGACCGAACCAGACCGAACCAGACCGAACCAGACCAGACCAGACCAGATCGAACCAGACCGAACCAGACCAGATCGAACCAGACCAGACCGAACCAGACCAGACCGAACCAGACCAGACCGAACCAGACCAGACTAGACCGAACCAGACCGAACCAGACCAGACCAGACCAGACCGAAACAGACGGGACCAGACCGAACCAGACCGGACCAGACGCAACCAGACCGAACCAGATCGAACCAGACCAGACCGAACCAGACCAGACCGAACCAGAACAGACCGAACCAGACCAAACCAGACCGAACCAGACCGAACCAGACCAGACCGAACCAGACCGAACCAGACCAGACCGAACCAGACCAGACCGAACCAGACCAGACCGGACCAGACCAGACCGGACCAGACCGAACCAGAGCGAACCAGAACGAACCAGACCAGACCAGGCCAGACCAGACCGGACCAGACCAGACCAGACCAGACCGAACCAGACCGAACCAGACCGAACCAGACCAGACTAGACCGAACCAGACCAGACCAGACCAGACCGAAACAGACCAGACCAGACCGAACCAGACCAGACCAGACCGAACCAGACCAAACCAGACCGAACCAGACCAGACCGAACCAGACCAGACCGAACCAGAACGAACCAGACCAGACCGAACCAGACCGAACCAGAACGAACCAGACCAGACCAGACCGAACCAGACCAAATCGAACCAGACCAGACCGAACCAGACCAGACCGAACCAGACCAGACCGAACCAGACCAGACCAAACCGGACCAGACCGGACCAGACCGGACCAGACCGAACCAGACCGGACCAGACCAGACCAGACCGAACCAGAGCGGACCAGACCAGACCAGACCGAACCAGACCAGACCTGGCCAGACCGAACCAGACCGAACCAGAACGAACCAGACCAGACCAGACCGAACCAGACCGAACCAGACCAGACCTGGCCAGACCGAACCAGACCGAACCAGAACGAACCAGAACGAACCAGAACGAACCAGACCAGACCGAACCAGACCGAACCAGACCAGACCGAACCAGACCGGACCAGACCGAACCGGAGCGAACCAGAACGAACCAGACCAGACCATACCAGACCGAACCAGACCAGACCGAACCAGACCAGAGCGAACCAGAACGAACCAGACTAGACCAGGCCAGACCACACCGAAGCAGACCAGACCAGACCAGACCGAACCAGAACGAACCAGACCAGACCGAACCAGACCAGACCAGACCGAACCAGACCGAACCAGACCAGACCAGACCGAACCAGACCAGACCGAACCAGACCAGACCATACCAGACCATACCGAACCAGACCAGACCGAACCAGAGCGAACCAGAGCGAACCAGACCAGACCAGACCAGACCAGACCGAACCAGACCAAACCAAACCAGACCAGACCATACCGAACCAGACCAGACCGAACCAGACCAGACCGAACCAGACCAGACCGAACCAGACCAGACCGAACCAGACAGAACCAGAACGAACCAGACCGAACCAGACCGAAACGGACCAGACCGGACCAGACCGGACCAGACCGAACCAGACCAGACCAGACCGAACCAGACCAAATCGAACCAGACCAGACCGAACCAGACCAGACCGAACCAGACCGAACCAGACCAGACCGAACCAGACCGAACCAGACCAGACCAGACCAGACCAGACCGGACCAGAGCGGACCAGACCAGACCAGACCGAACCAGACCAGACCTGGCCAGACCGAACCAGACCGAACCAGAACGAACCAGACCAGACCAGACCAGACCTGGCCAGACCGAACCAGACCGAACCAGAACGAACCAGACCAGACCGAACCAGACCGGACCAGAACGAACCGGAGCGAACCAGAACGAACCAGACCAGACCAGACCATACCAGACCGAACCAGACCAGACCGAACCAGACCAGAGCGAACCAGAACGAACCAGACCAGACCAGGCCAGACCACACCGAAGCAGACCAGACCAGACCATACCGAACCAGACCAGATCGAACCAGACCAGAGCGAACCAGACCAGAGCGAACCAGAACGAACCAGACCAGACCAGGCCAGACCACACCGAAGCAGACCAGACCAGACCAGACCGAACCAGACCAGACCAGACCAGACCATACCAGACCAGACCGAACCAGACCGAACCAGAGCGAACCGAACCAGACCAGACCGAACCAGACCAGACCAGACCGAACCAGACAAGACCATACCGAACCAGACCAGACCGAACAGGACCAGACCGAACCAGACCAGACCGAACCAGACAGAACCAGAACGAACCAGACCGAAACGGACCAGACCGAAACGGACCAGACCGGACCAGACCGAACCAGACCAGACCGAACCAGACCAGACCGAACCAGACCAGACCGAACCAGACCGGACCAGACCGTACCAGACCGGACCAGACCAGACCAGACGGGACCAGACCGAAACAGACCAGACCATACCGAACCAGACCAGACCGAACAGGACCAGACCGAACCAGACCAGACCGAACCAGACAGAACCAGAACGAACCAGACCGAAACGGACCAGACCGAAACGGACCAGACCGGACCAGACCGGAACAGACCGAACCAGACCAGACCGAACCAGACCAGACCAGACCGAACCAGACCAGACCGAACCAGACCAGACCGAACCAGACCGGACCAGACCGTACCAGACCGGACCAGACCAGACCAGACGGGACCAGACGGGACCAGACCGAAACAGACCGGACCAGACCGAACCAGACCAGACCAGACTAGACCGAACCAGACCGAACCAGAACGAACCAGACCGAACAAGACAAGACCAGACCAGACCAGACCAGATCGAACCAGACCGAACCAGACCAGATCGAACCAGACCAGACCGAACCAGACCAGACCGAACCAGACCAGACCGAACCAGACCAGACCGAACCAGACCAGACCGAACCAGACCAGACTAGACCGAACCAGACCGAACCAGACCAGACCAGACCAGACCGAAACAGACGGGACCAGACCGAACCAGACCGGACCAGACGCAACCAGACCGAACCAGATCGAACCAGACCAGACCGAACCAGGCCGAACCAGACCAGACCGAACCAGAACAGACCGAACCAGACCAAACCAGACCGAACCAGACCGAAACAGACCAGACCATACCGAACCAGACCAGACCGAACAGGACCAGACCGAACCAGACCAGACCGAACCAGACAGAACCAGAACGAACCAGACCGAAATGGACCAGACCGAAACGGACCAGACCGGACCAGACCGGACCAGACCGAACCAGACCAGACCGAACCAGACCAGACCAGACCGAACCAGACCAAACCGAACCAGACCAGACCGAACCAGACCAGACCGAACCAGACCGGACCAGACCGTACCAGACCGGACCAGACCAGACCAGACGGGACCAGACCGAAACAGACCGGACCAGACCGAACCAGACCAGACCAGACTAGACCGAACCAGACCGAACCAGACCGAACCAGAACGAACCAGACCGAACAAGACAAGACCAGACCGAACCAGACCAGACCAGACCAGATCGAACCAGACCGAACCAGACCAGATCGAACCAGACCAGACCGAACCAGACCAGACCGAACCAGACCAGACCGAACCAGACCAGACCGAACCAGACCAGACTAGACCGAACCAGACCGAACCAGACCAGACCAGACCAGACCGAAACAGACGGGACCAGACCGAACCAGACCGAACCAGACCAGACCGAACCAGACCGAACCAGACCAGACCGAACCAGAACAGACCGAACCAGAACAGACCGAACCAGACCAAACCAGACCGAACCAGACCGAACCAGACCAGACCAGACCGGACCAGACCAGACCGAACCAGACCGAACCAGACCAGACCGAACCAGACCAGACCGGACCAGACCGAACCAGAGCGAACCAGAACGAACCAGACCAGACCAGGCCAGACCAGACCGGACCAGACCAGACCAGACCGAACCAGACCAGACCGAACCAGACCGAACCAGACCAGACTAGACCGAACCAGACCAGACCAGACCGAAACAGACCAGACCAGACCGAACCAGACCAGACCAGACCGAACCAGACCAAACCAGACCGAACCAGACCAGACCGAACCAGACCAGACCGAACCAGACCAGACCGAACCAGAACGAACCAGACCAGACCGAACCAGAACGAACCAGACCAGACCAGACCGAACCAGACCAAATCGAACCAGACCAGACCGAACCAGACCAGACCGAACCAGACCAGACCGAACCAGACCAGACCAAACCGGACCAGACCGGACCAGACCAGACCGGACCAGACCGAACCAGACCGAACCAGACCAGACCAGACCAGACCAGACCGAACCAGAGCGGACCAGACCAGACCAGACCGAACCAGACCAGACCTGGCCAGACCGAACCAGACCGAACCAGAACGAACCAGACCAGACCAGACCGAACCAGACCGAACCAGACCAGACCTGGCCAGACCGAACCAGACCAGACCAAACCAGACCAGACCAAACCAGACCGGACCGAACCAGACCAGACCAAACCAGACCGGACCGAACCGGAGCGAACCAGAACGAACCAGACCAGACCAGACCATACCAGACCAGACCGAACCAGACCAGAGCGAACCAGAACGAACCAGACAAGACCAGACCAGACCGGAACAGACCGAACCAGACCCGAACCAGACCGAACCAGACCCGAACCAGACCAGACCATACCAAACCAGACCTGACCAGACCGAACCAGACCAGACCGAACCAGACCGAACCAGACCGAACCAGAACGAACCAGAACGAACCAGAACGAACCAGAACGAACCAGACCAGACCAGACCGGACCAGACCGAACCAGACAAGACCGAACCAGACCAGACCGAACCAGACCAGACCATACCAGACCAGACCGGACCAGAGCGAACCAGAACGAACCAGACAAGACCAGACCAGAACCGGACCAAACCAGACCAGACCGAACCAGACCATACCAGACCGAACCAGACCAAACCAGACCGAACCAGAGCGAACCAGACCGAACCAGAACGAACCAGACCAGACCGAACCAGACCAGACCGAACCAGACCAGACCGAACCAGACCAGACCAGACCGAACCAGACCAGACCGAACCAGACCCGAACCAGACCATACCAGCCGAACCATACCAGACCAGACCATACCGAACCAGACCAGACCATACCGAACCAGACCAGACCGAAACAAACCGGACCAGACCGAACCAGACCAGACCGAACCAGACTGAACCAGACCAGACCGAACCAGACCGGACCAGACCGAACCAGACCAGACCATACCAGACCATACCGAACCAGACCAGACCGAAACAGACCAGACCGAACCAGACCGGACCAGAACGAACCAGACCAGACCAGACCAGAACGAACCAGACCAGAACAGACCAGACCGGACCAGACCGAACCAGACCAGACCGAAACAGACCAGACCGAACCAGACCGGACCAGAACGAACCAGACCAGACCAGACCGAACCAGACAGGACCGAACCAGACCGAACCAGACCAGACCGAACCAGACCGAACCAGACCGAACCAGACCGAACCAGACCGAACCAGACCGGACCAGACCAGACCAGACCAGACCGGACCAGACCAGACCAGACCGAACCAGACCAGACCATATCGAACCAGACCAGACCGAACCAGACCGGACCAGACCGGACCAGACCGGACCAGACCGGACCAGACCGGACCAGAGCGAACCAGAACGAACCAGACCAGACCGAACCAGACCAGACCGAACCAGACCAGATCGAACCAGACCAGACCGAACCAGACCAGACCGAACCAGAGCGAACCAGAACGAACCAGACCAGACCGAACCAGACCAGACCGAACCAGAACGAACCAGACCAGACCAAACCGGACCAGACCAGACCAGACCGGACCAGACCGAACCAGACCCGAAACAGACCGGACCAGACCAGACCATACCGAACCAGACCAGACCAGACCAGACCGAACCAGACCAGACCGAACCAGACCGAACCAGACCAGACCGAACCAGATCAGACCGAACCAGACTGAACCAGACCAGACTGAACCAGACCAGACTGAACCAGACCAGACTGAACCAGACCAGACTGAACCAGACCAGACTGAACCAGACCAGACTGAACCAGACCAGACCGAACCCGTCCAGACCCAACCAGACCAGACCAGACCAGACCAGACCGAACCAGACCAGACCGAACCAGAGCGAACCAGAACGAACCAGACCAGACCAGGCCAGACCACACCGAAGCAGACCAGACCAGACCAGACCGAAACAGACAGGACCAGACCGGACCAGACCGAACCAGACCAGACCAGACCGAACCAGACCAGACCAGACCGAACCAGACCAGACCGAACCAGACCAGACCGAACCAGACCGAACCAGACCGAACCAGAACGAACCAGAACGAACCAGACCAGACCATACCAGACCATACCGAACCAGACCAGACCGAACCAGACCGAACCAGAGCGAACCAGAACGAACCAGACCAGACCAGACCAGAACCGGACCAAACCAGACCAGACCGAACCAGACCATACCAGACCGAACCAGAGCGAACCAGAACGAACCAGACCAGACCGAACCAGAACGAACCAGAACGAACCAGACCAGACCGAACCAGACCAGACCAGAACGAACCAGACCAGACCGAACCAGACCAGACCAGACCGAACCAGACCAGACCGAACCAGACCATACCAGCCGAACCATACCAGACCAGACCATACCGAACCAGACCATGCCGAACCAGACCAGACCAGACCAGACCGAACCAGACCGGACCAGACCGAACCAGACCAGACCATACCAGACCATACCGAACCAGACCAGACCGAACCAGACCAGACCGAACCAGACCGGACCAGAACGAACCAGACCAGACCGAACCAGACCGGACCAGAACGAACCAGACCAGAACGAACCAGACCAGAACAGACCAGACCGGACCAGACCAGACCGGACCAGACCGGACCAGACCGAACCAGACCGAACCAGAACGAACCAGACCGAATCAGACCGAACTAGACCGAACCAGACTGAACCAGACTGAACCAGACCGAACCAGACCAGACCGGACCAGACCAGACCGAACCAGACCGAATCAGACCAGACCATATCGAACCAGACCAGACCGAACCAGACCGGACCAGACCGGACCAGACCGAACCAGAGCGAACCAGACCAGACCGAACCAGACCAGGCCGAACCAGACCAGACCGAACCAGACCAGACCGAACCAGACCAGACCGAACCAGACCAGACAATATCGAACCAGACCAGACCGAACCAGACCAGACCGAACCAGAACGAACCAGACCGGACCAAACCGGACCAGACCAGACCGAACCAGACCAGACCGAACCAGACCAGACCGAACCAGACCAGACCGGACCAGACCAGACCGGACCAGACCAGACCGGACCAGACCAGACCGAACCAGACCCGAACCAGACCGGACCAGACCAGACCAAACCGGACCAGAGCGAACCAAAACGAACCAGACCAGACCAGACCGAACCAGACCAGACCGAACCAGACCAGACCGAACCAGACCGAACCAGACCGAACCAGACCAGACCGAACCAGACCAGACCGAACCGAACCAGACCGAACCAGACCGAACCAGACCGAACCGAACCAGACCAGAACGAACCATACCGGACCAGACCAGACCAGACCAGAACCAGACCAGACCGGACTAGACCCGAACCAGACCCGAACCAGACCAGACCGGACTAGACCCGAACCAGACCCAAACCAGACCAGACCGAACCAGACCGAACCAGACCGAACCGGACCAGACCAGACCGGACCAGACCGGACCAGACCGAACCGAACCAGACCGAACCAGACCGAACCAGAACGAACCGAACCAGACCAGACCGAACCGAACCAGACCGAACCGAACCAGACCAGAACGAACCATACCGGACCAGACCAGACCAGACCAGACCAGAACCAGACCGAACCGAACCAGACCGGACCAGACCCGAACCAGACCCGAACCAGACCAGACCGGACTAGACCCGAACCAGACCCGAACCAGACCAGACCGGACTAGACCCGAACCAGACCAGACCGAACCAGACCCGAACCAGACCGGACCGAACCAGACCGAACAAGACCGAACCGGACCAGACCAGACCGAACCAGACCGGACCGGACCAGACCAGACCGAACCAGAGCGAACCAGATCAAACCAGACCAGAGCGAACCAGACCAGACCGAACCAGACCAGACCAGACCAGAACCAGAACCAGACCGAACCAGACCAGACCGAACCAGATAATAACAATCAATCACAGAAAACACTACACACTAGAGTTTACTTCAAACCAACAGACACACATGCTTTACTTCATAAACACAGTTACCATCCTAAACATACATTTAAGGGAATAATAAAATCACAAATTATACGGTTCTACAGGATATCATCTTGCAAGCAAGACCTGGATTATGCAATAAATACACTATTCAATGCACTTAGAAGAGGATATTCAAAACGATTTTTAAGAACCATTAAAAACACATTGGCCGCCCTCCCTCCCATTCATCCAACACTCACAGACCACAGCAAATCATCCTACTCCTAACCTTGACCCCTCCCCAAACCTCACGCCTAACCCTAATGTGTACCATTACCCTGGTTCTCATCCTATCTCCCTCCCTCACCCTGACTCCCCTATGGAAAGTGATCTGCACCAATCACTAAACCGGAACACTTCCTCTGTCTCTTCTCCCTTGTCATCAATACTCAATCAACAGACAATTATCATCCCCCTAGTAACCACATTTTCACATAGAATTAGACCCCTACATCAATCAATCAAACACAACTTCTCTACAGTTCAGCACACTTACATACCACTCAAACCATACAGAATTATTTCAGCATTTAGAAAGAACAAACACTTAAAGGACCTCCTCACCAAAGCAAGATTCAGTAGTAAGCCACCACAAGACCTCAAACCTCATAATTTCCATTTTCGACAGATAAAGGTCATTACAAATATACACAGCCACACATCAGCACCAGTACAAGAATCCTATTCATTGAACACACATAACACCATTTATATAATTACATGTACACTTTGCAATAAACAATACATTGGAGAAACCAAACACACCATAGAAACCAGACTCAAACAACACCTGTATAACATTAAAAGGGCACACCTACAAACGGAACTCATAACCCACTTCCAGGAGCACCCCATCACTCACCTTACCATATCAGGGTTACAGTCACATGTGGGCCTCTGGACCTGTGGGCAGCACGGGAGTGGATCCAGAACCTACAGACAATAACACCAAATGGCCTGTATTAGAAAATGGGTTTTAACAGACAGGAAAATGGATGGAGAAGAACATGGTTTTATTCATAATTTATTTCTACTCTATATATTTATGGTTTGTTTGGTTTTAGTTTGGCACTTCCTCTTTTAGGTTTTTCCTTTCCTTTAACAAAACAATGAAACCATTTAAATGCACAATATGGCGTTTATGTTCATATTTAACAACACTATGGTTGAATGAATCTCTCACCACATCGACTTCTGCACTGCCACCCAGAAAAAGAGGCAACTTGGAGCTTACCTCAGTTTAATTTATGATCCTAGGAGGACATCTACGGGCCTTTAAGTATTACACCAAATGGCAAGGTGGCAGATTGGAATTTTAAGGGAAATAAACCAATACTAGTCTTGGGAGACTCAAATGTTAATAGAATCCCTCCATTTCATAACCCATACAAGTGGAGAGTTACCCTGGAGCAACATTTTACCATTTCAAAAAGGTCCTGGAGAAAACAGAGGTTCATTTAGACACCAGCATGCATAGTGGTTCTCTCGGTGGGCATAAACAATATGGATAATGACCCATACAAAACATCAAACAGAATGCATCAATGCACAAGGAAGCAAGAGTCACTTTTTCCCTAATGCAATTATTTACATCCCCATTATTAACCACTCACACCTCCTTTCACCAGATCGAAAACGGAACCTCAAAGTCATTAACGGTTACATCACCACACATGGCCCATTTCTCTTGGAGATACCCCATGATCAATTCCACACAACAGACCTGATACACTGGACAACAACCACAGCAGACCTCATTTTTAAGAATTGGTGTGAGCAGCTAAATTTAGAATAGGCTCTACCCACAATTTGGACCCACACCACACCCTTCTTTTCCCCCCAACCCCCTGTACTCTCCCCCCTTTCCTCCCCCATAAGCCACCACAAGACCTCAAACCTCACAATTTCCATTTTCGACAGATAAAGTTCATTATAAACATACCAGCTGCGTGCTTGCAGACGCGATAAAGACACGCAGGTTAAAATATCAAAACAAAATATGTGACCAATGGCATTAAATTGGGGACAGGCTGAAAAGCATGAAACATGTATGGCAATTTAGCGAGTTAACCCGCTAGCTAATTTGTCCTGTGATATAAACATTGCGTTATTTTTTTACCTGAATTACACAAATTCCTCTACTCCGACAATTAATCCACACATAAAACCGTCAACTGAATCGTTTCTAGTCATCCCTCCTTCTTCATCTTTGAATTTATATGGTAATTGCCATCAACACAAATCAGTTCTTCAATCAACCACGTCCTTCAATCAACCACGTGAGTGAGGAGATATCACGTGCATAGGCAGAAATCCCAGGGGGGACACGACCCCCCTATCCTGGGAAAAATATGATTTCCCCCCCCAATATATCACTGTAAACATATCTATGTAATTTCAATAATATGAATGAACGCAATGAAAGCACTTATGCTGATTATAGACACTTAATAGCGCGTTTTTAAGTTTCAAAAGATTGCAACCCCCGCCCTTTGCCTCACAATGGTTTGATCCACTGCAGGTCATTAGTTTTGTTGGAAGCGTTCACACACACACACACACACACACACACCTGCTGAATTTGCAGAGCTGGCGCGCAAACTAAAGCAAACATTAACTATCAAGCTAGCTAGCTAGCACCCCTCAACTGAAGCTAGACAGCTAACTACCAGCAAACCATTGCTAGCGGTCTTCAGCTAACCTTCAGCGCGGAAAGCTCTCGCCAGTTCGAACAACGCGACTCTAACCAGAGCATAACGGACCTATTATTATTATTTTTTTATCCCCGGATTCCCACCGGATTCCCACCGCAAACGGAACATTTTCAGCTGGGTCTTCACAACTAGCTAACTGCAACCCCGGATGTTAACTCCTGGCTAGCGTTTCCATCCATTTAGCTTGAAGCTAGCCCGGCCAGAGCTCCTGTGCTACCACCGAAGCATACTCCTGGGCTACAATATCCGGACCCACGACAGGTCTATCGATGTCACCGCATGAAGAGGCATAAACAGACTCACCCCATCGCGACGTCCCCCAAAGGCTAACTTTCTAGCCCTTGCTATCTCCTTGCTTGCTAATTCGGCCTGCTAACTGCTAGCTTGTTTAGCCCCGGTCCGCTAACTGCTACCTTGTTCAGCCCCGGCCTACTAACTGTTAGCACAGGCCTGCTAACCGTCTGAATCGCAGCGTCCCAACCACTCACCGGACCAAATATTTTCTTTCAATCTCTTTTCGATTTTTAATTTGATTATACCTTCCGGTAACCTGCCTCACCCAATGTGATACGGAATCGCTATTATTTTTAATTTTTAGAACACATTCAAGAACCTCCAGAAGCTAACCAGATAACTAGCTATTTAGTCATTGTTAGCCACTGCTAGCGGCCTTTACCTTCTGCACAGCCAGCCAGTTTTCTTAACCTGGATAATACTCGCCAGTCTAGCTTCGCTGCCCCCTGGACACTGATCACTTGGGTACAAAACAGTATACAACCACAGACACAGCTAAGGACAATAATAAAAAGACTACGACCAACACTACATCACAGCAAAACAACGGGACTTTCTCAACGGTACAGACACCCCACGACCTAGACTATTCTACTTACTGTTAAAAGTACACAAGGAACCGGAGACATGGACAATTCCCTTTGAAGTTCCTCCTGGCAGACCGATTGTCTCAGACTGCAATCGTGAATCCTATAACATTTCACAATATATAGATCACCATATCAACCCTCTCTCCACAAGGCACCCCAGCTTTCTCAGGGACACCTACCACTTCATGGAGAGGATTGGACCCATAGTTGTTCCCTCCCATACACACATATTCACGATAGATATTGATAGCCTATACAGCAACAGGAATACAAGCAATTAGAAATATCTTTAAGAGATACCCAGACAACACTAGACCGGACAAAGAAATATTACAACTGTTAGAAATCAGCCTGACTAGCAATGACTTTTTATTCAATGATCATTATTACCTGCAGGTGGAGGGAACAGCTATGGGCAAAAAATGTGCACCTGCTTACGCCAATATATACATGGCTGAATGGGAGAGAGAGGCACTGGCCAAGTGTCCATATCAACCCACTTGTTATTACCGCTTTTTAGATGACATAATAGGAGCCTGGCCCCACGACATCCAGTTATTCACAGATTTTATAAACATTCTCAACGGTCATCATCCATCCATTAAGGTTAAATACACAATTCATCCGCAAGAAGTCAACTTCTTAGACACGTTTTTTTTCAGTAATAACAATCAATCACAGAAAACACTACACACTAGAGTTTACTTCAAACCAACAGACACACATGCTTTACTTCATAAACACAGTTACCAGAACAAACCAGACCAGACCAAACCAGACCAGACCGAACCAGACCAGACCGAACCGAACCAGACCAGACCGAACCAGACCAGACCGAACCAGACCATACCAGACCATACCGAACCAGACCAGACCAGACCGAACCAGAACGAACCAGACCAGACCGGACAGGACCAGACCGAACCAGACCGAACCAGACCAGACCGAACCAGACCAGACCAGACCGAACCAGACCAGACCATACCGAACCAGACCAGACCGAACCAGACCAGACCAGACCGAACCAGAGCGAACCAGAACGAACCAGACCAGACCAGACCGAACCAGACCAGACCGAACCAGAACGAACCAGACCAGACCGAACCAGACCAGACCAGGCCAGAACGAACCAGACCAGACCAGGCCAGAACGAACCAGACCAGACCGGACCAGACCAGACCAGACCAGACCGAACCAGACCACACCGAACCAGACCAGACCGAACCAGACCGGACCAGACCGAACCAGACCGGACCAGGCCAGACCAGGGCAGACCAGACCGAACCAGAACGAACCAGAACGAACAAGACCAAACCAGAGCAGACCGAACCAGACCGAACCAGACCAGACCGAACCAGACCAGACCGAACCAGACCAGACCGAACCAGACCAGACCGAACCAGACCAGACCGAACCAGACTGGACCAGACCGAACCGGAGCGAACCAGAACGAACCAGACCATACCAGACCAGACCGAACCAGACCAGACCGAACCAGAGCGAACCAGAACGAACCAGACCAGACCAGGCCAGACCGAACCAGACCAGACCGGACCAGACCGGACCAGAACGAACCAGAGCGAACCAGAACGAACCAGACCAGACCGAACCAGACCAGACCGAACCAGGCCAGACCAGACCGAACCAGACCAGACCAGACCGAACCAGACCGAACCAGAACGAACCAGACCAGACCAGAACGACCAGACCGAACCAGACCAGACCAGACCGAACCAGACCAGACCGAACCAGACCAGACCGAACCAGAACAGACCGAACCAGACCGAACCAGATCAGACCAGACCGGACCAGACCAGACCGAACCAGACCAGACCAGACCGAACCAGACCAGACCGAACCAGACCAGACCGAACCAGACCAGACCAGACCAGACCGGACCGTACCAGACCGGACCGTACCAGACCGAACCAGACCAGACCAGACCGAACCAGACCAGACCGAACCAGACCAGACCGAACCAGACCGGACCAGACCGTACCAGACCGAACCAGACCAGACCAGACCAGACCGAACCAGACCGAACCAGACCGAACCAGACCGAACCAGAACGAACCAGACCAGACCAGACCGAACCAGACCAGACCTGGCCAGACCGAACCAGACCGAACCAGACCGAACCAGACCGAACCAGAACGAACCAGACCGGACCAGACCGAACCGGAGCGAACCAGAACGAACCAGACCAGACCATACCAGACCGAACCAGACCAGACCGAACCAGACCAGAGCGAACCAGACCAGACCAGGCCAGACCACACCGAAGCAGACCAGACCAGACCGAACCAGACCAGACCGAACCAGACCAGAGCGAACCAGAACGAACCAGACCAGACCAGGCCAGACCACACCGAAGCAGACCAGACCGAACCAGACCAGACCAGACCGAACCAGACCGAACCAGACCATACCAGACCAGACCGAACCAGACCGAACCAGAGCGAACCGAACCAGACCAGACCGAACCAGACCAGACCGAACCAGACCAGACCATACCGAACCAGACCAGACCGAACAGGACCAGACCGAACCAGACCAGACCGAACCAGACAGAACCAGAACGAACCAGACCGAAACGGACCAGACCGAAACGGACCAGACCGAAACGGACCAGACCGGACCAGACCGGACCAGACCGAACCAGACCAGACCGAACCAGACCAGACCAGACCGAACCAGACCAGACCGAACCAGACCAGACCGAACCAGACCGGACCAGACCGTACCAGACCGGACCAGACCGGACCAGACGGGACCAGACCGAAACAGACCGGACCAGACCGAACCAGACCAGACCGAACCAGACCAGACAAGAATAGACCGAACCAGACCGAACCAGACCAGACCGAACCAGACCGAACCAGAACGAACCAGACCGAACAAGACAAGACCAGACCGAACCAGACCCGAACCAGACCAGACCAGACCGAACCAGAACAAACCAGACCAGACCGAACCAGACAAGACCAGACCAGACCGAACTAGACCGAACCAGACCAGACCAGACCGAACCAGACCAGACCGAACCAGACCATACCAGCCGAACCAGACCAGACCGAACCAGACCAGACCAGACCGAACCAGACCAGACCGAACCAGAGCGAACCAGAACGAACCAGACCAGACCAGGCCAGACCACACCGAAACAGACCAGACCAGACCGAAACAGACGGGACCAGACCGGACCAGACCGAACCAGACCAGACCAGACCGAACCAGACCAGACCAGACCGAACCAGAACAAACCAGACCAGACCGAACCAGACCGAACCAGACAAGACCAGACCAGACCGGACCAGACCGAACCAGACCCGAACCAGACCGAACCAGACCAGACCATACCGAACCAGACCTGACCAGACCTGACCAGACCGAACCAGACCGAACCAGACCGAACCAGAACGAACCAGAACGAACCAGAACGAACCAGAACGAACAAGACCAGACCGGACCAGACCGAACCAGACCGAACCAGACCAGACCGAACCAGACCAGACCGAACCAGACAAGACCATACCAGACCAGACCGAACCAGACTGAACCAGACCAGACCAGACCGAACCAGACCGGACCAGACCGAACCAGACCATACCAGACCATACCGAACCAGACCAGACCGAAACAGACCAGACCGAACCAGAACGAACCAGACCAGACCAGACCAGAACGAACCAGACCAGAACAGACCAGACCGGACCAGACCAGACCGAACCAGACCAGACCGAACCAGACCGAACCAGACCGAACCAGACCGAATCAGACCGAATCAGACCGAACCAGACCGAACCAGACCGGACCAGACCGGACCAGACCGGACCAGACCGGACCAGACCAGACCAGACCGAACCAGACCAGACCGAACCAGACCGGACCAGACCGGACCAGACCGAACCAGAGCGAACCAGAACGAACCAGACCAGACCGAACCAGACCAGACCGAACCAGACCAGACCGAACCAGACCAGATCGAACCAGACCAGACCGAACCAGACCAGAGCGAACCAGAACGAACCAGACCAGACCGAACCAGACCAGACCGAACCAGACCGAACCAGAACGAACCAGACCAAACCGGACCAGACCAGACCGAACCAGACCAGACCGGACCAGACCAGACCGGACCAGACCGGACCAGACCGAACCAGACCCGAAACAGACCGGACCAGACCAGACCAGACCAGACCGAACCAGACCAGACCGAACCAGACCAGACCGAACCAGACCAGACCGAACCAGACCAGACCGAACCAGACCAGACCGAACCAGACCAGACCAGACCGAACCAGACCAGACTGATCCAGACCAGACTGAACCAGACCAGACCGAACCAGACCAGACCCAACCAGACCAGACCCAACCAGACCAGACCAGACCATACCGAACCAGACCAGACCGAACCAGAGCGAACCAGAACGAACCAGACCAGACCAGGCCAGACCACACCGAAGCAGACCAGACCAGACCAGACCGAAACAGACGGGACCAGACCGGACCAGACCGAACCAGACCAGACCGAACCAGACCAGACCAGACCGAACCAGACCGAACCAGACCGAACCAGAACGAACCAGAACGAACCAGACCAGACCATACCAGACCATACCGAACCAGACCAGACCGGACCAGACCGAACCAGAGCGAACCAGAACGAACCAGACCAGACCAGACCGAACCAGACCATACCAGACCGAACCAGACCGAACCAGAGCGAACCAGAGCGAACCAGAACGAACCAGACCAGACCGAACCAGAACGAACCAGAACGAACCAGACCAGACCGAACCAGACCAGACCAGACCGAACCAGACCAGACCGAACCAGACCAGACCGAACCAGACCATACCAGCCGAACCATACCAGACCATACCGAACCAGACCATGCCGAACCAGACCAGACCAGACCGAACCAGACCAGACCGAACCAGACCGGACCAGACCGAACCAGACCAGACCATACCAGACCATACCGAACCAGACCAGACCGAACCAGACCAGACCGAACCAGACCGGACCAGAACGAACCAGACCGGACCAGACCAGAACGAACCAGACCAGAACAGACCAGACCGGACCAGACCAGAACAGACCGGACCAGACCAGACCGGACCAGACCAGACCAGACCGAACCAGACCGAACCAGAACGAACCAGACCGAATCAGACCGAACTAGACCGAACCAGACTGAACCAGACTGAACCAGACCGAACCAGACCAGACCGGACCAGACCAGACCGAACCAGACCGAACCAGACCAGACCAGACCGAACCAGACCAGACCATATCGAACCAGACCAGACCGAACCAGACCGGACCAGACCGGACCAGACCGAACCAGACCAGACCGAACCAGACCAGACCGAACCAGACCAGACCATATCGAACCAGACCAGACCGAACCAGACCAGACCGAACCAGACCAGACCATATCGAACCAGACCAGACCGAACCAGACCGAACCAGAGCGAACCAGAACGAACCAGACCAGACCGAACCAGACCAGACCGAACCAGACCAGACCGAACCAGACCCGAACCAGACCGGACCAGACCAGACCAGCCGGACCATACCGAACCAGAACGAACCAGACCAGACCAGACCAAACCGGACCAGAGCGAACCAGAACGAACCAGACCGAACCAGACCAGACCGAACCAGACCAGACCGAACCAGACCAGACCGAACCAGACCAGACCGAACCAGACCGAACCGAACCGAACCAGACCGAACCAGACCGAACCGAACCAGACCAGAACGAACCATACCGGACCAGACCAGACCAGAACCAGACCAGACCCGAACCAGACCCGAACCAGACCAGACCGGACTAGACCCGAACCAGACCCGAACCAGACCAGACCGAACCAGACCGAACCAGACCAGACCGAACCAGACCGAACCAGACCGAACAAGACCGAACCAGACCGAACCGAACCAGACCGAACCAGACCGAACCAGAACGAACCGAACCAGACCGAACCGAACCAGACCGAACCGAACCAGACCAGAACGAACCAGACCGAACCAGACCGAACCGAACCAGACCGGACCAGACCCGAACCAGACCCGAACCAGACCAGACCGGACTAGACCCGAACCAGACCCGAACCAGACCAGACCGGACTAGACCCGAACCAGACCCGAACCAGACCAGACCGAACCAGACCCGAACCAGACCGGACCAGACCGAACCAGACCGAACCAGACCGAACAAGACCGAACCGGACCAGACCAGACCGAACCAGACCGGACCGGACCAGACCAGACCGAACCAGAGCGAACCAGATCAAACCAGACCAGAGCGAACCAGACCAGACCGAACCAGACCAGACCAGACCAGAACCAGAACCAGACCGAACCAGACCAGACCGAACCAGATAATAACAATCAATCACAGAAAACACTACACACTAGAGTTTACTTCAAACCAACAGACACACATGCTTTACTTCATAAACACAGTTACCATCCTAAACATACATTTAAGGGAATAATAAAATCACAAATTATACGGTTCTACAGGATATCATCTTGCAAGCAAGACCTGGATTATGCAATAAATACACTATTCAATGCACTTAGAAGAGGATATTCAAAACGATTTTTAAGAACCATTAAAAACACATTGGCCGCCCTCCCTCCCATTCATCCAACACTCACAGACCACAGCAAATCATCCTACTCCTAACCTTGACCCCTCCCCAAACCTCACGCCTAACCCTAATGTGTACCATTACCCTGGTTCTCATCCTATCTCCCTCCCTCACCCTGACTCCCCTATGGAAAGTGATCTGCACCAATCACTAAACCGGAACACTTCCTCTGTCTCTTCTCCCTTGTCATCAATACTCAATCAACAGACAATTATCATCCCCCTAGTAACCACATTTTCACATAGAATTAGACCCCTACATCAATCAATCAAACACAACTTCTCTACAGTTCAGCACACTTACATACCACTCAAACCATACAGAATTATTTCAGCATTTAGAAAGAACAAACACTTAAAGGACCTCCTCACCAAAGCAAGATTCAGTAGTAAGCCACCACAAGACCTCAAACCTCATAATTTCCATTTTCGACAGATAAAGGTCATTACAAATATACACAGCCACACATCAGCACCAGTACAAGAATCCTATTCATTGAACACACATAACACCATTTATATAATTACATGTACACTTTGCAATAAACAATACATTGGAGAAACCAAACACACCATAGAAACCAGACTCAAACAACACCTGTATAACATTAAAAGGGCACACCTACAAACGGAACTCATAACCCACTTCCAGGAGCACCCCATCACTCACCTTACCATATCAGGGTTACAGTCACATATAGGCTGGACCTGTGGGCCTCTGGACCTGTGGGCAGCACGGGAGTGGATCCAGAACCTACAGACAATAACACCAAATGGCCTGTATTAGAAAATGGGTTTTAACAGACAGGAAAATGGATGGAGAAGAACATGGTTTTATTCATAATTTATTTCTACTCTATATATTTATGGTTTGTTTGGTTTTAGTTTGGCACTTCCTCTTTTAGGTTTTTCCTTTCCTTTAACAAAACAATGAAACCATTTAAATGCACAATATGGCGTTTATGTTCATATTTAACAACACTATGGTTGAATGAATCTCTCACCACATCGACTTCTGCACTGCCACCCAGAAAAAGAGGCAACTTGGAGCTTACCTCAGTTTAATTTATGATCCTAGGAGGACATCTACGGGCCTTTAAGTATTACACCAAATGGCAAGGTGGCAGATTGGAATTTGAAGGGAAATAAACCAATACTAGTCTTGGGAGACTCAAATGTTAATAGAATCCCTCCATTTCATAACCCATAACCCATACAAGTGGAGAGTTACCCTGGAGCAACATTTTACCATTTCAAAAAGGTCCTGGAGAAAACAGAGGTTCATTTAGACACCAGCATGCATAGTGGTTCTCTCGGTGGGCATAAACAATATGGATAATGACCCATACAAAACATCAAACAGAATGCATCAATGCACAAGGAAGCAAGAGTCACTTTTTCCCTAATGCAATTATTTACATCCCCATTATTAACCACTCACACCTCCTTTCACCAGATCGAAAACGGAACCTCAAAGTCATTAACGGTTACATCACCACACATGGCCCATTTCTCTTGGAGATACCACATGATGAATTCCACACAACAGACCTGATACACTGAACAACAACCACAGCAGACCTCATTTTTAAGAATTGGTGTGAGCAGCTAAATTTAGAATAGGCTCTACCCACAATTTGGACCCACACCACACCCTTCTTTTCCCCCCAACCCCCTGTACACTCCCCCTTTCCTCCCCCAGTTGCTTTCTTAGATTACCCAGCAGAGGGGGTAGTTGACCCCCTCTCATCATGAATTTATCCAAGTCTTTTCAACTCACAACAGCACAGACCCAACTTTTGGAGAGGGGGGGTTGTCTTTCATTTCACTCTACACTCCAAATGTCATATATGTATATAATCACTTGCACATTTAGCAAAAAACACTACATTGGGGAAACCCAGTATACAATAGAAAATAGACTTAAACAGCATTCTATACAATATCAAACGGGCCCATTTACACACAGAACTAGTGACTCATTTCCAGGATCACCCCATCAATGAACGCAATGAAAGCACTTATGCTGATTATAGACACTTAATAGCGCGTTTTTAAGTTTCAAAAGATTGCGACTCCCGCCCTTTGCCTCACAATGGTTTGATCCACTGCAGGTCATTCGTTTTGTTGGAAGCCTTCACACACACCTGCTGAATTTGCAGAGCTGGCGCGCAAACTAAAGCAAACGTTAACTATCAAGCTAGCTCACCCTAAAAGTGTTTTGAAACACATAACCTGTCATTATGAAAATCACTGTATTCAAACCTGTGTAGATCAGTCAATTCTTAACTTAAAGACTTAAAACTCAGGATTCTGTAAGTGGCTATGTCAATAAAGACATGTGTTTACTTATAGCTTCCTGTGCCAACCGGAAGTGCCTTTAATTGGGTCACACTGTCTGTTTTGAAGGGTTAAAAAAGTCACATCTTTCCAAAACTTCACATGTGTGACTAGGTAACCCTCCTAAACTGTAAATCAGTAATTTCCGCCAGCAGATGTCAAAGAAAAGCTCTCACACACACACACAGCAAGGATGGAGTGAAAAGGTGTGGTGCTGAAAGACACAGAGAGCAGGCAAGGGCATAAACATAATCTCTAGGCCGTGCAGAGTTCAACGAGATATCCCGTAGCTCGCTCGGTCTGAGCGCAGCGACCATGAGAAAAGTAGGCCCAAAATGTCATTTGTTTTGGGTGACAGTGAGAGAACTGCTAGGGTGAGAAGCACAATTCGACCTCAGGTACGTTCCTGAGATCCTCCCGATCCGTGCAAGCCTAACCTTGGCCGTGTGGCATTAACCCTTAGCAGTTAAAAGAAGGTGTTTACTTCAAACAGTTTGCATTGACTTCTCTCCCCATAGGAATACATTGCCTGCACCTCTAAATTCAACCTGAAGCCTATGTGGGTTATGAATGCCTTATGAACCTGTCTTCTATGACAGTCCATCAGACCACTATGAGGTCTACCTGTGTCGAATCTAAGCATCCTGGAGCATCCGGAAGTGGTTAAATTCACCCAAAAGGTATTTTGATGTACATAACCTGCAAATGTGAAAATGACTGCATTCAACCCTGTCTAGATCAGTCAATTTTTAACATAAAGACTTTAAACTCAGGATTCTGTAAGAGAATACCCCAAGCAAGATATGTGTTTACGTATAGCTTCCTGTGCCAACCGGAAGTGCCTTTAATTGGGTCACACTGTCTGTTTTGAACTTGCATTGGCCAAGTGCCCACATCAACCTACAATTTACTCATAACCCACTTCCAGGAGCACCCCATCACTCACCTTACCATATCAGGGTTACAGTCACATATAGGCTGGACCTGTGGGCCTCTGGACCTGTGGGCAGCACGGGAGTGGATCCAGAACCTACAGACAATAACACCAAATGGCCTGTATTAGAAAATGGGTTTTAACAGACAGGAAAATGGATGGAGAAGAACATGGTTTTATTCATAATTTATTTCTACTCTATATATTTATGGTTTGTTTGGTTTTAGTTTGGCACTTCCTCTTTTAGGTTTTTCCTTTCCTTTAACAAAACAATGAAACCATTTAAATGCACAATATGGCGTTTATGTTCATATTTAACAACACTATGGTTGAATGAATCTCTCACCACATCGACTTCTGCACTGCCACCCAGAAAAAGAGGCAACTTGGAGCTTACCTCAGTTTAATTTATGATCCTAGGAGGACATCTACGGGCCTTTAAGTATTACACCAAATGGCAAGGTGGCAGATTGGAATTTGAAGGGAAATAAACCAATACTAGTCTTGGGAGACTCAAATGTTAATAGAATCCCTCCATTTCATAACCCATAACCCATACAAGTGGAGAGTTACCCTGGAGCAACATTTTACCATTTCAAAAAGGTCCTGGAGAAAACAGAGGTTCATTTAGACACCAGCATGCATAGTGGTTCTCTCGGTGGGCATAAACAATATGGATAATGACCCATACAAAACATCAAACAGAATGCATCAATGCACAAGGAAGCAAGAGTCACTTTTTCCCTAATGCAATTATTTACATCCCCATTATTAACCACTCACACCTCCTTTCACCAGATCGAAAACGGAACCTCAAAGTCATTAACGGTTACATCACCACACATGGCCCATTTCTCTTGGAGATACCACATGATGAATTCCACACAACAGACCTGATACACTGAACAACAACCACAGCAGACCTCATTTTTAAGAATTGGTGTGAGCAGCTAAATTTAGAATAGGCTCTACCCACAATTTGGACCCACACCACACCCTTCTTTTCCCCCCAACCCCCTGTACTCTCCCCCCTTTCCTCCCCCATAAGCCACCACAAGACCTCAAACCTCACAATTTCCATTTTCGACAGATAAAGTTCATTATAAACATACCAGCTGCGTGCTTGCAGACGCGATAAAGACACGCAGGTTAAAATATCAAAACAAAATATGTGACCAATGGCATTAAATTGGGGACAGGCCGAAAAGCATGAAACATGTATGGCAATTTAGCGAGTTAACCCGCTAGCTAATTTGTCCTGTGATATAAACATTGCATTATTTTTTTACCTGAATTACACAAATTCCTCTACTCCGACAATTAATCCACACATAAAACCGTCAACTGAATTGTTTCTAGTCATCCCTCCTTCTTCATCT
Source organism: Oncorhynchus mykiss (assembly GCF_057628025.1). NCBI lineage: Eukaryota > Metazoa > Chordata > Actinopteri > Salmoniformes > Salmonidae > Oncorhynchus > Oncorhynchus mykiss. The sequence goes on from NC_143045.1 coordinate 290,445, forward strand.
TTGAATTTATATGGTAATTGCCATCAACACAAATCAGTTCTTCAATCAACCACGTCCTTCAATCAACCACGTGAGTGAGGAGATATCACGTGCATAGGCAGAAATCCCAGGGGGGACACGACCCCCCTATCCTGGGAAAAATATGATTTCCCCCCCCCCAATATATCACTGTAAACATATCTATGTAATTTCAATAATATGAATGAACGCAATGAAAGCACTTATGCTGATTATAGACACTTAATAGCGCGTTTTTAAGTTTCAAAAGATTGCAACCCCCGCCCTTTGCCTCACAATGGTTTGATCCACTGCAGGTCATTAGTTTTGTTGGAAGCGTTCACACACACCTGCTGAATTTGCAGAGCTGGCGCGCAAACATTAACTATCAAGCTAGCTAGCTAGCACCCCTCAACTGAAGCTAGACAGCTAACTACCAGCAAACCATTGCTAGCGGTCTTCAGCTAACCTTCAGCGTGGAAAGCTCTCGCCAGTTCGAACAACGCGACTCTAACCAGAGCATAACGGACCTATTATTATTATTTTTTTATCCCCGGATTCCCACCGGATTCCCACCGCAAACGGAACATTTTCAGCTGGGTCTTCACAACTAGCTAACTGCAACCCCGGATGTTAACTCCTGGCTAGCGTTTCCATCCATTTAGCTTGAAGCTAGCCCGGCCAGAGCTCCTGTGCTACCACCGAAGCATACTCCTGGGCTACAATATCCGGACCCACGACAGGTCTATCGATGTCACCGCATGAAGAGGCATAAACAGACTCACCCCATCGCGACGTCCCCCAAAGGCTAACTTTCTAGCCCTTGCTAATTCGGCCTGCTAACTGCTAGCTTGTTTAGCCCCGGTCCGCTAACTGCTACCTTGTTCAGCCCCGGCCTACTAACTGTTAGCACAGGCCTGCTAACCGTCTGAATCGCAGCGTCCCAACCACTCACCGGACCAAATATTTTCTTTCAATCTCTTTTCGATTTTTAATTTGATTATACCTTCCGGTAACCTGCCTCACCCAATGTGATACGGAATCGCTATTATTTTTAATTTTTAGAACACATTCAAGAACCTCCAGAAGCTAACCAGATAACTAGCTATTTAGTCATTGTTAGCCACTGCTAGCGGCCTTTACCTTCTGCACAGCCAGCCAGTTTTCTTAACCTGGATAATACTCGCCAGTCTAGCTTCGCTGCCCCCTGGACACTGATCACTTGGGTACAAAACAGTATACAACCACAGACACAGCTAAGGACAATAATAAAAAGACTACGACCAACACTACATCACAGCAAAACAACGGGACTTTCTCAACGGTACAGACACCCCACGACCTAGACTATTCTACTTACTGTTAAAAGTACACAAGGAACCGGAGACATGGACAATTCCCTTTGAAGTTCCTCCTGGCAGACCGATTGTCTCAGACTGCAATCGTGAATCCTATAACATTTCACAATATATAGATCACCATATCAACCCTCTCTCCACAAGGCACCCCAGCTTTCTCAGGGACACCTACCACTTCATGGAGAGGATTGGACCCATAGTTGTTCCCTCCCATACACACATATTCACGATAGATATTGATAGCCTATACAGCAACAGGAATACAAGCAATTAGAAATATCTTTAAGAGATACCCAGACAACACTAGACCGGACAAAGAAATATTACAACTGTTAGAAATCAGCCTGACTAGCAATGACTTTTTATTCAATGATCATTATTACCTGCAGGTGGAGGGAACAGCTATGGGCAAAAAATTTGCACCTGCTTACGCCAATATATACATGGCTGAATGGGAGAGAGAGGCACTGGCCAAGTGTCCATATCAACCCACTTGTTATTACCGCTTTTTAGATGACATAATAGGAGCCTGGCCCCACGACATCCAGTTATTCACAGATTTTATAAACATTCTCAACGGTCATCATCCATCCATTAAGGTTAAATACACAATTCATCCGCAAGAAGTCAACTTCTTAGACACAACGGTTTTTTTCAGTAATAACAATCAATCACAGAAAACACTACACACTAGTTTACTTCAAACCAACAGACACACATGCTTTACTTCATAAACACAGTTACCAGAACGAACCAGACCAGACCGAACCAGACCAGACCAGACCGAACCAGAACGAACCAGACCAGACCGGACAGGACCAGACCGAACCAGACCGAACCAGACCAGACCGAACCAGACCAGACCAGACCGAACCAGACCATACCAGACCAGACCAGACCGAACCAGAGCGAACCAGAACGAACCAGACCGAACCAGACCAGACCGAACCAGACCAGACCGAACCAGACCAGACCAGGCCAGAACGAACCAGACCAGACCGGACCAGACCAGACCGAACCAGACCAGACCAGACCGAACCAGACCACACCGAACCAGACCAGACCGAACCAGACCGGACCAGACCGAACCAGACCGAACCAGACCGGACCAGGCCAGACCAGACCGAACCAGAACGAACCAGAACGAACCAGACCAGACCGAACCAGACCAGACCAGGCCAGAACGAACCAGACCAGACCGGACCAGACCAGACCGAACCAGACCAGACCAGACCGAACCGGACCACACCGAACCAGACCAGACCGAACCAGACCGGACCAGACCGAACCAGACCGGACCAGGCCAGACCAGACCGAACCAGAACGAACCAGACCAAACCAGAGCAGACCGAACCAGACCAGACCGAACCAGACCAGACCGAACCAGACCAGACCGAACCAGACCAGACCGAACCAGACCAGACCGAACCAGACCAGACCAGACCGAACCAGACCGGACCAGACTGAACCGGAGCGAACCAGACCATACCAGACCGAACCAGACCGAACCAGACCAGACCGAACCAGACCAGACCGAACCAGAGCGAACCAGAACGAACCAGACCAGACCAGGCCAGACCGAACCAGACCAGACCGGACCAGAACGAACCAGAACGAACCAGACCAGACCGAACCAGACCAGACCAGGCCAGACCAGACCGAACCAGACCAGACCAGAACGACCAGACCGAACCAGACCAGACCAGACCGAACCAGACCAGACCGAACCAGACCAGACCGAACCAGAACAGACCGAACCAGACCGAACCAGACCAGACCAGACCGGACCAGACCAGACCGAACCAGACCAGACCAGACCATACCGAACCAGACCAGACCGAACCAGACCAGACCGAACCAGACCAGACCGAACCAGACCAGACCAGACCAGACCAGACCGAACCGTACCAGACCGGACCGTACCAGACCGAACCAGACCAGACCGAACCAGACCAGACCAGACCAGACCGAACCAGACCGAACCAGACCGGACCAGACCGTACCAGACCGAACCAGACCGAACCAGACCGAACCAGACCGAACCAGACCAGACCGAACCAGACCGAACCAGAACGAACCAGACAAGACCAGACCAGACCGAACCAGACCAGACCGGACCAGACCGAACCAGACCCGAACCAGACCAGACCGGACCAGACCGTACCAGACCGTACCAGACCGAACCAGACCGTACCAGACGGGACCAGACCGAAAAAGAACGGACCAGACCGAACCAGACCAGACCAGACCGAACCAGACCAGACAAGAATAGACCGAACCAGACCGAACCAGACCAGACCGAACCAGACCAAACCAGACAAGACCAGACCAGACCGAACCAGACCGAACCAGACCCGAACAAGACCCGAACCAGACCGGACCAGACCAGAACAGACCGAACCAGACCAGACCAGACCATACCGAACCAGACCAGACCGAACCAGACCAGACCAGACCGAACCAGAGCGAACCAGAACGAAACAGACCAGACCGAACCAGACGGGACCAGACCGGACCAGACCGAACCAGACCAGACCAGACCGAACCAGAACGAACCAGACCAGACCGAACAAGACCAGACTGAACCAGACCGAACCAGAACAAAACAGACCAGACCAGACCGAACCAGACCAGACCAGACCGAACCAGACCCGAACCAGACCAGACCAGCCCATACCGAACCAGAGCGAACCAGAACGAACCAGACCAGACCGAACCAGACCAGACCGAACCAGACCAGACCGAACCAGACCGAACCAGAACGAACCAGACCAGACCAGACCGAACCAGACCAGACCGAACCAGACCAGACCGAACCAGACCGAACCAGAGCGAACCAGAACGAACCAGACCAGACCGAACCAGACCGGACCAAACCAGACCAGAACGAACCAGACCAGACCGAACCAGAGCGAACCAGAGCGAACCAGAACGAACCAGACCAGACCAGAACAGACCGAACCAGACCAGACCGAACCAGACCAGACCGAACCAGACCAGACCGAACCAGACCAGACCGAACCAGACCGAACCAGACCGGACCAGACCGAACCTGAGCGAACCAGACCAGACCAGGCCAGACCGAACCAGACCGAACCAGACCAGACTAGAACGAACCAGACCAGAACGAACCAGACCAGACCGAACCAGACCAGACCGAACCAGACCAGACTGAACCAGACCAGACTGAACCAGACCAGCCCGAACCAGACCAGACCGAACCAGACCAGACCGAACCAGACCAGACCGAACCAGACCAGACCGAACCAGACCAGACCGAACCAGAGCGAACCAGACCAGATCAGGCCAGACCGAACCAGATCGAACCAGACCAGACCAGACCGAACCAGACCAGACCAGACTGAACCAGACCAGACCGAACCAGACCAGACGCAACCAGACCGAACCAGATCGAACCAGACCAGACCGAACCAGACCGAACCAGACCAGACCGAACCAGAACAGACCGAACCAGAACAGACCGAACCAGACCGAACCAGGCCAAACCAGACCGAACCAGACCAGACCAGACCGAACCAGACCAGACCAGCCGAACCAGACCAGACCGAACCAGACCAGACCGAACCAGACCATACCGAACCAGACCATACCGAACCAGACCAGACCGAACCAGACCGAACCAGAGCGAACCAGACCAGACCCAACCAGACCCAACCAGAACGAACCAGAACGAACCAGAACGAACCAGACCAGACCAGACCGAACCAGACCAGGCCAGAGCAGACCAGACCGAACCAGACCGAACCAGACCAAACCGAACCAGACCAGACCGAACCAGACCGGACCAAACCGGACCAGACCGGACCAGACCAGACCGAACCAGACCAGACCGAACCAGACCAGACCAGACCAGACCGAACCAGACCGAACCAGACCAGACCGAACCAGACCATACCGAACCAGACCAGACCGAACCAGACCAGACCAAACCAGACCAGACCAAACCAGACCAGACCGAACCAGAGCGAACCAGACCAGACCAAACCAGACCCAACCAGAACGAACCAGACCGAACCAGAACGAACCAGACCAGACCGAACCAGACCGAACCAGAACGAACCAGACCAGACCAGACCAGACCGAACCAGACCAGAGCAGACCAGACCGAACCAGACCGAACCAGACCAAACCGAACCAGACCAGACCGAACCAGACCGGACCAGACCAGACCGAACCAGACCAGACCGAACCAGACCAGACCGAACCAGACCGAACCAGACCAGACCGAACCAGACCATACCGAACCAGACCAGACCGAACCAGACCGGACCAGACCAGACCAGACCGAACCAGACCGAACCAGACCGAACCAGACCAGACCGAACCAGACCGAACCGGAGGGAACCAGAACGAACCAGACCAGACCGAACCAGACCAGAGCGAACCAGACCCGAGCGAACCAAACCGAACCAGACCCGAACCAGACCGAACCAGACCCGAACCAGACCAGACCGAACCAGAGCGAACCAGAACGAACCAGACCAGACCGAACCAAACCGAACCAGAACGAACCAGACCAGACCGGACCAGACCAGACCGAACCAGACCAGACCGAACCGAACCAGACCAGACCAGACCGAACCAGAGCGAACCAGAACGAACCAGACCAGACCAGACCGAACCAGACCGGACCAAACCAGACCAGACCGAACCAGACCAGACCGAACCAGAGCGAACCAGAACGAACCAGACCAGACCAGAACAGACCGAACCAGAACGAACCAGACCAGAACAGGCCAGACCGAACCAGACCAGACCGAACCAGACCGAACCAGACCAGACCAGAACGAACCAGACCAGACCATACCGAACCAGACGAGTCCAGACCGAACCAGACCAGACCGAACCAGACCAGACTGAACCAGACCAGACCGAACCAGACCAGACCGAACCAGACCAGACCAGACCGAACCGAACCAGAACGGACCAGACCGAACCAGACCAGACCAGGCCAGACCGAACCAGACCAGACCGAACCAGACCAGACCGAACCAGACCAGACCGAACCAGACCAGACCGAACCAGACTGAAACAGACCAGACTGAACCAGACCAGACCGAACCAGACCGAAACAGACCAGACCGAACCAGACCAGACCGAACCAGACCAGACCAGACCAGACCAGACCAGACCAGACCAGACCGAACCAGACCAGACTAGACCGAACCAGACCAGACCAGACCAGACCGGACCAGACCGAACTAGACCGAACCAGACCAGACCAGACCAAACCAGACCAGACCGAACCAGACCAGACCAGACCGAACCAGACCAGACTAGACCGAACCGAACCAGACCAGACCGAACCAGACCAGACCAGACCAGACCAGACCGGACCAGAGCGAACCAGAGCGAACCAGAACAGACCAGACCAGGCCAGACCGAACCAGACCAGACCGAACCAGAACGAACCAGACCAGACCGGACCAGACCAGACCGAACCAGACCAGACCGAACCAGACCAGACCGAACCAGACCAGACCAGACCAGACCGAACCAGACCAGACCAGACCATACCGAACCAGACCAGACCGAACCAGACCAGACCGAACCAGACCAGACCGGACCAGACCGGACCAGACCGGACCAGACCGAACCAGAGCGAACCAGAGCGAACCAGAACGAACCAGACCAGACCAGACCGAACCAGACCAGACCAGACCGAACCAGAACGAACCAGACCGGACCAGACCAGACCGAACCAGACCAGACCGAACCAGACCAGACCAGACAGAACCAGACCGAACCAGAACGAACTAGACCAGACCGAACCAGAACGAACCAGACCAGACCAGACCAGACCGAACCAGACCAGACCAGAGCAGACCAGACCGAACCAGACCGAACCAGACCAAACCGAACCAGACCGGACCAGACCGGACCAGACCAGACCGAACCAGACCGAACCAGACCAGACCAGACCATACCGAACCAGACCAGACCGAACCAGACCAGACCGAACCAGACCAGACCGAACCAGACCAGACCGGACCAGACCAGAACGAACCAGACCAGACCAGACCGTACCAGACCGTACCAGACCAGACCAGACCGAACCAGAGCGTACCAGACCAGACCGAACCAGACCGAACCAGACCAGACCTGGCCAGACCAGACCAGGCCAGACCAGACCAGACCAGACCAGACCAGACCAGACCGAACCAGACCGGACCAGACCGAACCGGAGCGAACCAGAACGAACCAAACCAGACCATACCAGACCGAACCAGACAGAAACAAGCCCAGACCGAACCAGACCAGAGCGAACCAGACCCGAACCAGACCGAACCAGACCCGAACCAGAGCGAACCAGAACGAACCAGACCAGACTGAACCAGACCAGACCGAACCAAACCGAACCAGAACGAACCAGACCAGACCAGACCAGACCGAACCAGACCAGACCGAACCGAACCAGACCAGACCAGACCGAACCAGACCAGACTAGACCGAACCAGACCAGACCGAACCAGACCGAACCAGACCGGACCGGACCAGACCGGACCAGACCGGACCAGACCAGACCGGACCAGACCGGACCAGACCGGACCAGAGCGAACCAGACCAGACCAGACCGAACCAGACCAGACCGGACCAGACCGAACCAGACCAGACCGAACCAGACCAGACCGAACCAGACCGAACCAGAACGAACCAGAACGAACCAGACCGGACCAGACCAGACCGAACCAGACCAGACCAGACCATACCGAACCAGACCAGACCGAACCAGACCAGACCGAACCAGACCAGACCGAACCAGACCAGACCGAACCAGACCAGACCGAACCAGACCAGACCGAACCAAACCAGACCAGACCGAACCAGACCAGACCGAACCAGACCGAACCAGACCAGACCGAACCAGACCAGACCGAACCAGACCAGACCGAACCAGACCAGACCGAACCAGACCGAACCAGACCAGACCGAACCAGACCAGACCGAACCGAACCAGACCGAACCAGACCAGATCGAACCAGACCAGACTAGACCGAACCAGACCAGACCAGACCGAACCAGACCAGACCAGACCGAACCAGACCAGACCAGACCGAACCAGACCAGACCGAACCAGACCGAACCAGACCAGACTAGACCGAACCGAACCAGACCAGACCGAACCAGACCAGACCGAACCAGACCAGACCGAACCAGACCAGACCAGACCGGACCAGAGCGAACCAGAGCGAACCAGAACGAACCAGACCAGACCAGGCCAGTCCGAACCAGACCAGACCAGACCGAACCAGACCGAACCAGAACGAACCAGACCAGACCAGACGGGACCAGACCGAACCAGACCAGACTAGACCGAACCGAACCAGACCGAACCAGACCAGACCAGACCAGACCAGACCGAACCAGACCAGACTAGACCGAACCGAACCAGACCAGACCGAACCAGACCAGACCAGACCAGACCGGACCAGAGCGAACCAGAGCGAACCAGAACAGACCAGACCAGGCCAGACCGAACCAGACCAGACCAGACCAGACCAGACCGAACCAGACCAGACCAGACCGAACCAGACCAGACCGAACCAGACCAGACCGAACCAGACCAGACCAGACCATACCGAACCAGACCAGACCGAACCAGACCAGACCGAACCAGACCGAACCAGACCAGACCAGACCGAACCAGACCAGACTAGACCGAACAGAACCAGACCAGACCGAACCAGACCGAACCAGACCGGACCAGACCGGACCAGACCGAACCAGAGCGAACCAGAACGAACCAGACCAGACCGAACCAGACCAGACCAGAACGAACCAGACCAGACCGGACCAGACCAGACCGAACCAGACCAGACCGAACCAGACCAGACCGAACCAGACCAGACCAGACAGAACCAGAACGAACCAGACCGAACCAGAACGAACCAGACCAGACCGAACCAGAACGAACCAGACCAGACCAGACCGAACCAGACCAGACCGAACCAGACCGAACCAGACCAAACCGAACCAGACCAGACCGGACCAGACCGAACCAGACCAGACCATACCGAACCAGACCGAACCAGACCGGACCAGACCAGACCAGACCGAACCAGACCAGACCGAACCAGACCAGACCAGACCGAACCAGACCAGACCGGACCAGACCAGACCGAACCGGACCAGACCAGACCGTACCAGACCGTACCAGACCAGACCAGACCAGACCGAACCAGAGCGGACCAGACCAGACCAGACCGAACCAGACCGAACCAGACCAGACCTGGCCAGACCAGACCCAACCAGAACGAACCAGACCAGACCAGACCAGATCGAACCAGACCGGACCAGACCGAACCGGAGCGAACCAGAACGAACCAAACCAGACCATACCAGACCGAACCAGACCGAACCAGACCAGACCAAACCAGACCAGAGCGAACCAGACCCGAACCAGACCGAACCAGACCCGAACCAGACCAGACCGAACCAGAGCGAACCAGAACGAACCAGACCAGACTGAACCAGACCAGACCGAACCAAACCGAACCAGAACGAACCAGACCAGACCAGACCAGACCGAACCAGACCAGACCGAACCAGACCAGACCGAACCAGGCCAGACCAGACCGAACCAGAGCGAACCAGAACGAACCAGACCAGACCAGACCGAACCAGACCGGACCAAACCAGACCAGACCGAACCAGACCAGACCGAACCAGAGCGAACCAGAACGAACCAGACCAGACCAGACCAGAACAGACCGAACCAGACCGGACCAGACCGAACCAGAGCGAACCAGAGCGAACCAGACCAGAACAGGCCAGACCGAACCAGACCGAACCAGACCGAACCAGAACGAACCAGACCAGACCATACCGAACCAGACCAGACCACACCGAACCAGACCAGACCAGACCGAACCAGACCAGACTGAACCAGACCAGACCGAACCAGACCAGACCGAACCAGACCGAACCAGACCAGACCAGACCGAACCAGACCGAACCAGACCAGACCGAACCAGAGCGAACCAGAACGAACCAGACCAGACCAGGCCAGACCGAACCAGACCAGACCAGACCGAACCAGACCAGACCGAACCAGACTGAAACAGACCAGACTGGACCAGACCGGACCAGACCGAACCAGACCAGACCGAACCAGACCAGACCAGACCGAACCGAACCAGACCAGATCGAACCAGACCAGACTAGACCGAACCAGACCAGACCAGACCAGACCGAACCAGACCAGACCAGACCGAACCAGACCGAACCAGACCAGACTAGACCGAACCAGACCAGACCGAACCAGACCAGACCGAACCAGACCAGACCAGGCCAGTCCGAACCAGACCAGACCGAACCAGACCGAACCAGAACGAACCAGACCAGACCAGACCGGACCAGACCGGACCGAACCAGACCAGACCAGACCGAACCAGACCAGACCAGACCGAACCAGACCAGACCGTACCGAACCAGACCGAACCAGACCGAACCAGACCGAACCAGACCAGACCAGACCAGACCAGACCGAACCAGACCAGACTAGACCGAACCGAACCAGACCGAACCAGACCGGACCAGACCGGACCAGACCGAACCAGACCGAACCAGACCAGACCAGACCGAACCAGACCAGACCAGACCGAACCAGACCAGACCAGACCGAACCAGACCAGACCGGACCAGACCGAACCAGACCAGACCGAACCAGACTAGACCAGACCGAACCAGACCAGACCGAACCAGACCAGACCATACCGAACCAGACCAGACCGAACCAGACCGAACCGAACCAGACCAGACCAGACCGAACCAGACCAGACTAGACCGAACCGAACCAGACCGAACCAGACCGAACCAGACCAGACCAGACCAGACCGAACCAGAACGAACCAGACCAGACCGAACCAGACCAGACCGAACCAGAACGAACCAGACCAGACCGGACCAGACCGAACCAGACCAGACCGAACCAGACCAGACCGAACCAGACCAGACCGAACCAGACCGAACCAGAACGAACCAGACCGGACCAGACCGAACCAGACCAGACCAGACCATACCGAACCAGACCAGACCGAACCAGACCAGACCGAACCAGACCAGACCGAACCAGACTGAACCAGACCGAACCAGACTGAACCAGACCAGACCGAACCAGACCGAACCGAACCAGACCGAACCGAACCAGACCGAACCGAACCAGACCGAACCAGACCAGATCGAACCAGACCGGACCAGACCGGACCAGAGCGAACCAGAACGAACCAGACCAGACCAGACCGAACCAGACCAGACCAGACCAGACCAGACCGAACCAGACCAGACCAGATCGAAAACGGAACCTCAAAGTCATTAACGGTTACATCACCACACATGGCCCATTTCTCTTGGAGATACCACATGATGAATTCCACACAACAGACCTGATACACTGAACAACAACCACAGCAGACCTCATTTTTAAGAATTGGTGTGAGCAGCTAAATTTAGAATAGGCTCTACCCACAATTTGGACCCACACCACACCCTTCTTTTCCCCCCAACCCCCTGTACACTCCCCCTTTCCTCCCCCAGTTGCTTTCTTAGATTACCCAGCAGAGGGGGTAGTTGACCCCCTCTCATCATGAATTTATCCAAGTCTTTTCAACTCACAACAGCACAGACCCAACTTTTGGAGAGGGGGGGTTGTCTTTCATTTCACTCTACACTCCAAATGTCATATATGTATATAATCACTTGCACATTTAGCAAAAAACACTACATTGGGGAAACCCAGTATACAATAGAAAATAGACTTAAACAGCATTCTATACAATATCAAACGGGCCCATTTACACACAGAACTAGTGACTCATTTCCAGGATCACCCCATCAATGAACGCAATGAAAGCACTTATGCTGATTATAGACACTTAATAGCGCGTTTTTAAGTTTCAAAAGATTGCGACTCCCGCCCTTTGCCTCACAATGGTTTGATCCACTGCAGGTCATTCGTTTTGTTGGAAGCCTTCACACACACCTGCTGAATTTGCAGAGCTGGCGCGCAAACTAAAGCAAACGTTAACTATCAAGCTAGCTCACCCTAAAAGTGTTTTGAAACACATAACCTGTCATTATGAAAATCACTGTATTCAAACCTGTGTAGATCAGTCAATTCTTAACTTAAAGACTTAAAACTCAGGATTCTGTAAGTGGCTATGTCAATAAAGACATGTGTTTACTTATAGCTTCCTGTGCCAACCGGAAGTGCCTTTAATTGGGTCACACTGTCTGTTTTGAAGGGTTAAAAAAGTCACATCTTTCCAAAACTTCACATGTGTGACTAGGTAACCCTCCTAAACTGTAAATCAGTAATTTCCGCCAGCAGATGTCAAAGAAAAGCTCTCACACACACACACACACACAGCAAGGATGGAGTGAAAAGGTGTGGTGCTGAAAGACACAGAGAGCAGGCAAGGGCATAAACATAATCTCTAGGCCGTGCAGAGTTCAACGAGATATCCCGTAGCTCGCTCGGTCTGAGCGCAGCGACCATGAGAAAAGTAGGCCCAAAATGTCATTTGTTTTGGGTGACAGTGAGAGAACTGCTAGGGTGAGAAGCACAATTCGACCTCAGGTACGTTCCTGAGATCCTCCCGATCCGTGCAAGCCTAACCTTGGCCGTGTGGCATTAACCCTTAGCAGTTAAAAGAAGGTGTTTACTTCAAACAGTTTGCATTGACTTCTCTCCCCATAGGAATACATTGCCTGCACCTCTAAATTCAACCTGAAGCCTATGTGGGTTATGAATGCCTTATGAACCTGTCTTCTATGACAGTCCATCAGACCACTATGAGGTCTACCTGTGTCGAATCTAAGCATCCTGGAGCATCCGGAAGTGGTTAAATTCACCCAAAAGGTATTTTGATGTACATAACCTGCAAATGTGAAAATGACTGCATTCAACCCTGTCTAGATCAGTCAATTTTTAACATAAAGACTTTAAACTCAGGATTCTGTAAGAGAATACCCCAAGCAAGATATGTGTTTACGTATAGCTTCCTGTGCCAACCGGAAGTGCCTTTAATTGGGTCACACTGTCTGTTTTGAACTTGCATTGGCCAAGTGCCCACATCAACCTACAATTGACTCATAACCCACTTCCAGGAGCACCCCATCACTCACCTTACCATATCAGGGTTACAGTCACATATAGGCTGGACCTGTGGGCCTCTGGACCTGTGGGCAGCACGGGAGTGGATCCAGAACCTACAGACAATAACACCAAATGGCCTGTATTAGAAAATGGGTTTTAACAGACAGGAAAATGGATGGAGAAGAACATGGTTTTATTCATAATTTATTTCTACTCTATATATTTATGGTTTGTTTGGTTTTAGTTTGGCACTTCCTCTTTTAGGTTTTTCCTTTCCTTTAACAAAACAATGAAACCATTTAAATGCACAATATGGCGTTTATGTTCATATTTAACAACACTATGGTTGAATGAATCTCTCACCACATCGACTTCTGCACTGCCACCCAGAAAAAGAGGCAACTTGGAGCTTACCTCAGTTTAATTTATGATCCTAGGAGGACATCTACGGGCCTTTAAGTATTACACCAAATGGCAAGGTGGCAGATTGGAATTTGAAGGGAAATAAACCAATACTAGTCTTGGGAGACTCAAATGTTAATAGAATCCCTCCATTTCATAACCCATAACCCATACAAGTGGAGAGTTACCCTGGAGCAACATTTTACCATTTCAAAAAGGTCCTGGAGAAAACAGAGGTTCATTTAGACACCAGCATGCATAGTGGTTCTCTCGGTGGGCATAAACAATATGGATAATGACCCATACAAAACATCAAACAGAATGCATCAATGCACAAGGAAGCAAGAGTCACTTTTTCCCTAATGCAATTATTTACATCCCCATTATTAACCACTCACACCTCCTTTCACCAGATCGAAAACGGAACCTCAAAGTCATTAACGGTTACATCACCACACATGGCCCATTTCTCTTGGAGATACCACATGATGAATTCCACACAACAGACCTGATACACTGAACAACAACCACAGCAGACCTCATTTTTAAGAATTGGTGTGAGCAGCTAAATTTAGAATAGGCTCTACCCACAATTTGGACCCACACCACACCCTTCTTTTCCCCCCAACCCCCTGTACACTCCCCCTTTCCTCCCCCAGTTGCTTTCTTAGATTACCCAGCAGAGGGGGTAGTTGACCCCCTCTCATCATGAATTTATCCAAGTCTTTTCAACTCACAACAGCACAGACCCAACTTTTGGAGAGGGGGGGTTGTCTTTCATTTCACTCTACACTCCAAATGTCATATATGTATATAATCACTTGCACATTTAGCAAAAAACACTACATTGGGGAAACCCAGTATACAATAGAAAATAGACTTAAACAGCATTCTATACAATATCAAACGGGCCCATTTACACACAGAACTAGTGACTCATTTCCAGGATCACCCCATCAATGAACGCAATGAAAGCACTTATGCTGATTATAGACACTTAATAGCGCGTTTTTAAGTTTCAAAAGATTGCGACTCCCGCCCTTTGCCTCACAATGGTTTGATCCACTGCAGGTCATTCGTTTTGTTGGAAGCCTTCACACACACCTGCTGAATTTGCAGAGCTGGCGCGCAAACTAAAGCAAACGTTAACTATCAAGCTAGCTCACCCTAAAAGTGTTTTGAAACACATAACCTGTCATTATGAAAATCACTGTATTCAAACCTGTGTAGATCAGTCAATTCTTAACTTAAAGACTTAAAACTCAGGATTCTGTAAGTGGCTATGTCAATAAAGACATGTGTTTACTTATAGCTTCCTGTGCCAACCGGAAGTGCCTTTAATTGGGTCACACTGTCTGTTTTGAAGGGTTAAAAAAGTCACATCTTTCCAAAACTTCACATGTGTGACTAGGTAACCCTCCTAAACTGTAAATCAGTAATTTCCGCCAGCAGATGTCAAAGAAAAGCTCTCACACACACAGCAAGGATGGAGTGAAAAGGTGTGGTGCTGAAAGACACAGAGAGCAGGCAAGGGCATAAACATAATCTCTAGGCCGTGCAGAGTTCAACGAGATATCCCGTAGCTCGCTCGGTCTGAGCGCAGCGACCATGAGAAAAGTAGGCCCAAAATGTCATTTGTTTTGGGTGACAGTGAGAGAACTGCTAGGGTGAGAAGCACAATTCGACCTCAGGTACGTTCCTGAGATCCTCCCGATCCGTGCAAGCCTAACCTTGGCCGTGTGGCATTAACCCTTAGCAGTTAAAAGAAGGTGTTTACTTCAAACAGTTTGCATTGACTTCTCTCCCCATAGGAATACATTGCCTGCACCTCTAAATTCAACCTGAAGCCTATGTGGGTTATGAATGCCTTATGAACCTGTCTTCTATGACAGTCCATCAGACCACTATGAGGTCTACCTGTGTCGAATCTAAGCATCCTGGAGCATCCGGAAGTGGTTAAATTCACCCAGAAGGTATTTTGATGTACATAACCTGCAAATGTGAAAATGACTGCATTCAACCCTGTCTAGATCAGTCAATTTTTAACATAAAGACTTTAAACTCAGGATTCTGTAAGAGAATACCCCAAGCAAGATATGTGTTTACGTATAGCTTCCTGTGCCAACCGGAAGTGCCTTTAATTGGGTCACACTGTCTATTTTGAACTTGCATTGGCCAAGTGCCCACATCAACCTACAATTTACTCATAACCCACTTCCAGGAGCACCCCATCACTCACCTTACCATATCAGGGTTACAGTCACATATAGGCTGGACCTGTGGGCCTCTGGACCTGTGGGCAGCACGGGAGTGGATCCAGAACCTACAGACAATAACACCAAATGGCCTGTATTAGAAAATGGGTTTTAACAGACAGGAAAATGGATGGAGAAGAACATGGTTTTATTCATAATTTATTTCTACTCTATATATTTATGGTTTGTTTGGTTTTAGTTTGGCACTTCCTCTTTTAGGTTTTTCCTTTCCTTTAACAAAACAATGAAACCATTTAAATGCACAATATGGCGTTTATGTTCATATTTAACAACACTATGGTTGAATGAATCTCTCACCACATCGACTTCTGCACTGCCACCCAGAAAAAGAGGCAACTTGGAGCTTACCTCAGTTTAATTTATGATCCTAGGAGGACATCTACGGGCCTTTAAGTATTACACCAAATGGCAAGGTGGCAGATTGGAATTTGAAGGGAAATAAACCAATACTAGTCTTGGGAGACTCAAATGTTAATAGAATCCCTCCATTTCATAACCCATAACCCATACAAGTGGAGAGTTACCCTGGAGCAACATTTTACCATTTCAAAAAGGTCCTGGAGAAAACAGAGGTTCATTTAGACACCAGCATGCATAGTGGTTCTCTCGGTGGGCATAAACAATATGGATAATGACCCATACAAAACATCAAACAGAATGCATCAATGCACAAGGAAGCAAGAGTCACTTTTTCCCTAATGCAATTATTTACATCCCCATTATTAACCACTCACACCTCCTTTCACCAGATCGAAAACGGAACCTCAAAGTCATTAACGGTTACATCACCACACATGGCCCATTTCTCTTGGAGATACCACATGATGAATTCCACACAACAGACCTGATACACTGAACAACAACCACAGCAGACCTCATTTTTAAGAATTGGTGTGAGCAGCTAAATTTAGAATAGGCTCTACCCACAATTTGGACCCACACCACACCCTTCTTTTCCCCCCAACCCCCTGTACACTCCCCCTTTCCTCCCCCAGTTGCTTTCTTAGATTACCCAGCAGAGGGGGTAGTTGACCCCCTCTCATCATGAATTTATCCAAGTCTTTTCAACTCACAACAGCACAGACCCAACTTTTGGAGAGGGGGGGTTGTCTTTCATTTCACTCTACACTCCAAATGTCATATATGTATATAATCACTTGCACATTTAGCAAAAAACACTACATTGGGGAAACCCAGTATACAATAGAAAATAGACTTAAACAGCATTCTATACAATATCAAACGGGCCCATTTACACACAGAACTAGTGACTCATTTCCAGGATCACCCCATCAATGAACGCAATGAAAGCACTTATGCTGATTATAGACACTTAATAGCGCGTTTTTAAGTTTCAAAAGATTGCGACTCCCGCCCTTTGCCTCACAATGGTTTGATCCACTGCAGGTCATTCGTTTTGTTGGAAGCCTTCACACACACCTGCTGAATTTGCAGAGCTGGCGCGCAAACTAAAGCAAACGTTAACTATCAAGCTAGCTCACCCTAAAAGTGTTTTGAAACACATAACCTGTCATTATGAAAATCACTGTATTCAAACCTGTGTAGATCAGTCAATTCTTAACTTAAAGACTTAAAACTCAGGATTCTGTAAGTGGCTATGTCAATAAAGACATGTGTTTACTTATAGCTTCCTGTGCCAACCGGAAGTGCCTTTAATTGGGTCACACTGTCTGTTTTGAAGGGTTAAAAAAGTCACATCTTTCCAAAACTTCACATGTGTGACTAGGTAACCCTCCTAAACTGTAAATCAGTAATTTCCGCCAGCAGATGTCAAAGAAAAGCTCTCACACACACACACACACACACAGCAAGGATGGAGTGAAAAGGTGTGGTGCTGAAAGACACAGAGAGCAGGCAAGGGCATAAACATAATCTCTAGGCCGTGCAGAGTTCAACGAGATATCCCGTAGCTCGCTCGGTCTGAGCGCAGCGACCATGAGAAAAGTAGGCCCAAAATGTCATTTGTTTTGGGTGACAGTGAGAGAACTGCTAGGGTGAGAAGCACAATTCGACCTCAGGTACGTTCCTGAGATCCTCCCGATCCGTGCAAGCCTAACCTTGGCCGTGTGGCATTAACCCTTAGCAGTTAAAAGAAGGTGTTTACTTCAAACAGTTTGCATTGACTTCTCTCCCCATAGGAATACATTGCCTGCACCTCTAAATTCAACCTGAAGCCTATGTGGGTTATGAATGCCTTATGAACCTGTCTTCTATGACAGTCCATCAGACCACTATGAGGTCTACCTGTGTCGAATCTAAGCATCCTGGAGCATCCGGAAGTGGTTAAATTCACCCAAAAGGTATTTTGATGTACATAACCTGCAAATGTGAAAATGACTGCATTCAACCCTGTCTAGATCAGTCAATTTTTAACATAAAGACTTTAAACTCAGGATTCTGTAAGAGAATACCCCAAGCAAGATATGTGTTTACGTATAGCTTCCTGTGCCAACCGGAAGTGCCTTTAATTGGGTCACACTGTCTGTTTTGAACTTGCATTGGCCAAGTGCCCACATCAACCTACAATTTACTCATAACCCACTTCCAGGAGCACCCCATCACTCACCTTACCATATCAGGGTTACAGTCACATATAGGCTGGACCTGTGGGCCTCTGGACCTGTGGGCAGCACGGGAGTGGATCCAGAACCTACAGACAATAACACCAAATGGCCTGTATTAGAAAATGGGTTTTAACAGACAGGAAAATGGATGGAGAAGAACATGGTTTTATTCATAATTTATTTCTACTCTATATATTTATGGTTTGTTTGGTTTTAGTTTGGCACTTCCTCTTTTAGGTTTTTCCTTTCCTTTAACAAAACAATGAAACCATTTAAATGCACAATATGGCGTTTATGTTCATATTTAACAACACTATGGTTGAATGAATCTCTCACCACATCGACTTCTGCACTGCCACCCAGAAAAAGAGGCAACTTGGAGCTTACCTCAGTTTAATTTATGATCCTAGGAGGACATCTACGGGCCTTTAAGTATTACACCAAATGGCAAGGTGGCAGATTGGAATTTGAAGGGAAATAAACCAATACTAGTCTTGGGAGACTCAAATGTTAATAGAATCCCTCCATTTCATAACCCATAACCCATACAAGTGGAGAGTTACCCTGGAGCAACATTTTACCATTTCAAAAAGGTCCTGGAGAAAACAGAGGTTCATTTAGACACCAGCATGCATAGTGGTTCTCTCGGTGGGCATAAACAATATGGATAATGACCCATACAAAACATCAAACAGAATGCATCAATGCACAAGGAAGCAAGAGTCACTTTTTCCCTAATGCAATTATTTACATCCCCATTATTAACCACTCACACCTCCTTTCACCAGATCGAAAACGGAACCTCAAAGTCATTAACGGTTACATCACCACACATGGCCCATTTCTCTTGGAGATACCACATGATGAATTCCACACAACAGACCTGATACACTGAACAACAACCACAGCAGACCTCATTTTTAAGAATTGGTGTGAGCAGCTAAATTTAGAATAGGCTCTACCCACAATTTGGACCCACACCACACCCTTCTTTTCCCCCCAACCCCCTGTACACTCCCCCTTTCCTCCCCCAGTTGCTTTCTTAGATTACCCAGCAGAGGGGGTAGTTGACCCCCTCTCATCATGAATTTATCCAAGTCTTTTCAACTCACAACAGCACAGACCCAACTTTTGGAGAGGGGGGGGTTGTCTTTCATTTCACTCTACACTCCAAATGTCATATATGTATATAATCACTTGCACATTTAGCAAAAAACACTACATTGGGGAAACCCAGTATACAATAGAAAATAGACTTAAACAGCATTCTATACAATATCAAACGGGCCCATTTACACACAGAACTAGTGACTCATTTCCAGGATCACCCCATCACTTACCTCAATATATCAGGATTACAGTCGTGTTCTGGGTGGACCAGTGGGCGGCAAAAAGCAGTGGACCGTAAGAGACCTACAATTACACCGAGCGGTCAACAAATCACTAGAAAAAAAAAAAAAAAAAGGTTTCCGGACCCGTATCTCCCATTTCCCAAGTGGACGCAAACACGGCAAAAATCTACCGCATACACAGGATCCCAAATGGACAAAAACGCGATGGTTGCTAGACCATCCCGGAGCGGGACAAAGTAGTAAAGCCACCACAAGACCTCAAACCTCACAATTTCCATTTTCGACAGATAAAGTTCATTATAAACATACCAGCAGGTTAAAATATCAAAACAAAATATGTGACCAATGGCATTAAATTGGGGACAGGCCGAAAGGCATGAAACATGTATGGCAATTTAGCGAGTTAACCCGCTAGCTAATTTGTCCTGTGGTATAAACATTGCGTTATTTTTTTACCTGAATTACACAAATTCCTCTACTCCGACAATTAATCCACACATAAAACGGTCAACTGAATCGTTTCTAGTCATCCCTCCTTCTTCATCTTTGAATTTATATATATATAATTTATAACTAACCTGTCTCACGACGGTCTAAACCCAGCTCACGTTCCCTATTAGTGGGTGAACAATCCAACGCTTGGTGAATTCTGCTTCACAACACAAATCAGTTCTTCAATCAACCACGTGAGTGAGGAGATATCACGTGCATAGGCAGAAATCCCAGGGGGGGACACGACCCCCCTATCCTGGGAAAAATATGATTTCCCCCCCCCAATATATCACTGTAAACATATCTATGTAATTTCAATAATATGAATGAACGCAATGAAAGCACTTATGCTGATTATAGACACTTAATAGCGCGTTTTTAAGTTTCAAAAGATTGCGACTCCCGCCCTTTGCCTCACAATGGTTTGATCCAACAAAACTAATGACCTGCAGTGGAATCCTTCACACACACCTGCTGAATTTGCAGAGCTGGCGCGCAAACTAAAGCAAACGTTAACTATCAAGCTAGCTCACCCTAAAAGTGTTTTGAAACACATAACCTGTCATTATGAAAATCACTGTATTCAAACCTGTGTAGATCAGTCAATTCTTAACTTAAAGACTTAAAACTCAGGATTCTGTAAGTGGCTATGTCAATAAAGACATGTGTTTACTTATAGCTTCCTGTGCCAACCGGAAGTGCCTTTAATTGGGTCACACTGTCTGTTTTGAAGGGTTAAAAAAGTCACATCTTTCCTAAACTTCACATGTGTGACTAGTGTAAGGAAGTGCTATTTCTTATGCAGGTGACCAGCCTACTGCTATTACATTGCTATAACTGAGACAACGTATTTTCACAGTAAAACATGTTAGGTCCCATACAGGATAGCTCCCACACCCACACACACAGCACACACACATTACACACACTAACTGCCGAGGACACACAGATAAGACATACACCCACACATTGGGAGGAAGAGACAGCCTTGACTTGCAGAAACCAGCGCACACACCTAATCTCCTTTCTAGCCGAACATTGTGTGACTGAGGACAGCGCACACACCTAATCTCCTTTTTAGCTGAACATTGTGTGGCAAAGAACAAGACTCAGAGGGATGACGGACGGCCCAACAGGGCCAATCCAAGAAGACTACACCTCAGCCTGAACCAACCCGAAGACCCGATCTTCTAGAATCAACCTACTTTCTGTTCTGTATATGAGACATGTGCACTCTGTTATCTGCGCTCTTTTCTGCTGGTTCCTTAAGAACCGAATGAAATGGGCCCGTATACGTTGTACCAGATATCTTTACTCATAATTAAACTGTCACTTGTCATACAATAGACCACCTTGTCTGAATCGATCCTTGACCGGCTCACCCTCCTACATATCCCATTATTAACAGAAACTTGGTAGCAGAGGGATGGTTTACTAACGACCCAGTCCAGAGTGGTTGATGTGGGTGTGAGGGGGCGAGTTGGTGAAAGGACGGTTCCCGGAGGACAGGTGAAAACCATTCGGGGGTGGACAACAATTCTGCTCAACTCGGGAAACTGATCTCTGGTCGACCACAAAATAAGGTAAGCAAAACCTGTTTTATCAAACTTTGCATATTGTCGAATAGTCATACCAAATTACGATCAGTAGTACCGAGTGTGGGTAAGAATTTTTGTGTAAATTTTACGTAAATAATGGACTTGAAATTGACAGTGAAGTAAACATATGTGGTAATTAGAATATCCCGATAGTCCGGCATGAGAACGGTCCGGTGGCAGACACCGGTAAGGGATGAGTAGTAGTTAGAATATTCCGATAGTCCGGCATGAGAACGGTCCGGTGGCAGACACCGGTAAGGGATATTTAGTAGTAGACCTAATATTAATAGAATATTCTGATAGTCCGGCTGTGAACGGTCTGGTGGCAGACACCAGTAAGGAATAAAATATAGTCTAGGATAGATTTTCACCGATAGTCCGGCTAGTGACCGGTCCAGCTGTGTCTGGTAAGGTGGTCTATTATTGAGTATTGATGTGATCAGGATTATATTCTTTGTATAAGTGATATTCGTTCGGGCGTCTGAAAAAGGGCGTGATCAGTTTTATCATTAACATCTGAGTGTGATTCGATCATCCATCTGCAAAAGATAAATTCAATGAGTGTTTTAGAGAAAACCAATAGCCGGTAGTGTCCGGTGAGGTAAAATCCAATAGCCGGTAGTGTCCGGTGAGGTGTCTACAATAGATTAATTGTATGTTGGACTGAAAAGTCCGCTTTGTGTTGTGGCCAGAATGAATGTGATAAATGTACGAATGTGTGATGTCATAGAATAAGATGTTCTAATTGATCAATTTTGTTTAAGACTATGTCCATGTAAGAATATTTGTGTGTTGACTATAGACTAAATGTAAACGGCGTTTCACAAGTCCCTGATATCATTACCAATATTTAAAATTATTGTGGAAAAAGTATTTCCTAAATTCAAAAAAATATATATATATATATATTATATGAGGTTTGAACTATACTAATATTGTAGAATTACATAATCAACATCTGAACATACTTACGTTAAACATTAATTGAGCCACTGAATAATAGATAAGATATACACTAGGGACGGGGCGAAGGGTGTGTTCGATGTAAAACGGGAGTGATGTTCTAACCAAGTGCTGAGAAATGAGGTAGATTTATTTTGTTCTTTTAATTAATTTACACAAGTACTTCCCGGTTATTGATTTTGGTTTGATTGTTCAGATAACCTCCTGTTTAATTTCAGTGGTGTTAAGGTATACTAACATTAGAATCTGTTTTCATTATGGGGAACAATGAAAGGCCCGCAGAGTGGATTGCAGGCTGATATTATTTTACGTTAAAGGGACAGTGCACGTTTATCACAATTGTGTGAGTTTATTGGCAGGGTATAAAGCATTTTGGGGAGACAATCCTTTAAAGACTGAATGAGTTACATGAAACATTGAGGAAATTTAAAACAAATTATTTGAAGGTATTATTATAATTATTAGGTTTTGTTTGTAGCAAACGTTTTGGGTTTAAGGGGATTTCCATGTTCCCAGAGACAAGATATCTTAAAGGGGTACACTCACATATGAATTATTATACGTTTTTATTTTCTGAGTCTTAATTAAATAGGTGAAATCTTTTGATAGAGGAATGTTGTTTAATATAGTAAGAAACACTTCTTTGAAGGGGTGGTATGACTTATGACCTCCATTGTAACTTTCCTTTGGGGTCTGATCAGCCTCATTGGAAAGCAATTTGGATGGAGAATCTAGGGTAATTTGTAATACTGATATTAAGGTAATTTAATACAAAAAGGCAGTGAAATTTACATTATAGTGTCATTATATTTTCTCTGATGAACGTGGTGTGAAAATTTAGCTAGGATAAGTTTTATTTATGGTAGACTCATGTTAAGTATTTGGGACATATTTTGAGCAAACAGGGCAGGGAAGAAATTGAGATATTTGTGTTTGGTTTTAACACCTGTATATAGGGGGTGCCATTTGAATATTTAATTTGTGGTCATGGGTAATACGGTTTGTTTTTGTTTTTATTTTTTAAGGTAAATTAATTATAGTGGGGTTTAATTAACCTATATAAGGACTTTAGAAAGTGCCACCATAGACATGTTTTTCTAAAAAAAAAAATCCATGAGTTTAGATAAAGCCAAACAGTGAGACATTTAGTTCAAATTTGGAAACATGAGAAAACGAGCTACAGACAGATAAGGGGAAAAGGCAGACAGAAGAGCCCTCCCCTGCACTGCAGAGACCTTGAAGGTTGGAGAGCAGAGAGGATAAGTTTTAAAAGGGAGCCAGGACGAGCAAAGATAACAGAATGTGTAGATAACAGTTACTGAGTGGAGACAAAAGGGAGAATTGGACATGTGGAAAATGAAAGGGGCGCTCCTACATGATAATGTCAGAACAGAAGGATAATATACTAATCTTACCTAAGTCATTATTTAGAGTAGGTAAGGTTGTTACCTGGGCAGAGCCAGGTATCAAAAGGGGGATGGGTAAATTGTGGTCTAGGATAGGATGGGGCCTATTGGATAAGAAACTAAATATATAATCAGATAAAACATATGAGAAACTGTTTGTTAACCAAGCCTGTATGTCCAGGATTTTATGCATTACAGGTGAACTACAGGTGAAGTCACTCAATCCAGTCCCAGAGGCTTGTTGGGGGGACCATACAAGGACTCCTGGTGACAGCTAGCTGAAAGAGCTACCCGGATTCATATCG
Organism: Oncorhynchus mykiss; assembly: GCF_057628025.1. Lineage (NCBI taxonomy): Eukaryota > Metazoa > Chordata > Actinopteri > Salmoniformes > Salmonidae > Oncorhynchus > Oncorhynchus mykiss. Next base: position 315,297 of record NC_143045.1, read on the forward strand.
CACGGGGGAGGGTAGGACACATGACACTGTCGAACAAAAAACAGTGTTCGAGAGGAGAACTGGAATTAACAGAATTCCGGGGGCCATCTCTCGAATGAAGTAACCCTCCCTGTCCTGTCACCCCTGTTTTTGTTCATAGAAGTGAAGATGTGTCTGGCTCTTGCTAGTGATGTGTTCTCTGGGAGAGGGTGGGGCTTTACAGGAGTGTCAGTGTACCTGTGTAATGGGGGAGGGTGTCCATATGGGGATTACATGATAACCAACTTGGGACAATTCTAGGATTGGAGAAGAGGGTATTCTTATAGCATAGGGGATCCCACAAAGGTGGATAGGTTTTCCATCATATGGGGAAAACCTGGTAGCACTGTTGAACTTTGTAAAGGTGATGAAATCCTACTAACCATCAAAACTATTAAGCTCTCTGATGCAGGCACTTACACCCTCGGACTACAAAGGACCGGGACAGACACGATGGGTGTGTTTTCTATTAGGGAGCTGCCAAAACCAGAGGTCCCAGACGAACCAGGGCCAGACACACTCCTCTACCACCCCTGGACCGAACCTGCCACCTACCACCACTGTGTTAAAAAATCCTATTCAGGTAATTAATGTTAGAGACTACACAGCTATTGATCAATTAGGCACTGAGACTGGGTTTGATGGTAGGGACAATTTGTGGCTGTCTTATATGAGGTACACAGCTAAAACCCTGAGAAGAAAGGACTGCACTATTTGTAGTCATGCTAGACTTGTTCTGGCTACACACCCATTTGCTATAGGAGAAGGAGAGGGGTGGTTGTGTATTCTGAGAGGTTTTTACCAGGTTCAGCCCAATTCAACCCTCTGTTCCTCTTTGAGCCTTGTGTTTCCTACAGTACCTCCTCACTGGGCCCCTTGGGGTGTTAAGGCATATGGGGGCAATTACAGTTGCATCACGGGTACAGGTAATGGCATGGACTATGGGAGATTGCCTGAAGCTGATTGCAGCAGTAACATAACCATTTATGCCACTTGGCCAGTTACAGGCCTAAACCAAACTAGTGGTCTGGCTGATGTGTGGTGGATATGTGGACCCAAAAGAGTACTGAGACCCATTCTTAGAGGAGACTGGCAAGGTATGTATGCTCTGACCAGTTTGATAATTCCACTGACCATTGTTGATGTTACTTCTGAACAGCTGTTGGGTTCTGTATCCAGGGGACCTGAAAACATTCCATCCCATGGGAGACATAGATGTAGTGCTCCATGGACAGAGGATGTAGTTGACATACACACTAACCTGTTGAGAGTGCCAATGGGGGTTCCTCATGAGTTTCAGGCCTTGGGTAGGAATGATGGACTCTGGCACTTACTACCTATTATAGGTCCAGCCATAGTGGATGCTAGACAGACTGCATGGATCAGTTATATCTACTATAATCAACAGCGTTTTGTGAATTACCCCCGTGATGCACTCACTGGTCTGTCTGAACAGCTTGAGGCCACATCTAGGGTTGCCAGACAGTCTGCAAGATGTTCGGTGAACAATGTTGCACGTATATTCCTAATAACACCACTCCAGATGGTGGTATAGCTAAGGCCTTTAATGGGCTTGGTGCACTATCTGCTGAGATGAGGACCATGGCGGGGGTGGAGGAGTCTGGACTGTTCTTTTGGTTGGGAGCCTGGTTTGGTAAGTACACTGGTATGGTGGTTACTGGATTTCTGACCCTAATTCTTGTATTTGTATTATTGATGTGTTGTGCTGCTTGCATCATACCGTGTTTTAAGAAGTCTGTTACAGATGTGACTCTAACATGTTTAATCCCATTAATGACTACGGATAACCCCAGTTGTAATTGCTCTGCCTGGGATGCTGTCTATCCCATGACTAAATCTACTGCTAGGAAACCATTGTTTTCCAACAAGGTTGCCAGGGCACATTTCACCTGTGTCAAAATGACGGGAGGCGGTACTAATGTGGGACAGGTTCCTGGGAATTGGTGTCTGGATACAATCAACATTGTTGGGAGTTTCAGTCCAATATCCAGAGCAGATGTGAGGTGGTGGTGTGGCAACACTGTCCTGTTTGATAAATTACCCTCCAATACTACTGGAAGCTGTGCACTTGTTACTCTCCTTTTGCCTGTTTCTATCTACCCTACAGAGGCTGGAGACCTCATCCTTAGGGTCCAGAGGGTGAACCCTGAATATCCAGGGGACGTTCCAGGCGTGCCACCACCCCATCTAGTGGTGATCCGACGTACATAGACGCCATTGGAGTCCCAAGGGGAGTTCCTGACGAGTACAAGTTGGTGGATCAGGTGGCAGCTGGGTTTGAGTCCTCCATTTGTTGGTGGTGCACTGTTAATAAAAATGTGGATAGAATACATTCCAGAATCGCATTGCAGTGGATATGCTACCGGCAGAGAAAGGTGGAGCTTGCACTATGTTTGGTGAACAGTGTTGTATTTTCATCCCTAATAACACAGCCTCCGATGGTAGCTTGACCGTAGCCCTAGAAGGTTTGAGGACTCTTAATGGTAAAATGAAATCTCATTCTGGGATTGATACCTCAATGTGGGACTCCTGGATGAGTGCCTTTGGTAAATATAAAACCCTGGTCTCCTCCATTTTGGTCTCCATTTCGGTGTTCGCGGCCATTTTGGTTCTCTGTGGATGCTGTTGCATTCCATGTATCCGTTCCCTCACCACTAGGGTTATCTCTAGAGCTATTGACCCTTCCCCCCTTTCCCAGATGTTTCCTCTGCTTGCTAATGACCTGCCCGAATTTGAGGATGAGGTTGAGAGTGCCTACTAGGTTTTGTTTTTCTTTTCATGAAATGCTATGACTGCTGAAATAAGGGATAATGAGTGACACCCTAGTGGGTGTCAAAAAGGGGGGCTTAAATTTCACATCATTTTCTTTTGTTCTGTTTTTCAATGAGCTGTTGTTCTCTTTTGGCATGAGGGTTGCAAGTTCCTAGGTGGCTGGTAGCCAATCTAGTACATAGTGGGATCGAATGGAGAACATGAAGGTATTTTCAACTTTGTAATTGTTAGCCTAGTTTATGTCACATCTCTTAGGAGATGTGAAGAGAGGGAATCACAACACTTTTCCTTCTGGGAAAAGTTCTCTTTTTGTGTCTGGATCTAGTTAGGTTGTGTCACGTCTCTGGGGAGACGTGAAGAGAGGGATTTGTAAGGAAGTGCTATTTCTTATGCAGGTGACCAGCCTACTGCTATTACATTGCTATAACTGAGACAACGTATTTTCACAGTAAAACATGTTAGGTCCCATACAGGATAGCTCCCACACCCACACACACAGCACACACACATTACACACACTAACTGCCGAGGACACACAGATAAGACATACACCCACACATTGGGAGGAAGAGACAGCCTTGACTTGCAGAAACCAGCGCACACACCTAATCTCCTTTCTAGCCGAACATTGTGTGACTGAGGACAGCGCACACACCTAATCTCCTTTTTAGCTGAACATTGTGTGGCAAAGAACAAGACTCAGAGGGATGACGGACGGCCCAACAGGGCCAATCCAAGAAGACTACACCTCAGCCTGAACCAACCCGAAGACCCGATCTTCTAGAATCAACCTACTTTCTGTTCTGTATATGAGACATGTGCACTCTGTTATCTGCGCTCTTTTCTGCTGGTTCCTTAAGAACCGAATGAAATGGGCCCGTATACGTTGTACCAGATATCTTTACTCATAATTAAACTGTCACTTGTCATACAATAGACCACCTTGTCTGAATCGATCCTTGACCGGCTCACCCTCCTACATATCCCATTATTAACACTAGGTAACCCTCCTAAACTGTAAATCAGTAATTTCCGCCAGCAGATGTCAAAGAAAAGCTCTCACACACACACACACACACACACAGCAAGGATGGAGTGAAAAGGTGTGGTGCTGAAAGACACAGAGAGCAGGCAAGGGCATAAACATAATCTCTAGGCCGTGCAGAGTTCAACGAGATATCCCGTAGCTCGCTCGGTCTGAGCGCAGCGACCATGAGAAAAGTAGGCCCAAAATGTCATTTGTTTTGGGTGACAGTGAGAGAACTGCTAGGGTGAGAAGCACAATTCGACCTCAGGTACGTTCCTGAGGTCCTCCCGATCCGTGCAAGCCTAACCTTGGCCGTGTGGCATTAACCCTTAGCAGTTAAAAGAAGGTGTTTACTTCAAACAGTTTGCATTGACTTCTCTCCCCATAGGAATACATTGCCTGCACCTCTAAATTCAACCTGAAGCCTATGTGGGTTATGAATGCCTTATGAACCTGTCTTCTATGACAGTCCATCAGACCACTATGAGGTCTACCTGTGTCGAATCTAAGCATCCTGGAGCATCCGGAAGTGGTTAAATTCACCCAAAAGGTATTTTGATGTACATAACCTGCAAATGTGAAAATGACTGCATTCAACCCTGTCTAGATCAGTCAATTTTTAACATAAAGACTTTAAACTCAGGATTCTGTAAGAGAATACCCCAAGCAAGATATGTGTTTACGTATAGCTTCCTGTGCCAACCGGAAGTGCCTTTAATTGGGTCACACTGTCTGTTTTGAACTTGCATTGGCCAAGTGCCCACATCAACCTACAATTTACTCATAACCCACTTCCAGGAGCACCCCATCACTCACCTTACCATATCAGGGTTACAGTCACATATAGGCTGGACCTGTGGGCCTCTGGACCTGTGGGCAGCACGGGAGTGGATCCAGAACCTACAGACAATAACACCAAATGGCCTGTATTAGAAAATGGGTTTTAACAGACAGGAAAATGGATGGAGAAGAACATGGTTTTATTCATAATTTATTTCTACTCTATATATTTATGGTTTGTTTGGTTTTAGTTTGGCACTTCCTCTTTTAGGTTTTTCCTTTCCTTTAACAAAACAATGAAACCATTTAAATGCACAATATGGCGTTTATGTTCATATTTAACAACACTATGGTTGAATGAATCTCTCACCACATCGACTTCTGCACTGCCACCCAGAAAAAGAGGCAACTTGGAGCTTACCTCAGTTTAATTTATGATCCTAGGAGGACATCTACGGGCCTTTAAGTATTACACCAAATGGCAAGGTGGCAGATTGGAATTTTAAGGGAAATAAACCAATACTAGTCTTGGGAGACTCAAATGTTAATAGAATCCCTCCATTTCATAACCCATAACCCATACAAGTGGAGAGTTACCCTGGAGCAACATTTTACCATTTCAAAAAGGTCCTGGAGAAAACAGAGGTTCATTTAGACACCAGCATGCATAGTGGTTCTCTCGGTGGGCATAAACAATATGGATAATGACCCATACAAAACATCAAACAGAATGCATCAATGCACAAGGAAGCAAGAGTCACTTTTTCCCTAATGCAATTATTTACATCCCCATTATTAACCACTCACACCTCCTTTCACCAGATCGAAAACGGAACCTCAAAGTCATTAACATCACCACACATGGCCCATTTCTCTTGGAGATACCACATGATGAATTCCACACAACAGACCTGATACACTGAACAACAACCACAGCAGACCTCATTTTTAAGAATTGGTATGAGCAGCTAAATTTAGAATAGGCTCTACCCACACCACACCCTTCTTTTCCCCCCAACCCCCTGTACTCTTTTCCCCCCAACCCTCCCCCCTTTCCTCCCCCAGTTGCTTTCTTAGATTACCCAGCAGAGGGGGTAGTTGACCCCCTCTCATCATGAATTTATCCAAGTCTTTTCAACTCACAACAGCACAGACCCAACTTTTGGAGAGGGGGGGTTGTCTTTCATTTCACTCTACACTCCAAATGTCATATATGTATATAATCACTTGCACATTTAGCAAAAAACACTACATTGGGGAAACCCAGTATACAATAGAAAATAGACTTAAACAGCATTCTATACAATATCAAACGGGCCCATTTACACACAGAACTAGTGACTCATTTCCAGGATCACCCCATCAATGAACGCAATGAAAGCACTTATGCTGATTATAGACACTTAACCTGTTAGAGCTCTAGGGGCGCTATTTCATTTTTGGATAAAAAACGTTCCCGTTTTAAGCGCGATATTTTGTCACGAAAAGATGCTCGACTATGCATATTCTTGACAGTTTTGGAAAGAAAACACTCTGAAGTTTCAGAATCTGCAAAGATTTTGTCTGTAAGTGCCCCAGAACTCATTCTACAGGCGAAACCAAGATGATGCATCACCCAGGAATTAGCAGAATTTCTGAAGCTCTGTTTTCCATTCTCTCCTTATATGGCTGTGATTGCGCAACGAATGAGCCTACACTTTCTGTCGTTCGCCCAAGGTCTTAGCAGCATTGTGACGTATTTGTAGGCATATCATTGGAAGATTGACCATAAGAGACTACATTTTCCAAGTGTCCGCCTGGTGTCCTGCGTCGAATTCGGTGCGCAATTGCCAGCTGCTTCTACTTTACCATTTGATTCAGGGGAGAAAGCATGTGTCCAAGAACGATGTATCAATGAAGAGATATGTGAAAAACACCTTGATGATTGATTCTAAACAACGTTTGCCATGTTTTCAGTCGATATTATGGAGTTAATTTGGAAAAAAGTTTGCGTTTTGAGGACTGAATTTATGGATTTTTTTTGGTAGCCAAATGTGATGTATAAAACGGAGGTATTTCTAATACACAAGGAATCTTTTTGGAAAAACTGAGCATCTGCTATATAACTGAGAGTATCCTCATTGAAAACATCAGAAGTTCTTCAAAGGTAAATGATTTTATTTGAAGGCTTTTATGTTTTTGTTAATGTTGCGTGCTGGATGCTAACGCTAATGCTAACGCTAAATGCTAACGCGAAATGCTAACTCTAGCTAGCTACTTTTACACAAATTATTGTTTTCCTATGGTTGAGAAGCATATTTTGAAAATCTGAGATGACAGTGTTGTTTACAAAAGGCTAAGCTTGAGAGATGGCATATTTATTTCATTTCATTTGCGATTTTCATAAATAGTTAACGTTGTGTTATGCTAATGAGCTTGCTGATAGATTTACACAATCCTGGATACAGGGGTTTTTTCATAGCTAAACGTGACGCAGAAAACGGAGCGATTTGTCCTAAACAAATAATCTTTCAGGAAAAACTGAACATTTGCTATCTGAGAGTCTCCTCATTGAAAACATCTGAAGTTCTTCAAAGGTAAATGATTTTTTTGAATGCTTTTCTGTTTTTTTGTGTAAATGTTGCCAGCTGAATGCTAATGCTAAATGCTACGTTAGCCATCAATACTGTTACATAAATGCTTGTTTTGCAATGGTTGAGAAGCATATTTTGAAAATCTGAGATGACAGTGTTGTTAACAAAAGGCTAAGCTTGAGAGCTAGCATATTTATTTCATTTCATATGCGATTTTCATGAATAGTTAACGTTGCGTTATGGTAATGAGCTTGAGTCTGTATTCACGAACCCGGATCCGGGATGGGGAGATCAGAAAGGTTAATAGCGCGTTTTTAAGTTTCAAAAGATTGCGACTCCCGCCCTTTGCCTCACAATGGTTTGATCCACTGCAGGTCATTCGTTTTGTTGGAAGCCTTCACACACACCTGCTGAATTTGCAGAGCTGGCGCGCAAACTAAAGCAAACGTTAACTATCAAGCTAGCTCACCCTAAAAGTGTTTTGAAACACATAACCTGTCATTATGAAAATCACTGTATTCAAACCTGTGTAGATCAGTCAATTCTTAACTTAAAGACTTAAAACTCAGGATTCTGTAAGTGGCTATGTCAATAAAGACATGTGTTTACTTATAGCTTCCTGTGCCAACAGGAAGTGCCTTTAATTGGGTCACACTGTCTGTTTTGAAGGGTTAAAAAAGTCACATCTTTCCAAAACTTCACATGTGTGACTAGGTAACCCTCCTAAACTGTAAATCAGTAATTTCCGCCAGCAGATGTCAAAGAAAAGCTCTCACACACACACACACACACAGCAAGGATGGAGTGAAAAGGTGTGGTGCTGAAAGACACAGAGAGCAGGCAAGGGCATAAACATAATCTCTAGGCCGTGCAGAGTTCAACGAGATATCCCGTAGCTCGCTCGGTCTGAGCGCAGCGACCATGAGAAAAGTAGGCCCAAAATGTCATTTGTTTTGGGTGACAGTGAGAGAACTGCTAGGGTGAGAAGCACAATTCGACCTCAGGTACGTTCCTGAGATCCTCCCGATCCGTGCAAGCCTAACCTTGGCCGTGTGGCATTAACCCTTAGCAGTTAAAAGAAGGTGTTTACTTCAAACAGTTTGCATTGACTTCTCTCCCCATAGGAATACATTGCCTGCACCTCTAAATTCAACCTGAAGCCTATGTGGGTTATGAATGCCTTATGAACCTGTCTTCTATGACAGTCCATCAGACCACTATGAGGTCTACCTGTGTCGAATCTAAGCATCCTGGAGCATCCGGAAGTGGTTAAATTCACCCAAAAGGTATTTTGATGTACATAACCTGCAAATGTGAAAATGACTGCATTCAACCCTGTCTAGATCAGTCAATTTTTAACATAAAGACTTTAAACTCAGGATTCTGTAAGAGAATACCCCAAGCAAGATATGTGTTTACGTATAGCTTCCTGTGCCAACCGGAAGTGCCTTTAATTGGGTCACACTGTCTGTTTTGAACTTGCATTGGCCAAGTGCCCACATCAACCTACAATTTACTCATAACCCACTTCCAGGAGCACCCCATCACTCACCTTACCATATCAGGGTTACAGTCACATATAGGCTGGACCTGTGGGCCTCTGGACCTGTGGGCAGCACGGGAGTGGATCCAGAACCTACAGACAATAACACCAAATGGCCTGTATTAGAAAATGGGTTTTAACAGACAGGAAAATGGATGGAGAAGAACATGGTTTTATTCATAATTTATTTCTACTCTATATATTTATGGTTTGTTTGGTTTTAGTTTGGCACTTCCTCTTTTAGGTTTTTCCTTTCCTTTAACAAAACAATGAAACCATTTAAATGCACAATATGGCGTTTATGTTCATATTTAACAACACTATGGTTGAATGAATCTCTCACCACATCGACTTCTGCACTGCCACCCAGAAAAAGAGGCAACTTGGAGCTTACCTCAGTTTAATTTATGATCCTAGGAGGACATCTACGGGCCTTTAAGTATTACACCAAATGGCAAGGTGGCAGATTGGAATTTGAAGGGAAATAAACCAATACTAGTCTTGGGAGACTCAAATGTTAATAGAATCCCTCCATTTCATAACCCATAACCCATACAAGTGGAGAGTTACCCTGGAGCAACATTTTACCATTTCAAAAAGGTCCTGGAGAAAACAGAGGTTCATTTAGACACCAGCATGCATAGTGGTTCTCTCGGTGGGCATAAACAATATGGATAATGACCCATACAAAACATCAAACAGAATGCATCAATGCACAAGGAAGCAAGAGTCACTTTTTCCCTAATGCAATTATTTACATCCCCATTATTAACCACTCACACCTCCTTTCACCAGATCGAAAACGGAACCTCAAAGTCATTAACGGTTACATCACCACACATGGCCCATTTCTCTTGGAGATACCACATGATGAATTCCACACAACAGACCTGATACACTGAACAACAACCACAGCAGACCTCATTTTTAAGAATTGGTGTGAGCAGCTAAATTTAGAATAGGCTCTACCCACAATTTGGACCCACACCACACCCTTCTTTTCCCCCCAACCCCCTGTACACTCCCCCTTTCCTCCCCCAGTTGCTTTCTTAGATTACCCAGCAGAGGGGGTAGTTGACCCCCTCTCATCATGAATTTATCCAAGTCTTTTCAACTCACAACAGCACAGACCCAACTTTTGGAGAGGGGGGGTTGTCTTTCATTTCACTCTACACTCCAAATGTCATATGTATATAATCACTTGCACATTTAGCAAAAAACACTACATTGGGGAAACCCAGTATACAATAGAAAATAGACTTAAACAGCATTCTATACAATATCAAACGGGCCCATTTACACACAGAACTAGTGACTCATTTCCAGGATCACCCCATCAATGAACGCAATGAAAGCACTTATGCTGATTATAGACACTTAATAGCGCGTTTTTAAGTTTCAAAAGATTGCGACTCCCGCCCTTTGCCTCACAATGGTTTGATCCACTGCAGGTCATTCGTTTTGTTGGAAGCCTTCACACACACCTGCTGAATTTGCAGAGCTGGCGCGCAAACTAAAGCAAACGTTAACTATCAAGCTAGCTCACCCTAAAAGTGTTTTGAAACACATAACCTGTCATTATGAAAATCACTGTATTCAAACCTGTGTAGATCAGTCAATTCTTAACTTAAAGACTTAAAACTCAGGATTCTGTAAGTGGCTATGTCAATAAAGACATGTGTTTACTTATAGCTTCCTGTGCCAACCGGAAGTGCCTTTAATTGGGTCACACTGTCTGTTTTGAAGGGTTAAAAAAGTCACATCTTTCCAAAACTTCACATGTGTGACTAGGTAACCCTCCTAAACTGTAAATCAGTAATTTCCGCCAGCAGATGTCAAAGAAAAGCTCTCACACACACACACACACACACAGCAAGGATGGAGTGAAAAGGTGTGGTGCTGAAAGACACAGAGAGCAGGCAAGGGCATAAACATAATCTCTAGGCCGTGCAGAGTTCAACGAGATATCCCGTAGCTCGCTCGGTCTGAGCGCAGCGACCATGAGAAAAGTAGGCCCAAAATGTCATTTGTTTTGGGTGACAGTGAGAGAACTGCTAGGGTGAGAAGCACAATTCGACCTCAGGTACGTTCCTGAGGTCCTCCCGATCCGTGCAAGCCTAACCTTGGCCGTGTGGCATTAACCCTTAGCAGTTAAAAGAAGGTGTTTACTTCAAACAGTTTGCATTGACTTCTCTCCCCATAGGAATACATTGCCTGCACCTCTAAATTCAACCTGAAGCCTATGTGGGTTATGAATGCCTTATGAACCTGTCTTCTATGACAGTCCATCAGACCACTATGAGGTCTACCTGTGTCGAATCTAAGCATCCTGGAGCATCCGGAAGTGGTTAAATTCACCCAAAAGGTATTTTGATGTACATAACCTGCAAATGTGAAAATGACTGCATTCAACCCTGTCTAGATCAGTCAATTTTTAACATAAAGACTTTAAACTCAGGATTCTGTAAGAGAATACCCCAAGCAAGATATGTGTTTACGTATAGCTTCCTGTGCCAACCGGAAGTGCCTTTAATTGGGTCACACTGTCTGTTTTGAACTTGCATTGGCCAAGTGCCCACATCAACCTACAATTTACTCATAACCCACTTCCAGGAGCACCCCATCACTCACCTTACCATATCAGGGTTACAGTCACATATAGGCTGGACCTGTGGGCCTCTGGACCTGTGGGCAGCACGGGAGTGGATCCAGAACCTACAGACAATAACACCAAATGGCCTGTATTAGAAAATGGGTTTTAACAGACAGGAAAATGGATGGAGAAGAGCATGGTTTTATTCATAATTTATTTCTACTCTATATATTTATGGTTTGTTTGGTTTTAGTTTGGCACTTCCTCTTTTAGGTTTTTCCTTTCCTTTAACAAAACAATGAAACCATTTAAATGCACAATATGGCGTTTATGTTCATATTTAACAACACTATGGTTGAATGAATCTCTCACCACATCGACTTCTGCACTGCCACCCAGAAAAAGAGGCAACTTGGAGCTTACCTCAGTTTAATTTATGATCCTAGGAGGACATCTACGGGCCTTTAAGTATTACACCAAATGGCAAGGTGGCAGATTGGAATTTGAAGGGAAATAAACCAATACTAGTCTTGGGAGACTCAAATGTTAATAGAATCCCTCCATTTCATAACCCATAACCCATACAAGTGGAGAGTTACCCTGGAGCAACATTTTACCATTTCAAAAAGGTCCTGGAGAAAACAGAGGTTCATTTAGACACCAGCATGCATAGTGGTTCTCTCGGTGGGCATAAACAATATGGATAATGACCCATACAAAACATCAAACAGAATGCATCAATGCACAAGGAAGCAAGAGTCACTTTTTCCCTAATGCAATTATTTACATCCCCATTATTAACCACTCACACCTCCTTTCACCAGATCGAAAACGGAACCTCAAAGTCATTAACGGTTACATCACCACACATGGCCCATTTCTCTTGGAGATACCACATGATGAATTCCACACAACAGACCTGATACACTGAACAACAACCACAGCAGACCTCATTTTTAAGAATTGGTGTGAGCAGCTAAATTTAGAATAGGCTCTACCCACAATTTGGACCCACACCACACCCTTCTTTTCCCCCCAACCCCCTGTACTCTTTTCCCCCCAACCCTCCCCCCTTTCCTCCCCCAGTTGCTTTCTTAGATTACCCAGCAGAGGGGGTAGTTGACCCCCTCTCATCATGAATTTATCCAAGTCTTTTCAACTCACAACAGCACAGACCCAACTTTTGGAGAGGGGGGGTTGTCTTTCATTTCACTCTACACTCCAAATGTCATATGTATATAATCACTTGCACATTTAGCAAAAAACACTACATTGGGGAAACCCAGTATACAATAGAAAATAGACTTAAACAGCATTCTATACAATATCAAACGGGCCCATTTACACACAGAACTAGTGACTCATTTCCAGGATCACCCCATCAATGAACGCAATGAAAGCACTTATGCTGATTATAGACACTTAACCTGTTAGAGCTCTAGGGGCGCTATTTCATTTTTGGATAAAAAACGTTCCCGTTTTAAGCGCGATATTTTGTCATGAAAAGATGCTCGACTATGCATATTCTTGACAGTTTTGGAAAGAAAACACTCTGAAGTTTCAGAATCTGCAAAGATTTTGTCTGTAAGTGCCCCAGAACTCATTCTACAGGCGAAACCAAGATGATGCATCACCCAGGAATTAGCAGAATTTCTGAAGCTCTGTTTTCCATTCTCTCCTTATATGGCTGTGATTGCGCAACGAATGAGCCTACACTTTCTGTCGTTCGCCCAAGGTCTTAGCAGCATTGTGACGTATTTGTAGGCATATCATTGGAAGATTGACCATAAGAGACTACATTTTCCAAGTGTCCGCCTGGTGTCCTGCGTCGAATTCGGTGCGCAATTGCCAGCTGCTTCTACTTTACCATTTGATTCAGGGGAGAAAGCATGTGTCCAAGAACGATGTATCAATGAAGAGATATGTGAAAAACACCTTGATGATTGATTCTAAACAACGTTTGCCATGTTTTCAGTCGATATTATGGAGTTAATTTGGAAAAAAGTTTGCGTTTTGAGGACTGAATTTATGGATTTTTTTTGGTAGCCAAATGTGATGTATAAAACGGAGGTATTTCTAATACACAAGGAATCTTTTTGGAAAAACTGAGCATCTGCTATATAACTGAGAGTATCCTCATTGAAAACATCAGAAGTTCTTCAAAGGTAAATGATTTTATTTGAAGGCTTTTATGTTTTTGTTAATGTTGCGTGCTGGATGCTAACGCTAATGCTAACGCTAAATGCTAACGCGAAATGCTAACTCTAGCTAGCTACTTTTACACAAATTATTGTTTTCCTATGGTTGAGAAGCATATTTTGAAAATCTGAGATGACAGTGTTGTTTACAAAAGGCTAAGCTTGAGAGATGGCATATTTATTTCATTTCATTTGCGATTTTCATAAATAGTTAACGTTGTGTTATGCTAATGAGCTTGCTGATAGATTTACACAATCCTGGATACAGGGGTTTTTTCATAGCTAAACGTGACGCAGAAAACGGAGCGATTTGTCCTAAACAAATAATCTTTCAGGAAAAACTGAACATTTGCTATCTGAGAGTCTCCTCATTGAAAACATCTGAAGTTCTTCAAAGGTAAATGATTTTTTTGAATGCTTTTCTGTTTTTTTGTGTAAATGTTGCCAGCTGAATGCTAATGCTAAATGCTACGTTAGCCATCAATACTGTTACATAAATGCTTGTTTTGCAATGGTTGAGAAGCATATTTTGAAAATCTGAGATGACAGTGTTGTTAACAAAAGGCTAAGCTTGAGAGCTAGCATATTTATTTCATTTCATATGCGATTTTCATGAATAGTTAACGTTGCGTTATGGTAATGAGCTTGAGTCTGTATTCACGAACCCGGATCCGGGATGGGGAGATCAGAAAGGTTAATAGCGCGTTTTTAAGTTTCAAAAGATTGCGACTCCCGCCCTTTGCCTCACAATGGTTTGATCCACTGCAGGTCATTCGTTTTGTTGGAAGCCTTCACACACACCTGCTGAATTTGCAGAGCTGGCGCGCAAACTAAAGCAAACGTTAACTATCAAGCTAGCTCACCCTAAAAGTGTTTTGAAACACATAACCTGTCATTATGAAAATCACTGTATTCAAACCTGTGTAGATCAGTCAATTCTTAACTTAAAGACTTAAAACTCAGGATTCTGTAAGTGGCTATGTCAATAAAGACATGTGTTTACTTATAGCTTCCTGTGCCAACAGGAAGTGCCTTTAATTGGGTCACACTGTCTGTTTTGAAGGGTTAAAAAAGTCACATCTTTCCAAAACTTCACATGTGTGACTAGGTAACCCTCCTAAACTGTAAATCAGTAATTTCCGCCAGCAGATGTCAAAGAAAAGCTCTCACACACACACACACACACAGCAAGGATGGAGTGAAAAGGTGTGGTGCTGAAAGACACAGAGAGCAGGCAAGGGCATAAACATAATCTCTAGGCCGTGCAGAGTTCAACGAGATATCCCGTAGCTCGCTCGGTCTGAGCGCAGCGACCATGAGAAAAGTAGGCCCAAAATGTCATTTGTTTTGGGTGACAGTGAGAGAACTGCTAGGGTGAGAAGCACAATTCGACCTCAGGTACGTTCCTGAGATCCTCCCGATCCGTGCAAGCCTAACCTTGGCCGTGTGGCATTAACCCTTAGCAGTTAAAAGAAGGTGTTTACTTCAAACAGTTTGCATTGACTTCTCTCCCCATAGGAATACATTGCCTGCACCTCTAAATTCAACCTGAAGCCTATGTGGGTTATGAATGCCTTATGAACCTGTCTTCTATGACAGTCCATCAGACCACTATGAGGTCTACCTGTGTCGAATCTAAGCATCCTGGAGCATCCGGAAGTGGTTAAATTCACCCAAAAGGTATTTTGATGTACATAACCTGCAAATGTGAAAATGACTGCATTCAACCCTGTCTAGATCAGTCAATTTTTAACATAAAGACTTTAAACTCAGGATTCTGTAAGAGAATACCCCAAGCAAGATATGTGTTTACGTATAGCTTCCTGTGCCAACCGGAAGTGCCTTTAATTGGGTCACACTGTCTGTTTTGAACTTGCATTGGCCAAGTGCCCACATCAACCTACAATTTACTCATAACCCACTTCCAGGAGCACCCCATCACTCACCTTACCATATCAGGGTTACAGTCACATATAGGCTGGACCTGTGGGCCTCTGGACCTGTGGGCAGCACGGGAGTGGATCCAGAACCTACAGACAATAACACCAAATGGCCTGTATTAGAAAATGGGTTTTAACAGACAGGAAAATGGATGGAGAAGAACATGGTTTTATTCATAATTTATTTCTACTCTATATATTTATGGTTTGTTTGGTTTTAGTTTGGCACTTCCTCTTTTAGGTTTTTCCTTTCCTTTAACAAAACAATGAAACCATTTAAATGCACAATATGGCGTTTATGTTCATATTTAACAACACTATGGTTGAATGAATCTCTCACCACATCGACTTCTGCACTGCCACCCAGAAAAAGAGGCAACTTGGAGCTTACCTCAGTTTAATTTATGATCCTAGGAGGACATCTACGGGCCTTTAAGTATTACACCAAATGGCAAGGTGGCAGATTGGAATTTGAAGGGAAATAAACCAATACTAGTCTTGGGAGACTCAAATGTTAATAGAATCCCTCCATTTCATAACCCATAACCCATACAAGTGGAGAGTTACCCTGGAGCAACATTTTACCATTTCAAAAAGGTCCTGGAGAAAACAGAGGTTCATTTAGACACCAGCATGCATAGTGGTTCTCTCGGTGGGCATAAACAATATGGATAATGACCCATACAAAACATCAAACAGAATGCATCAATGCACAAGGAAGCAAGAGTCACTTTTTCCCTAATGCAATTATTTACATCCCCATTATTAACCACTCACACCTCCTTTCACCAGATCGAAAACGGAACCTCAAAGTCATTAACGGTTACATCACCACACATGGCCCATTTCTCTTGGAGATACCACATGATGAATTCCACACAACAGACCTGATACACTGAACAACAACCACAGCAGACCTCATTTTTAAGAATTGGTGTGAGCAGCTAAATTTAGAATAGGCTCTACCCACAATTTGGACCCACACCACACCCTTCTTTTCCCCCCAACCCCCTGTACACTCCCCCTTTCCTCCCCCAGTTGCTTTCTTAGATTACCCAGCAGAGGGGGTAGTTGACCCCCTCTCATCATGAATTTATCCAAGTCTTTTCAACTCACAACAGCACAGACCCAACTTTTGGAGAGGGGGGGTTGTCTTTCATTTCACTCTACACTCCAAATGTCATATGTATATAATCACTTGCACATTTAGCAAAAAACACTACATTGGGGAAACCCAGT